>NW_026294547.1:0-480342 GCF_007827085.1 Peromyscus californicus insignis | reverse complement strand
CTCACAACCATCTATAATGAGATCTGGTGCCCTCTTCTGGTATGTAGTCATATATGCTGTATATATAAAATAAATCTTTTTAAAAAAAGAAAATTGAGGGCCTGCTGTGATAGTATAGCTGAGCTCTGTTGGTTCCATGTTGCCCTGACTGTTACTATGTTCTTACGCTCAGCATCTGGGTTTGGGGTGATTATAAGTGTAGCTACTGGTTTCTAACATCATCTTGGTTTGATTGGAGTTTTGTTTCTGGGTTTCTCTTTGTTCTTTGGAGTTTCAGAGTATGTGCTCAGTGAGTATTGTCCTGGCCTTCTTGGCTGTTGTGTTCAAGGGAGAAGGCTTCGTGGTGTTGGAAGCTGGGGGAAAATAAATGCAGGGGAGCTGATATTAGGGATCCACAGAAGACATGGAGAGGACAGAGGGGAAGATGCCTCTGGTGTTCTACTCCAGTGGTAAGGGCAACTTTTAGAGTAAGGTCTAGGGTAAGTGACAGTGTGGTAGATCTGCAGGCATTTTAACTGGCATTCTGGAAGATGTAGCAAATAATTGAGCCAGGAGTGTCTGACCATTTAAGTGATGTGACTCAGATATGAAGTGAGTAGGGAAGGGTAGGTGGGGATGGTTTTTGGAATCCAGAGGGGACATGGAAAGGGAAAGGAGAAGCTGCAGTTCTGTTTCAGCCCTTGGGGTGACCCTGAGTATTGGGTCTTGGGTAACAGAGAGTGGGGAAAGTCTGTAGGTAGCCTACCTGATCCCATACCCAACATGTCAATACCGATTCATTAGGTTCCCAGAGATCATTCATTTCCTTATTTCCTTATTTAGGTTTCTGTTCTGGTTAATCTGTGAAAGACATTCAGTTTATTGGATAAAAAGAACTATGTGGGCTGTGCATGTCACTCTGCAAGTATTCTTCTTGGGGGAGTTCAGATACAAGCACCCAAGTTTTTAGGCTTATAACTGTTTGATATTCCCAGATCCAGGGGATCTGATATGCTCTTTGTTGTGTCATCTGTATACATGGAAAATATGCTCTTTCACACATATAAATATACACATAAAATATGGCTAGATTTGTTTTCAAAAGCCCTGATGACGTATAAAAACAATTAGAGGAAATCAGCTTGCTTTAGGTATAGAATAGAAATCACACAATATTTATTTAAAAAGCTTTTATCTTTCATTTGGATTGAAAATTTTCCATTTTCCCAGTCTGATGCAGACTTGCATCCAATCTTTAATCATAGGAAAGAAAATCGTTTCTAAATGATCTAACAGACATCCTTTTCATTACCAACAGAGAATGATATAGCTTTAAGAGCCAAAACTATTTTCTACAATGTAGAAATATCAGAATTCAAGGAAGTCTATCCAATTTTGGTGGAAGAGTCCTTCTCACCCAACCCATTTTTTTTCATCTTTTGAGACAAGGTTTTTCTATGTAGTTTTGGTGTCTGTCCTGGATCTCACTCTGTAGACCAGTCTGGCCTCGAACTCATAGAGATCTTCCTGGCTCTGCCTCTCGAGTGCTGGAATTAAAGGTGTCTTCCACCACTGACCCCATTTTCTATTATTGGTGAAGGCGAGAACTGGAGTGCACAAGGTGAGTGTTAGTCAGTGTTTTCTTTGATTTGAATTTTTATTAGAATGTAATATTTCTTGTTCAAGTGACAATGCTATATTTGTATGTCTGCCTCTCTGTCTTCTTTTGTCAATGGTACCATCTATGTTGTGTGATTATTTTATTTTATAATTTAATTTAATTTTACATATCAGCCACAGATTCCCTTGTTCTCACCCCTACCTTCTCCCCAGCCCACCCCACATTCCCATCTCCTCCAGGGCAAAAGCTCCCTTGAGGATTGAGTTCAACCTGGTAGATTCAGTCCAGGCAGGTCCAGTCCCCTCCACCAAGGCTGAGACAAGTGTCCCTGTATAAGTCCCAGGTTTCAAACAGCCAACTCATGCACTGAGTACAGGACTCAGTCCCACTGCCTATAATCTAGCTGTATTTGTTTCTCTGGAAAATGATGAACCTTCACCTATTTTTATTTTCTGGAAAACTGATACATTATGTCAGGAGTTTCTTGAGTTTATTGGTTTGGCGACTTTCTGTGTACAAAAAAATAAACTTCCTTTTCTTGCTCCTAGAATCTTATATTTCCTCATTTTTTTATCATATCTGTGTTTCTAGCTGTTATTATAATTAATATTTGCATTTTACCTACTTAAGTTATTGGTGTAGTGATATATTGGTTTTTTATTAAAAAATCTTCTCACATATTATTGTTTTAATTAATGTCAATAATTCAGATTCTATAATCACCTTTGGGAACATCAGTTGAGGATGTTCCCATCAGAATGGCTGGTTGCTAAGTCTTTGAGAGATTTTGTTGATTGATGATTGATGGGTGATGGCCCTTCCACTGAGTGTGCAATATCCCTAAGAAAGTTTGCCTGCACTGGATAAGACAGTAAACTAAGCATTAGACAATGACCAAGTAAGAGAGAAAGCCAGGAAATGAAGATTCCTCATGGTTTGCCTTCAGTTGCTAGATTGAATTTCTAACCTAAGCTCCCACAATGATGGATTGTGATCTGGCAGAATGAGCCAAATAGGCACATCCTTTACCTGAGGTACTTTTGTTTAGACAATTGAATCAGAGCAAGAAAAATTTAAGTTATAACAGAATGTGATAAACCAAAAGTGATTTTGTTATTCAAAGGTTCTGAGAATGATGACTTTTGGCGGAATGTTAAAGATAACAAAATTTAGATGGCAAAGGACATAGAAAGCTGTTCACAGAGCTTAATTGGTCATTCTTGTAGTATTTAGAAAAAAGTACTGTTGAAGGTACTGTAAACAGTTGGGGTAGAGGACATAGGATTACAGTGGGAATTAAGATAGAGGTCATTTGTATGATATTTTGGCACCTAACCTTTCTCATTTTGCCATGTTCCCAAGAAAATGAGTAAGGACGCATTAAAAAAACAATGGGGCTGATTTCTTAGATGGAATAATGACTCTCTTGGATGCCTATTATTTATGATTCATTCAGGATTACAGTGAAAAAATTCAAGAAGTGGATCTTAAATATATGACAAGTCTATGGGTTGTAGAGAAAAACAGGACTATGTATTTTCAGATGACAGTCAAATGCTGAACAGAGACAAGAATTTCAGGAAGATTATAACCATTATAAAGAAGGCCTTTGCTCTACATTGGAAGTCTAGCGAGGTGTCCTAAGGGTTAGAATCCATCCTTCTATGCCATCAGTTAATGGAGGGATTAGGCAAAGTGATTCCCAGTCCCAGGAAGGAACTTCATACAAACTCTGCTGCAACTCTGATCCAAGCATGGTAGGCGCCATCAGAACTTAGAAGCCAAATTGCAGGGGAAATCATTGATAGTGAATTGGTTCTAGAAACCAGAATGATACAAAATTTAAGTTCATACATTGTTAGTCTGGGTTTTCAGGTCAGCACTGTTGTAGCCATGTGTGTTTGGTATGGTAAGAGCTCCAGTGAGGACACTGTCTAAGTTCATTGCATGATACTATGAGGATGCAGCCTGCATTGCATTTGGAGACCATAAGATGTTGAGATACTTAAGCTATGAGATATCTTCCATGGAGAGCTGCATATATGGAGAGGAAGTAACCAAAGAGAGAGATGTATGGGAAGTTGTGGGTTGAGAGCAATCTAAGCCCTTTGAAAATGAAGCTCCATGTGTCTGACACAGAACTACTAGATTTGATGGTTGCCCTGCTGAGTTTCTGTCTTCTCTTTATCCAATCTTTCCTCATTATGTCTCAGTTCCTCTCTTTTGGAATGGGAATGGGTTTTCTCTGGCATTTATTTGTTGGAAAGATTTAAATTGTTTTCTGAATTTATAAGATGACACAGTCAAGAATTGTCTTGAGTGTCAAAAGAGACATTGGACATTTGAACAATGTAGAAGTGTTGCAGACTCTGAGGATTATTGAGGTGGCTAAATGATCATGGATAATCCTGAGCCTATAGTGACGTGGGTCAGAAGCTAGTCAACTGTACGAAAAGATCCCAGATAGGATGAGGTATTTGAACATATGTCTCTCCTTGGCAGCTTTCTTCGGGGTGCTTTTAGAACCTTAAGTAGGAAGAAACTCTCTGGATGAAATATCTCATGGGGGGGGGGTATAAAATGTACCTCTATAGCCTCAACTCATTTTCCTTTCTAGGTTTCTATTATGCTGTAGTTGAAATGAATGAACCATATTCCTACTTGTACTGTCATGACTTCACCACCATTATAGATGGTATGACTAAATCACATAAGATACAATTAAACAAACTAGTATTCGATGCTAAGCCATTTTCTAGCATGTTTTTTTTTAATTTTGCTGTTTTTATATTTGTTTCTGATGATACACTTTGACTGAGTCACCCTGACTGTCCTAAACATAGTTCTATACACCAGCCTGACCTTAAACTCTGAGATTCATCTGACTCTTTCTTCTACATGCTTACATTAAAAAGTTGGCCAATATTCCAGGGTTTTTTTATAGATATTATTGGGTGATTGGCCTAGAGTATACATTTTTGTACATGTCAAACTTATGCTGTTTTTCTGAGGTTTATCCCCAGCTTGAATTTTTAAATTTGGCAGAGGATATTATTCTCTTTCCCAGGATGGCAATATTCATGACAGTAATAGTGCCTGGGTCTTCTAAGTCTTTAAATTACATGTGTGTAACATTCCTTTTGCTCATTTTGTTTGTTTTGATTTTTTGTAATAATTATGATTCTTTTGCCTGTATACATGGATATGCACCACACATAAGTGTGGCCCTAGCAGCAGTCAAAAGAGAGTCTTAGAATCCATGAGCTTGAAATAATGAACAGTTGTGTGATTTCCCCATTTATGTCCTGGCAATTGAACCCATCTATATGAAGGAACAGCAAAAGCTCTTAACTTCTGAGTCATCTGTCCTGCCCTGTGTTGATTATTTTTAATCAACAGTGATATTGCTAATATTATCATCTGTCTATTTGTAACTGTTTCAATAAACAGTTCTTTTTAGTAAGATTTTTTAAACTACAGTTTAAACTAGAGCAATTCAGGTTTCTGGAAGATGAATACAGAACTAGAGTGAATGCCTAACTCTTTGTACCAGCTTCATTAAAAAAAGTCTCTGAGTTTATCCTATCTTTTTTGTACATTTGATTGATGTTTGCAGTGCAGACAGGTTCTTAATATTTACTTCTTGCTGTCCTGGAACTGATTGCATAGACTAGACTAACTTTCAGCTCAGAAGCACATATATCTGCCTCTGCTTTCTGAGTTCTGGGATTAAAGGCATGAGCCAATACACTAAGGTTACTCATCTTTTTTTTGTAGTTAGTTATTATTCATACAGTTTCTCTGATGTGTACTCAGTACTGCTGATGTGTTTGCTTGTCTCTCTATGTCTGTTAATAGGCATTTCTCTTGCAAGGTGATATCCCATTCAAAGCATTCAGAAACAATAGAAGCAAACCTCCTATTCTGTTTCATTCTAAAATAAATTGATGATTATATTGTAATGTCGTCTGGGTTGTAGAATAAATGTGGGAAGCACCAGAATTATATGACTATATTGTCAAAGAAGCATGCATTTACAATGTTGTCAGTATCATGCTTTTGTTTTATACATATGTATGGCATACTTATGTATGGCATATTTTAGGATGCTGTGACCTATGATGATGTGCATGTCAACTTCACTCAAGAGGAGTGGGCATTGCTGGATCCTTCCCAGAAGAATGTCTATAAAGATGTGATGCTGGAGACATATATGAACCTCACTGCTATAGGTAAATTTTCCTTCACACTTTAAATTAAGGCAACAACTGTTTCTTGGTTATTGATGCTCTGTGGTAATTCTGATTGAGAATGAGGAAGAATGAGGTGACTAAATCAGGCATGGTTCTAAGGATCACTGAAGATAGTAACTTAAATTTTGCACAAATTTCTGTAATATTTCATACATTTTCTCATCCTATATTTTAGGATACAATTGGGAAGATCTTGAAGTTGAAGAACATTGTCAAAGTTCTGAATGACATGAAAGGTAATTTTTATGTGAAAGCTGATACAAATGTGCTCCCGGATATATTTTAATGTATCTTTAAGTTTTAAAGAAATGCAGCAGTGTAAATATTCACAGCTTAAAGAACATTCATGATGTTCATAATCCATATACCTGAAAGGCAGGTAAGTGAATTGTGTTGGCTATGGTGATATTTTATTTGTATTAAAATGTTATTTGTATGTTAATAAATAAAGTTGCCCGGGGGTCAGAGCTATTAGCAAGCCATAGGAAAGCAGGGCAGTGGTAGCGTACGCTTGTAATTCAAGCACTTGGTAGGCAGAGCTGGGTAAGTCTCTGTGTGTTCAGGGATACAACCATTATTGGATACACATGCCTTTAATCTTAATACCAATCATGGAAAACCTGGAGGCCTTTACAGACAGGCTGTGAGGAGGCGGACATGTGGTTGGGTTTACAACCAATGAGAAGGCAGGACAGGAACTCTATATAAAGACTTTAACACAGGGGTAGCTCTGGTTCGGAGAG
The DNA here is from genome assembly GCF_007827085.1 of Peromyscus californicus insignis. NCBI lineage: Eukaryota > Metazoa > Chordata > Mammalia > Rodentia > Cricetidae > Peromyscus > Peromyscus californicus. The sequence continues at coordinate 473,746 of NW_026294547.1, read as the reverse complement.
GTAGGACCACCGCAGGAGGAAGGGTAAGGTTTTAGCTCTTAGCTCTGACCTCTTGGCTTTCTTCTTTGCATTGGTTCTGTGTTTCTTATTTAATAAGAAGGTTGGATACATCTACAGTTTGCAGGTCATTCTTTTTAGAAGAAAGACAAGCAATCAATACCTTAACAGAAATCAGCATTTGAATCATAGATCTATCAGAGCTGTGTTGTAGAATTGCCAATTCATTTAGATTCATATCACTCATACTACCAAAGGTATACACATTGAATATATGATAAGTCTATGTCCAAAACATTCTAATAAGCAAGTAGTCCATAATAATGCTAGTGTTAATCTCTAGTTGTTCTGACTCTGCTAAGTTTAATGAAATGGGTTGCTAGATTCAAGAATTAAGGGAGGACTGTAGTGGAGAGTCCTTAAAACCTATAGGACATGTCCATGAGGAACAAAATGTCAAACTGTGTGGAGGCATTGTAGAAACTTTGTATTTGTTATTCTTCATTTACTAGGAATATCATATGTCATTCTGGGTACAAGCCATATGAACATAGGGATATGGAAAGAAGAAATGTATCTTTGTCCATCTCAGAACAATTATAAGTTGTGTAGTAGTCCCATGTTGAGTAGACTTGCTAAATGTGATTCAAGTTTACATGTAATTGGTTTCCCAGCTTAAAAGAGAATACATCAGCAAACAAACTGAAGAGAAGCCCTATGAGTAGTGGGAAGATATAATACTTCTGTCTTCCCTGGTTCACTTTGCAAATATAGTAGGATTCACAGTATAGGAAAATATATTGATGAAATAAATGGGGTGAAAGTCTGAATTCTTCTGGTTCTTTTCATATATATAAAAAAAATCTCCTTGAGAAAAAATATGCCATAAATGTGAGTCCTGTAATCAAGGTTCTTACCATAACAGGCATCTCCAAATGTGGAAAATAATCCTTATTAAAGGGGAACAACATGAGTCTAAGCTAAGTGATAAAACCTTAAGCTTTGATTCCTTTTTACATGTACAACAAACTGAAAAATTAATTCTTAGAGGAAATAAAGATGTAACAGTGTAATAATTGTGGTAAAGGTTTACATTTTTAAATTATCCCTGTAGGTATGAAAGAAGTCAAAAGGGAGAGAAACAATATCAATGTAATCAACGTGGTAAAGCCTTTGCACAACATGGTAATTTTAAAAGGTATCAAAAAACACATATTGGAGAGAAACTCTATGAATGTAATCAGTGTAGTAAAGCCTTTGTACTTCACAGTAATCTTGAAATGCATACAAGAACACAAATTGGAGAGAAACCCTATGAATGTAATCAGTGTGGTAAAGCTTTTGTACTTCATAGTAATCTTGAAATGCATAGAAGAACACATACTGGAGAGAAATCCTATGAATGTAATCAGTGTGGTAAAGCCTTTGTACATTACAATCATCTTCAAAGGCACACAGGAATACATACTGGAGAGAAACGCTATGAATGTAATCAGTGTGTTAAAGCCTTTGCTCAAAACAGTCATCTTCAAATGCATAAAAGAACACATACTGGAGAGAAACCCTATGAATGTAATCAGTGTGGTAAAGCCTTCACTCGCCACAGTGTTCTTCAATTGCATAAAAGAACACATAGTGGAAAGAAACCATATGAATGTGGTCAATGTACTAAAGCCTTTAGACATCATAGTAATCTTCAAAGTCATACAAGAACACATACTGGAGAGAAACCATATGAATGTGATCAATGTACTAAAGCCTTTGGACATCATAGTAATCTTGAAATGCATACAAGAACACATACTGGAGAGAAACGCTATGAATGTAATCAGTGTGGTAAAGCCTTTGTTCATTACAGTCATCTTGGAAGGCACACAAGAACACATACTGGAGAGAAACCATATGAATGTAATCAGTGTGGTAAAGCCTTTGCTCAAAACAGTGTTCTTCATATACATAAAAGTACACATACTGGAGAGAAACCCTATGAATGTAATCAGTGTGGTAAAGCCTTTGTACAGCATGGTCATCTTCAAAGGCATGCAAGAACACATACTGGAGAGAAACCCTAGAAAAGTATTACTATTAGTGTGTAATTGGTGTATAAAAGCCTGTGAATATAACTTTACATCTTGAGCATCTATAAAAAACTCATACCAAAGAAATGTGACTATAAGGGATTTGATAAGATCTTTAGCAAACAAACTTATATTCAGTTACACGTGATTATTATGGAGAGAAATATCTCACAGGTGTCAAAATTCTCTTCAAGAATTGTGATGTCCCTCTGTATTTGGTTTATACCTGAAAATTCACATGATCAAAAGGACTATGGATTTAAGCAATATGGTAACTCATTTAGATTTCATACTTCAATTACATGAGATAATGAATCCAGGTGTAAAACTTCATGAATGTGTACTAATTCATTTCTGTTGCTGTGATGTACCATCATGTTAATGTGAACCTATGAAAGTATTTAATTGGCCCTTGGTTCCAAAGCAATACAAGATCAGCATGAAAGTGGCATGGAAACAAGTGTCAGACATAGCAGCTAAAATAGGAAACTAAAAATTCACATTCTTAATCTGCAATGTAAAGCTTAAAGTATAAATGGGAAATGTTATACTCTCAGGCCTACCCCCAGCAGGGCAGCATTTCCTAAATTTTCCCAAATCATACCACAGACTGAGAATGATTGACTTTTCTGAAGTCAAGCCTACATGCTTGTTTTCAGTTAAATAAATCAATACATGATTGGGAGTAACTCTGTAAGTCTTCAGATGCCTCAATACCTTTACAACTAGAGTTACAAGAGAAAAATATTCTTAAGTAAAAATTAGTTTGAAGATTTCTTTTAATTTTAATTATGTGATGTCTGTCTGTACTTGTGCATGTGCATTCTGCTTCTCCAGGTTAGACCCCTGGAACTTCTTGCAGTGGGAATTACTGTAAGTTGTCAAAACCCTGATTTTGGTCCTGGGGATGAGCTTGTATTAAGAGATTGGCCATGTCTCTAGCCTTGTAAATATTTTAGAGCTTTCTTTTATGTCATATTGATATCAGGAAATAGGAAAAAACTCATACAAGAGAAAAACTGCATTCGTGTAAACATTTGGTAAAACTGTTAGACACCACAGTTGTCTTCATTTTTGATACAAACAACTTAGAACATCCTGTTTTCATTTCCTTGAATTAAGTAAATTAATCAACATGTTCACTAAAGACTGATGTGAAGATCACATTATAGCTTCTATTTTGCAACATTTGAGGTATATATTAAAGTAGCTATATGTTATGTAAACCATTTAATGAAGTTTATTTTGTGGTCCTTATATTCCTTCTGTGGCTTTGTTTCATGTTCTATGGTGCTTTCACTTAGTGAGAGGTATTTATCTGCTGCAATGTATAGAATAATGGCCATCATGTAAGTGATCTATTTATATTTAAATATCAGGCAGTATGTGACCCTAATTTTCAAGTAAGGGTGTCTGTAAAAGGGTGGTGGGTATTTGTTCCTTGTTTTATTTTTCATATTTTTCATAAATTACCTTGAAATGCTGTTTGTTATCCAGCCTGGCTTGGACATCAGTATTTAGTCAAGGATATGTTGGAACTCATAATACTCATGTTTTGGTCTCCTAAGTACAATTCTATATGTAGATGATGCACGCCCAACATTTTCTGTTTTGTAAAAGCATTTTAACAATGGTAATGTTAAAATAATTAATAGGGAATATAAAAAAATAAAATACCTTATATGTGTATGCTAAGAAACATTGTATTTCCTTGTCATTAATTTTTTCTTTGCATTTTTCTCAGTTATTAATTATTTTTTCTATTTAGTGCACTTTCTTCTTTAGCTCAGGGTTTCCTCACACAATGTAATTGAGAATTGCTTTGATCTTTTAATCCTGACTGTGCTGTTGAGGGCTGTGAAGATAGTTCTGCCTTTCTTTCAAGCCTGGGTCTTAACTGGTCAGTGAGAAAGAAAAATAGAACAATGAATGAGTGTCCTCCAAACTCTGACATTTCTGGAAACTTACAATTGAAGAAGGACCACAAACTATACTATGGGGAGTGTAGGGTGTTCAGAACATGTCTGTTGAACTGTCATTTCTGTTGGGATTTGGATGTATTACAAAATGGAGTATTATATTACTCAGTGGTAAAAGTCAATTATAGCATAAAATTTTAAGCAAATCGATGGAACTAGAAAAAGTCATCCTGAGTGAGGTAACTATGATCAAAAGAGACAAACATAGTGTGTCCTCACTCATAAGTGGATATCAGAGTTAAAATGAAGGATAACCTGGCTACAATTGACAATCCCAGAGAAGCTAGGTAACAAGAACAACCCTAATGGGGCATGCATGGATAGCCCTTGCAAGGGAACAAAGATGAGATCTCCTGCTTAAACTAGGAGTGTGGTGGGGAGGGAATGGGGGATAAAAATATAAGGGAACAGGATTGTTGAGTTGGGGGACACAGGGAGGGAGAGCAAGGAAAGAGGTATCTTGATAGAAGGAGTCATTATGTGGTTAGGGAGAAACCTGGTACTAGGGAAATAACCAGGACTCCACAAGATTGACCCAAGATAAGACTGGCCTTCCCCTGTAATCAGATTGATGACTACCTATAGCAGACTATGTGGGGTGTAGCCTTTTGATAGCCCTCTCCTAGGGTCCATGAAGGATGTACCACCAGCTGAATACCTAACCTTTGATAATAATAAATGAATCTAATTACATTAAACTCTTTGGTCCAAACATTTTGTATTTCTGAGTCAAGATTCTATCTATGCTGCTTCAGTTCTATTCTTCTATTTAGCTCCTCTCTGTCCCTTCTCTTAATGAGTTCTCTCTCTACATGGCTTAGTTCTGTTCTCACACTCAGCTTCACCCTGTCCCTTCTCTTCCTGTCCTCTCATAGCCTTAACTAAGCTCTTCTGCTAACAATCTCATCTTCATCCTCAGTTTCTCCATCCATGCTCATGCCTTCCTTTCCTACTCTTCTGACCTGACTCAATCCCTACCATCTAAAATACTGACTTGTTCTTTCTTTGGCTACCCAACTCTGGTCTGAGCTAGTAATTCTGCCTCAATCCTCCCTCACCTGGTATGCAAAAAAACACTTTTTGTTATAAGTCAATTGTTCTGGAATGCCATTTGGCCTGTGAGGGGTAGGTCGGTCTGTCCTTCATTTGCACAAGAAACAAAGCAATGCATCTACACATCCTAGGAGACAGGCATTGTTTCTATAAGGGTGTTACCTAGTTCAGATCAGCAGTAGGTCTGAGAAGCTTATACTGTTTGATTTATGGCCTAGGAGTATGAGCACACAAGAAATTGATAGCAGGAAGCAGCTGATATATTAAAAGCTGAATAACATCAAATATTCTTTGATATTTGTTTTCTCCTATAGAAGGATTTTTGGATCCTTCTAGATGTAGCTTTATCATATATAGCTGAGTCTCTATTTCAGATTCTTGTGGCCTGCAGCAACTACCCTAATTGTCATCATAGAACCTTCATCCAGTAACTGATGAAGCCGATGCAGAGATCTACATCTAAGCACTGGGTCAAGCTCCTGGAGTTCAGTCAAAGAGGGAGATGGATTAGATGAGCAAGTGGGTAAAGGTCATGATGGGGAAAAGAACAGACACAGCTGACCCTAGCTAATGAGAGCTCACAGACTCAGAATGACAACTCAGGAGTCTACATTGGACCAAACTAGGCCCTCTGAATGTGGGTGATAATTGTGTGACTTGGTCAGTTTGTGGGGCCCCTGGCAGTGTGACTAGGATTTATCCCTAATAAATGAACAGGATTTTTGGAGTCCATTCCATATAGGGGGATGCCTTGCTCAGCTGTAAAGCAAAGGGGAGGTGCTTGGTGATATGCCAGACTTTGTTGAGTGAATGGCAGGTGTGGTGGGGTGTAGATGTAATTCAGTGTATATGTAGACAAGAAACACAGAGCCGATTTAGAGAAGAAAGCCAAGAGGTCAGAGCCAAGAGCCTCACCCTTCCTGATTCAGGGATCCTCCTCAGCCAAGAGAGCTCTCCGAAAAGGAGCCCTACTTCCTGTGTCTGTCTCTCTAGTCTCCTTGTTCTGGCTTCTCATTGGTTGTAAACCCAATCATGTGACTGCCTCGTCACTGCCTGTATGTACCGCCCTCCAGGTCCTTAAAGGCATACGCCACCACTACCATGCACTTGCTATGGCTCTAATAGCTCTGACCCCAGGCAACTTTATTTATACCACCACATTTCCCCTTTTCTAATTTAATAAAAAGGAAAAAAAAGAAAAAGATTATAACTAACAAAAGAAAAACTACATACAAAAGTACAGTAACTATATACAATATATACAAGTAATAAATGTCTAAATAATTTCTAGTCCATTCTTCTTGGCTGTGTATATATGGCTTCATCTCAGCATCCCGTTCTTCTCCACATCCCTCTGTCAAATGCCATATTCTGTAGATCTCTGAAGGGTTTGAAGATGACCTGTCTATAATATATCTGCTCAATTTTTAAAACATATCTAATATGACTACAAGTTCCATTGTAATGTCTAACTACTAACTTTCATTTCTTTATATCCTAATAGTTGGTAATAATAACATTCAAGGATCAGAAAATTGCATTGTTAAATGAACGGTATAAGTACAATTAGAAATATGCATATAGCATTTTCTAACAATATCAATTCCAATATATATAACTTGTATACAATATAAAACAATCCAATCCAATGTAAAATACTTAAAACTAGTAATTGTCTTTGTCTTCTTCTTTCTTTCTTTCTCTCTCTTTTTTTTTAACAAGAACCTTAAATCTAATCTCCTTTGCTTAACCTTTTTCCTAACCCTTGACAACAACTTGTAACCAACCACCTAAACAATGAAAATTATCCCAGACCCAAAACCATTAAAAAGACCAAAAAACCACCTGCCCCACACCACCTCTTTGGGAATGTGGGCGTCGTATTCTTAAAATTGCTTCCTACTGGGTATGGGCGAAGTTATCTTTATCCTGAAAGAAAAATTTTAGGTTAATTGTCAAATTCTAGGAAAGGTAACCATATCCTTCATTATCCAGTCTGTGTATAATGCCAAAGTTCAGGGTTTATCTCAAGTCCTTATTCAAGTAGTCTTTGAGACTGGATCATCTCAGCTAGTCATCTCAAAATTACTCTGAGCACCACAGTGGGGGAAAGTGGAGGATGAGCAGGAGGAGGGGAGAGAGGGGAAGTTTGGTTGTTATGTAAAATGAAAAAAATAAAATAACATAAAGAAAATTAATCTGGAACTTCTGTTCATTGAGACATGATAACTGCTGGCTGTGGCTACTGACAACTTGCCACAAAGGCTGACTACAGAAAACCATCTCACTTAGTAGTGAAAAAATATCCCATTTAGAAATTATTTGAATGGACATGTCAGCATTGATGTGATATTTTAATGACTAACAAGTAGGGCTGTGTGGAGGGTCTGAGTTGTTGGTCCACAAGCCTGAGGACCTGTTTGAAGCCCCAGCACCTACATAAAAATGAATCTTGGAAAGGCATGGGATCCTCATACCCAGGCAAGGGATAAGGGACAATAAAATATCCTGAGAGCTGGTAGTTCAGTGATACCCCATCACAAAAGGAAGACTTGCCCAGACAAGGGACAGTGTGAGTAGCATGGCTGCAGGATATCCCAGCAATGTACTGGCTTCTTGCCCCCCTTGTTGCATTCTTGAGAAGCTAGCTGGGAGGGTTCTCCCTGCTCTTCAGAACTTGGAGAAGGGAATCTGCCAAACAAGGTGAACATCACCAGCAAGCCCTCAGATGGGGTGGGGCCTTAAAATTCCCCACCTCTTTGACATGCTTGTACTCAGTCCCTCAAGAATTTGGGAGTATGGGCTTGCTTGAAATGGCAGGCAGGGCAGCTTAGAGAGGAAATTCTCGTAGGTTGGCAGGTGTCCATGTTTCCAGAATCCTGGACCAGCAATGCAAGTTGGCCAAGGTCCATGTGACTTCTCATAGAGGCCCTCAGGAGAAACAGGAGCCCAGGACGCATATGGGGTTTGACTGGGGTCCTCAGGTCTCAAAGGCAGGATGCAAACTGGGTTATACTGACACCCATGGAAGCAAGGCAAGAGAACCTGAATCTTGCTATTCTATGGTCATGTGGGAGTCTCCTGGAAGAAGTGCCTTATGTTCCCTGCAAAACTCCCAGCCTGTTTTTCCTCCTTTGCAAAGTGACTGGATTGGCTTGAGTTAGTCCTTTTGAAGAGCCCACCCCACTTATTAAATTTCATGTCTCTGGTATATACCCTTTGGTGTTATGGATCTCTAACTTTTCTATCTCCTGCCCTGCCATCCTGGGCATGAAACTAGCCTTATCCATGTATGCAGGATAAGTATTCCACCATGAAGCCACATCCCTATTCAGGAATCAAGTATGCTTCTTGCACAAAGCACAAATCTCTAGTTTTGACCTCTTTGTTGGGCAAAACTATCTCTCAAGTCGAGCCGGTGACAATATAGTTCAGGTGGGGACTCAGAACTACTGGTTTGACTCCCTTCCTGACAAAAGAACATGAACTTGTGACTTCCCTTCCTTCAGCTCTCTGGAGAGACATGTGCTGGATGGGTCCAACATCTCAGCAAGAAAGAACTTTTTGGGCCAAGTGCTTGCATGCTTAGATCTCTGTGTGCATCACAAAGACAGCTACTGTCCCTTTACATGGAATGAATGAAATTTCCAACAGGCAGGCCCTCACAGTGATAGGTGGCTTGGGTTATCACACAGGCAGAATTGGGGACATGAAGAATGAGGCTTGGGATGAGGAGAGTCCATTATGTTTTCTCAGAATAGGTGCCTGGCCCCCAGCCAAACCTGGAAAGCCATGTTAGTGATAAATCCATGAGGACAAGTTTAGCAGGAATCTTATAAGTCTTAATAATAAAATCAAACCTGAGGTCAGTTATTGGGGTGAATGCTGGAAGATCATAGAAGCAGAACAAGTCACAGCTACATCACCTTGCCAATTCCTCAGCTGATTCTGTTTCCTCAGATTGGATGCCTCTGAGTCCTCCCTCATCCAGAATGAATTTCAGCTGAACTGCTGCTCAAAAGCCTGAAATCTTAATCAGCCAAATGCTTCTAGTTCCTGGTCTTCACACTTTATATACCTTTCTGCTATCTGCCATCACTCCCTGGGATTAAAGGCTCACTTCTTGGGATTAAAGGTGTGTGTCACCATGCCTGGCTGTGTCTAATGTGGCCTTGAACTCACAGAGGTCCAGAGGGATTTCTGCCTCTGGAATACTAAGATTAAAGGCATGTGCTACCACTGTCTATCCTCTATGTTTAATATTGTGGTTGTTCTGTCTCTGACCCCAGATAAGTTTATTAGGGTGCACAATATTTTGGGGAACACAGTACCACCACAGACAAGAGTAGAGACCCCTTCACTCTGGTCTTTGGGACATTTGCTGTGGTCCCTGCCTTTGTTTGTCTCAGCTGTCTTTTCAGTCAGTCTCCTGGAGAAGATCCTTGTTCTTAATTCCCAAAATGATTCAGACAGGGTCTGGCTTCAGACAAGAATCCCTAGGCTTTCCAGAACCAGGAAGCTTGGCTGGGAGACTAGGCTCATGTTCGAGCTCTTAGTGCATGCAAGCTACCGGCATCCCCAGAATACCAAGAGAGCAAAATGACAAGTCCTTGAACTCCTACCCTCTACAATAGCCTTTGCTTATGACATCTGGTGTGGGGTGTTCCTTCGCTCCAAGGTCTACCTTTTCCATCCTCTGATATTGTAGTGTCTCTGGCTTGTATCATCACAAGGGAGGTGACCAAAGGTGTTGACAGGTTGTGTCATGTCAAGTGGGTCACATGGAATGGACCCAAGGTGAGACTTGATGCTTTGTGTTGTTTTGAGCCCCTCACCCATTGTACCAAGGATTTTCTCCAGGTCTTTGTTTATTTCAGGGAATTCATCTTTCCTCACCACCATACTGTTTTAATTTCCCAGCAGCCTTTTTATCTCATTGACTATGAATCTTAAGGTGGGAAAGAGCCAATCTTAAGCACTGTTTGAAAAGTTAGCCCTAAACACACCACAAAGAACAGTTTGTAGTGAAGCGTTGCTAGACGTCTGGCTTTAGAAGGAAGAGGTGCTGAAGATTCCCTGTAAGTGATGAGAGGCTCCTGGGAAGGGCAATTTGAAGTGAGGTAGTTACCAGGTAGGCAAAAGCTGTGACATCAGCAGTCCCATACTTGAGTACTCTATGGTATCCTGGAGAGCCCTGTCATCTCCTGTGACGTCACCAGTGTTGCTGTGATACCAGGAGGCTATGGGGCATTTATTCAGTGCCTTTATGGTTAACCTATAGACATGGTGGCAAGATGAAGCAAGCTACTTGGAAAAGAGAATGGAGAGCATAGAGAGACCAGACAGAAGCAGAAGGAAGTTGGCCTTTGGTACCATTGTAACACAGCAAGAGACAAATCTTCCGAGGATGCCATATTGAGTCTTGGCAGGGGATGGAGTGCTTCCTGCAGGAGGTAGGCTTGAACTGGGCCTTCAAGGAGTAGGACATGGGAGGTGGCAGTCTCTGGAAAGCAATGAGACTATCCTGATTCCTTGAGTTCCTACAGAGCAGACACAGAGTCAAGGATTTCTGATGATTAGTTTGGCAGAGATCCAGGAATTGTCTAGGCTGCATATTCTATAAGTCTTTGAAGTGTATGAAGATTACCTACCTAATTGAAATATACCTTTATATACCTAAAAACTTAATTAACATAACTATAAGTTTGATTATCCTAGGCTACTATTAATCTGTAATTCTTAATTGTATATTACAATTTTAAATGAGTTGCATAAACATAATACCTTAAACAAGAGTAGAGATATATACAGTATAACAAAATTAATTTTAAATTTGTATCAATAAACTAAAATCTATAGCAATGTAAAATATTTTAAACAAGGCATTGCTCTTTAAATGTAGATTCAATAATCTACCCTTTCATCGTATCATATCTATATGCCCTTTTCTTTTTTAGAAAGAGATTGCATTTATAATCAATATGCTTTAAATAAAAATAATCATTTATAAATAATATAGTGGGAATTTGGGCATAGCCTCTCATACTACTCCCTGCTGGTTTGGGGCACTGATAATCTAATGGGTATCCTGAGAAAATTAAGAATTATAGTTAAATTTTGGCTGTAGTCTATGAGAATGTATTGTCTCAACCAGTTTTTTGAAGCTGATTTTGGATGTTCGAACATCTGGCTACCTCTTAGGGGGTCTTCCTTGTTTAAACAATAATAGCTTGGAAGCAATCCAGAGGTTTTCATCTTCTGTGGAAACAAAAACAGAACCTCTTTTCCAAAATAATGTATCCTTAGACACAAATTTTGAAGTCTATACATATATATATATATATATATATATATATATATATATATATATATATATATATATTATATATACTGGCTTACTTCATCAGCCTTTATAATCAAATGTCCGTTTGCAGTTAAAAATTCAAAAGACTATAGAATCCAGACTCTGTGTGTGATTTATGTCTATACATGGCTTATCTTTATACTAATTTTACTGTCTCTTTAAAACTTTATTTTTTAAAACTATGTATTTTTATATAACTTCATATATTCCTTTTCCTCCCCCAAGCCTACATACATTTTTACACACATTGTAAACATTTTAGAGTTTTATGCCATCTAAATCTGTCTTATTGTGAATCTATAATCCTTCTCTGACCAAGAGAGATTTTAAACTGTTAAACTGAATGGCTTGGATGAAAAGCAACAGTCTTGGCTGCTGACACCACCCACCTCAGCTTTCTAACATAGTGGAGATAATTTACTGCCAGCTCTGTGAGCCATGCTCTCTGCTGACTCTGGAAGTCTGTAGGTTGATGTCTCTATCAAGAAACATATAGCCCAGAAACATTTTTGTCTATACTAGCAAATGCTAAGTCTACCACACAGGATGCTGTGTAGTTTGAAGATGTGACAGTGTACCATGGCAGAAATCCACCATGCTGTGCTCTAGCCCACATGCTGTAAACTCAACATAGTGTAGCTCAAGCCTGTATGGCACACCTTGCCTGAGAGAAAGAACTAGGAAGCTGTTTTTAGATCCATTTTAGAATTTTTTTTTGGAAATTCTTCCTACAACATCTGGGTGCCAAATGTTGTCAGAAGATTTCTGCAGTCTTGCCTAGCCCCCCCACAGTCCCATCAAATCTCTCCCACCAATGGTCCCAGAGCTGCTTGGACTCAAGTAAACACAGAGAGGTTTATTTTTATTTACAAACTGTGAGGTCTATGGCAGTCCACTTGCTAGCTAGCTCTTATATCTTAAATTAATCCATTTCTATTAATCTATGTTTTGCTATGTGTTCCATGACTTACCAGTCTGTTGGCATGTTTTTCCTTGGGCAGCAGGCTGGTGTCTCTTCAGATTCTGTCTTTCTCTTTCCTTTCTCTCTCCTTGGATTTTCTTTCTGACTCTAAGCTGCCTTGACATAGGCAAAAGCAGCTTATATATTAACCAATGAGAACAACATATATTCACAGCATACAGAATGACATCCCCAAGATAGCTACATTTTACTTGGACTTAATATCTGCTTAAAAAGAATGAAATCACTCTTGCTTCTGGAAGCATATCTATCTATTCAATGCCAAATAAAGTCATGGTTATTAGAGGAGAACCTACAAATACTAATTTTCTGAATCCTAATTACAAATGCTAATAATCAGTAAACATTTGGGCTTATACTTACTTGTCAGTGTAGTCTACACAACTCATCAAATAAATTTCTATTTCCAGTAGATGAAGTCCTCTATAGAAAACCACAGCCAATTAAATATAGAGGTGGATCTTAGGCACAATGGACATACAAAATAATGACTGCACCTAAGTCTTACAGAATATTGTGGAAGTGGTAACAAAGATTTAAGAGCCAGAGGCTAAGTGACTTTGCTCAGAAATTGTGTCTCCTGCAATGTCAGAAGTTACAGTCATTTATTCTCAGCAACATAGCTTTCTAAACATGATCTGACTAAGCACAGCAATGACTGCAATGCCAAGAAGGGCAAGCAAAAGCCCATGAGTCCTCAACTTTACACAAAATACTATAGGCAACCAAGGATTGCTCAGAATGGAAAAAATAGTCTTCCCAAAGGAAGAGCACAGCAATTGGTTAACTAATTCATAAATTAAAAGTACAGAAAAAAGAATTTCCATGCACAGTTGTGAAACAGGTTTTCTGGTTCATTCCAGATATCTTCATTTGGTTAACATGACCAATTGTTTTGTTGGCATCTAGAACATTTGTGAACTGTGTTCAGAAGCTCTACTTTTGGGAGGTTATAAGCTCAGGAAGGCTCTAACCAGTTGATGATACCTTTGTGATCTAATCAGCGTTGTAGCAAGTGTCTTTGTTCATACAGTTTCCATGTGATGAATAGCATTTTTTTCACATATTCTCACCATTAGTGACTGAAATAAGAGAAACATAAGAAAAATCAGCCTTTCATCCATCTACTGATATTTCCTCTTCAATTTTCTAAGAACAATGGAGTTCAGGAGACCAAGTGAGTTTATCTTGCTTGGCTGAACACTACCTTACATTATAGGAATATGTCAGCAGGCATGAGACCACACATCTTCATTAGACCCATAAACACACAAAAGCAAAAACATTAATCTAAGGTTGACTTTAAAACATATTTTTAGTTCAATATACTTGAATTTATATGTAAGACCACATACTGAAGAGTGGGAGATTAGAAGCATAGATATGGGAAATACTATCTGTAGTATTACAATATTGATTAAGGGCCTACAAATGATTCATTCATACATATAATATGCCAAATTATTTCTATCCAATTCAATGCCCTTGTAATATTACAACATCCATTTAGAATAGTATTATAACTGAGGCTTTCCCCAAGGTGCCGTGGTCCAAGAGAAGAGGTAAGGAAGAGGTTAGGATAGGATGAGCCAGGGATGATTGTCCAGAGAATCTTGCAGCCTGACTAACTAGCAGCCAGAGTGTTTACTTATTTGTACAGAATTCATTAATCAGGGATAGATTCACAATTTTCCAAAACATAGATAATATGAATTTTATTTTTGGGCATGTGTTTAACCTTTTTCTCTTGTACATCTGGGGTTATAAGCTTTGTCATCATTGATGAATTGTGACAGAATACAGTTATCTTTTATAATCATTTTCCTCAAGGTTAGTCACCATTGATAAACAGTTATCTTTTACCATAAATTTTATAATTCAACCCCATAATCCAACTTTTAAAGAAACTAGAGGCATATGATAGCCTGTTTTCAAGTTCACAAATTTTGTGGCTTCAAGGACTCTAGACCAAAATGAAATTTCCTTGCCAGCCTTGGCAGTTTGCCATGTCCCAAGCAATATATTATTAACATACATGTAAACAAAAAATCCTCAGGCGAAAGATGTTGCAGTTATTATTCACTTTCTGGCATAACACAATGTTTATATTTTATATCTTTATAGAATTTATTTATTTGTCTAATTTTGGAATTCTTGTGTTCTTTGGTCAAAGCAGCACATTGACTGTTCATATGCTAACTTTTTTTCAGAAAGAGAGGTTCTTATATCTCATTCTTTTATCACATCATTCTTTGCCTATCAATATATATTTCTGTGTGGGGCAGAGGTAATTTTTGTTAATTTCACTTTAATGCTGTATGTGCCATGTAATTGCCAGAGTGTATAGTCAGAAGGGGCTGGCAATCTGATCTGAGGCCAACTCTTCTAGCCCACTGGATCTTCTTGACCTTTGTAAGTTTACTTTGGTTCGATTATCTTGTTCCTGAATAAGTACAGGGACAGATATTTTAAGAATAACTCATGTCCTCATGAAGAGAACTCTTCTATATGTGTGTCACAACCTCAAAGGCTAAGGGAGACTGTAGATGTAACCAATGGTCTTATTAAATAAGAAACACAGAGCTGATTCAGAGAAGAAAGCCAAGAGGTCAGAGCTAAGAGCCTCACCCTTCCTGATTTAGGGATCCTCTTCAGTCAAGAGAGCTCTCTGAAAAGGGGACCTACTTCTTGTGTGTGTCTTTATATAGTCTAGCTGTTTTGCCTTCTCATTGTTTGTAAACCCAAACATGTGACTGCCTCGTCACTGCCTGAATGTACCGCCCTCCAGGTCCTTAAAGGCGTGCGCCACCGCCGCCATGCACTTGCTATGGCTCTAATAGCTCTGACCCCCAGACAACTTTATTTATTAACATACAATTAAAATCACATTTCAGTACAAGTAAAATACCAGCACATTTCCCCTTTTCTATTTTAATAAAAAGGAAAAAAAAGAAAAAGGTTATAACTAACAAAAGAAAAACTATATACAAAAGTACAATGACTATATACAATATATACAAGTAATAAATGTCTAAACAGTGTTTAGTCCATTTGTATTTGACAAATTCAGAGAAAATAATTTTATTATCTATCCTATTTTGTTAAGTCCAAAATGTATCTAATTCACTTTTTATCCTAATTAATCTTTAACTATAACTAACTAACCTTCAACTCCCTCAGAGACCCAAGAAGGAAATAATATTAGCTAACAAAAATAAAAACAGAAAGTGCATGTAAGCAACTTCCAAAAAATTTGTGAGTTGACAGAAACAGCTAGCTGCCTGGACAGTCACCTGAGGTTTCTCCACAGTGTTGGGGCATCATCTTCAGCCTATAGGCCTAGCGTATCTGACAGACTCATTTGTGAAGTAGGATGTACACAAGGTCATCAGTTCAACCTCACATTGGGTGAGAGCAGTCCATGTACCAGAAACACCTGAATTCCACTAGTGTCATGTCATGATTCAGGATTTTAAATTCTGGAAATTGTTGATGGTTTTTTAAAAACAGTTCCTAGTTGTCTATTTCAAATTAGCGGCAGCCTGCCGGTTTGAGCTACTGGCAGGCTCCTAGCGTGCGTGCATGCTCGACCTGCAGTATGGTGGGAATGAGGCCTCTGCAAGTGGCACATTAAGCTGCGTGGTGGATTTAGCCTTTGCTAGTACAAAACAAAAAAAGAGGTTTCTGGGCTACTCGCTGCTTGGATAAAAGCATAGACCCACGATAGCTCCCAGAGCTGGCGGAAAACGTACTACCGCCATGTTGGGAAGCTGAGGTGGGCGGAGTCAGCAACCACAGCTGCTGCAGCTTAAAGCAATAGATTCACAATAAGACAGATTCAGATGTAATAGTTTACAATGTGTGTAAAATATACGTAGGCTTGAAAGAGACAAAAAAGGCGATATATACAGTATAAAAACAAATACATAGTTTTAAAAAATAAAGTCTTTAAAGAGAAAGTAAAATTAATATAAAAATAAGCCACGTAAAGATGAATATTACACAGAGAATCTGGATTGTGTTGTCTTTGGGATTCTTAACTACAGAGAGATATTTGATTGTAAAGGAAGCTGAGTTAAACCAATATGCATATTTTAAAGGTACCTTGACTTCCAAATTTGGATATAAGGATATGTTACTTTGGAAAGGAGACTCTGCTTTTGTTTCCACAGAAAGCCAGAGACTATGGATTTATTCCAGATTAAGATACATCAGGTTTGACCAGCCAAGACCCCCTGAAAGGTCTCCGATGACACCATGGCCCAGATGATCCAACATCCAGAACCGTTTCAAGGCAACTGGCTCAGACGATACACCCTCATGGACTACTCCATAATCCTAAAATATTCTTTGTGTCCCCATAAGATACAGCACCCCCCTCCAGCAGGAAGTATTAAGAAAAGCTATGCCCAAATTCCCAAATATACCAAGCTGACTTTGGAGATGTGTAAAGGTTAAAACCTTCCTTTTTAAGAAAAGAAAAGGGGAAGTGCTTTGGGATGGTTTGTGTGTCAAATGTGTTACTGATTGGTCAATAAATAAATCACTGATTGGCCCGTGGCCAGGCAGGAAGTATAGGCGGGACAAGGAGGAGAATAGAGCTGGGAAGTGGAAGGCTGAGTTGGGGAGACACTGCCAGCCGCCATCAGGATAAGGAAGATGTAAAGTACCGGTAAGCCACAAGCCACGTGGCAAGGTATAGATTAATAGAAATGGATTAATTTAAGCTGTAAGAACAGTTAGCAAGAAGCCTGCCATGGCCATACAGTTTGTAACCAATATAAGTCTCTGTGTTTATTTGATCGGGTTTAAGCGGCTTGGGACTGGCGGGTGAGAGAGATTTGTCCTGACCTTGGGCCAGGCAGGAAAACTCTAGCAACAGCAGCCTTATATGAAACTGAAAACGATTTAAAATGATTTTTCTGAAACACAAATATTAAATGCAAAGATGTTTTATGCATCTTCTCCTCATAGAATCCAAATTATCCCAAGTATCCCACTTTCCAAATATTTGTTTTACGACTACCAAAAAAAGACTAGTTCTATGAGGTCAGAATTTTCAGAACATACTGTCATGTTATACAAAATTGGTGAAGGCCAAACACTTTCCAGAGCAAGAGCAATATAATTAGATGATAATAAACCTAAAATCAAAGATGGGACCACTGAAAAAGAAATGAGACATAAAGACATACCAACAAATATATATCATGCTCCATTAAACAAGAATGACAAGATTCTAATCAAAATCAACCACAAGAAATCACTGGCCATCACTCATCCTATATACTCATTCTCTCCTTTGCCAATAATAGAAAATGTGTTATGTAAGAAGAATCTTCCACTGAAATTGGAGAGAATCACTTGAAGCCCTCTGATATTTTAACTTTGTAGAAAACACTTTTGAATACTAAAAGGATCTCATTCTCTTATGATCAAGAAAAGGATATCTGTTAGAATCACTTAGACAATATCTTCTTTTCTATGACTGATAATTGCCTATAAGTCTGCACCAGAGTGAGGAAATGAAAACTTATTAAAACAAAATTCAAGGTAAGAGATTTTTAAAGAATCAGTGTCCACTTAAAGCACCTTTTTATGCTCTAATTACATTATAAGTCACAAACACTTTTCAAAACAAGTTTACTGCTATTTTAGCATATGTTTTTGTTTGAGAGAGTATGTTTCCCATCTGTATACAGTATCTGCAAGAGAAGATAGTATGAGTCTCTTAATTGAATGTTGATATCTGAACTCAGGCCATGCCCAAAATGAATAGGTGCTGAACTACCTTCTAAAACCCATAATATGCTTTATCCAATAAACCAAAACACTTTTACAGATTAACAACAAGAACAACAAAACCTAAATAATTAAAATTAAAATATTTTTCAGGACATGATGCACCAAAATTAAGATGTTGTTTATGGTTAATCTAGAGCATAAAATGAATAAAATCCAACAACAATGCCCAACAATTTATAGCAGGAAAGCTAATTACATTGCTACTTTCACTGTGAAAACACTCAGGATGATTAATGGAAGTATGAAAAAATAGTATACAGATTGACCTAATATGACTTATATACTTACTACAAAGCTACAACAATCGACAATATACACAATATTTATGAAAGAATAAAGGAGATATATATAATGAATGTGGTAAAACCGTTGTATATGAGAGTCATCTTCAAAGGCATGAAAGTGCACCTATGGGAAAGAAACAATTTCAATGTAAACAGTGTGTTAAAGCCTTTGCACATCACAATAATCTTCAAAGGCATAAAAGAACACATACTGGAGAGAAACCCTATGAATGTAATCAGTGTGGTAAAGCCTTTGCACATCACCAAACTCTTCAAATGCATAAAAGAAGACATACTGGAGATAAACTATGAATGTAATCAATGTGTTAAGGCCTATGCTCATCACAGTACTCTTCAAATACATAAAAGAAGACATCCTGGAGAGAAACCCTAAGAATGTAATCAATGTGGTAAAGTCTATGCTCATCAAACTACTCTTCAAATACATACAAGAAGACATGCTGGAGCAAAAGCCTATGACCATAATTAACGTGGTAAAGCTTTTTGTCATCCCAGTCACCTTCAAATGCATGAAAGATCACATACTAGAGAGAAACCCCAAGAATTTAATCAATGTGGCAAGGACTTTCTTAACGCACAGTACTCTTCAAATGCATGAAACAACACCTACTGGAGAGAAACCCTAAGAATGTAATCTGTGTGATAAAGCCTTTGTATGTATCAGTAGTCTTTGAAATCATTAGAAAAAGTCATACTGCAGAGAAACCCTAAAAATATAGTCAGTGTCATACAGTTTTGCTCTTTATACATGAATAAACCTTTTTCTGTGCAGTCAATCTCTTAAAGTCTTGGCATATTACAATAGTCTTTGAGTACCTGCTAAATGTACTCAGGGCTTATTATTATAAAGTATTTGGCAAGATCCTTATCCAAAACACTTGCATTCAGTTACACAATGGTGTTCTTTCTGTAAAGAACAATTTGACAGTGTCAGCAATCTTTTCATGTATCATGATGTCCATTTTCACAATGTTTGCACCTGTAAAACCATGGAATAAATGAATTCATTAGTTTATAAAGTCCTCTGTGTAGGGTAAAAGTTCAGCCAAAGAAACACACCTGGAAATTAAAACCAGAGCCAGTGAAAAACATTCAATTTGGTACTGAAACCAGAGCCAAAGTAATACACTCTACCTCTGACCAACTGAGCACAAAGCCATCCAATCCATGAGCAGAAAAACCAGCTAATCCCTGAGCACAAAACCAACCAATCACTGCACATGAAAGCCTCCCAATCTCTGAGTTTTAGCCTGAAATCCAACCAATACCTATCCTCCAACTCTTTTCCCTGGAAATCGCCACCACTATGTAGCCCCATATAAGTCATGTGTCTGTTCAGCTTTCAGCTTGGCCTTTTTCACACTGACACAGGCAGCCACTATTCTGGATTCCTCTCTCCTATGTAAATCTCTTGAGTTAGATTTGGGTGAAGATCTTTTGCCAGAGCAGAGCAGAATCTCTACTGGGAAACTCCCTAGTGGAGTTGAGCAGAGAAGCAATGGACATCTCTGCTGGGAAACTTGCTAGTGGAGTGGAACAGAGAAATAATGGACACTTCTGCTACAAAGTTCTCTTTGGGGAATGGAGCTGAGTGGCAAAGGACATCTCTGCTGGAAATCTCTCTTAGCTGAGTGTAGCACAGCTAAGCTGTAATGGCTTTTTTTTGGAGAGGAGCAGGTTTGCCCCATCCTTCAGGTAAACCATCCCACACTGGGACAAACGTTCAGGACTAGTCTGACTTTCTAACAGCCAGTATTCCTTTCTCCTCACAGCTTTAGGTATCTAGTTTCCTTTCCCTGCTTTTTTTTGAGAGCTGTAGGTATCCTGGAAACCTTTCCTGCACAGCTTCAGGTAGAGCCTGACAACCAACATCCAGGATATCTTTCCCCTCTCAGTTGTGTATATCCAGGATACATTCCACTCCCAGCTATAGGTGTAGCCTAACTTTTGATACTCAGGGAACTTTTCCTTCCAGAGCTAAACACTTCCACTACGAATTTAAATAATAATGTAGTATTTTTAGATTTTAAACTCCTCTTTAATTACATGAAATAACTAATTCAGGTGTCAAACTTTATGGATTTGTATTAGTTCCTTTCCTGTTCTTGTTATGTAATGTCTATGTTAACTTAATGAGTTTTATTTAGCCCCAGGATCAACATGTATGTGGCATGGCATCAAGTGTCAGACATGGCAGGTAAATTGAGAGCTCACATACTTAGCTGGCAGTATGAAGCAGTGAGTGGGAACTGAAAATGATGTGTGGATGTAATTGATCAAAGCATATCCCCAGTAACATATTTCCTCAGCAGAACAGCATTTCCTAAACCTTCACAAATTATACTGCCAACTGAAAAGGATTTCTCTGACTTCATTCACACATGCTTGCTTTCTGTTACATGAACCAATTCACAATGAAGAAAATCTCTGTAAACCTTTAAATGTCTCAATACTTGTGCTATAGGAATGCATGCTTACAAATGAAAAAGATCCATTAGTGAAAAATTGTTTTTTAAAGAGTTTTTTCAGTTTTAATAATGTGATGTCAGTACATGTTTTGAGGGTATTTGAATTTGCATGGTAGTTTCTGAAAATATTAGGCTCTTGAATCTTCTTGTAGCAAGGACTAAAAGAAGTTGTCAAAATCAAGTCTTATTCCTGGGAATGAACTTTCCTTAACTGCTCAGCCATGTCTCTAGCCATGAAAATATTTTAAAGCCTATTTATATCATGTTAAAATCAGGAAATAGGGACAAACTCATGCACAAGAAAAATTGTATTCATGTAAACAATTAGGTACAGATTTTAGACATCACAATTGTCTTTAGCTTAAAGAAAAAGATCTTACTTCATTTTCTTTTCATCATAGCCTTGAAGGAAGTAAATTAGTTGCTATGTTTCGTCAAGACTGATGGGGGAGATCAATGCATTTTTGTTTCTATTTTGAAACATTTGAGGAAGATACCAAAGTGTGCTATATGTGTGGCAAATTCATTTTAGTTAAATTTACTTTTGTGGTCTTTATATTCCTTCTGTGGCTTTTGTTCATCTTCCATTGTGTTTTTACTTAGTGATATGTATTTTTCTACTGTAATACATAAAATGCAAGATCCATCATCTTAGTAGTCTATTGTTTATTTAAATGTCAGGCAGTGTATGATCATACTTTCCAAGTAAGATGTTCTGTGAAAAGTGTAGTGGGAGCTTTGCGCAGTGGCAGTATCGTAGCCAATGAGGTTTATCTGAGGCATGATTATTGCTAATTGAAAACTTTTCCCAATACCCCGCCATGACGACTTGCAATATAGTCGGCATTGGCAATTTTTGACAGTCTCTACGGAGACTGAATAAAAAAAAAAAGAAAAGAAAAGTGTAGTGGCTTGTGGTGTTTGATTTTGATTTCATGTTTTCACAAGTTCCCTTGAGATAGTGTTGTCTATATTAAACCTGGCATAGATTTCAGTAATGATTGAAGGATACATTTGAACTCATGATCCTCATGTGTCTACTTCCAGTGTACAAGTCCAAGAGTAGATAATCTACTCCCAATGTGTGCTGTTTTGTCAACATAACAATGTTAATTTTAAAATGCTTAACAGAAAAGATTGTAAGAAACATTAAATACTGTATGTGTGTATTCAAAGAGATATTTTCATGTGTCTGGTAGAAATGTAATTAAGTAGGATAATCAGCAATCAGTTGTTTATCTTATATCATAGCTTCATTATATATATATATATATAATATATATATATACACATATATATGTATGTGTATATATAATTTGAAGTTCTGTGCATCTTCCTTTCCCCATCAGTTACTCATTTGGCACATCATATTGAAGTATTGCCCTGTAAGGGAATTTTCCAGAGATGCCAGATAATGTAATGGCACTAAGATTTTTTTTTACTGAGAAAATTTCTATTCATTTTACATACCAACCACAGATTTCCCTGTCCCCCTTCTCCCACCTCCCAGCCTTCAACCCAACCCATCCCCATTCCTACCTCCTCCAAGGCAACGTCTCCTATGGGGAGTCAGCAGAGCCTGGTACATTCAGTTGAAGCAGGTCCAAGCCCCTCTTCCCTGCACCAAGGCTTCTCAAAGTGTGTCATTATAGGAACTAGGCTCCAAAAAGCTGGATAATGCACTAGGGACAGGTCTTGATCCCACTGCCTGGGTTCCCCCTAAACAATTCAAACTAAACAACTGTCTCACGTATCAAGATGGCCTAGTCCAGTACCTTGGGGTCTCCTTAGCTGTTGGTCCACAGTTCATGCATTTCCACTTCTTTGGCTAGTTGTCTCTGTACTTTTTTCCCTCATGGTCATAGAATTCCTTGTCTCTCTCATCAATTGGACACCTGGAAGTTCACCTGGCACCTGGCTGTGGATTTGTTCATCTGCTTTCATGAGTCACTGAATTAAAGTTCTTTGATGACTGTTAGAGCATTTAACCATCCAATCACTGAGTAGACCAGCTCAGGCACCCTCTTGACTATTGCCAATTCTCTAAGGTGAGATCATCCTTGTGGGTTCCTGAGAACTTTCCTAGCACCCTGCTTCTCCATATTCCCATGATGTCTTCATTTATCATAGTATCTCTTTCCTTGCTCTCCCATTCTGTCTCTGTTTCAGCTTGACCATCCCATTCCCCTGTGTTCTCATTCCCCATTCCTTGCCCTCCATTACCCCTATTAATACCAGTTTGCTCATGTAGATCTCATCTATTTCTTCTTTGCAGGACTATCTATGTGTCTCTCTTAGGTTCCTTCTTCTTAGCTAGCTTCTCTGGAGCTGTGGGTTGTAGTCTGGTTATCCTTTGCTTTACATCATGACTGGAGACATGAGATTCTTCCTCTTTACTAAACTAGGTCTCAGAATCCCTTTTGTTGCTGACAAATCTTCTTTATTTATGAGGGCAAGTTGTAAGGTATAAAAAGCAGCTTGTTATATAATTCAAATCTCTGAGAATCTAATTTTAACCTTTTGAGCCAACAGTCTTACCTCTTCTCTCAAATTAGTAAATAATTACCCTGAGAAAGGTAGGTATGTGTCTTTTCTCATCACTGGACTATAACCTGCTATAATTTCAGCTACTCTTGAACCTTGTGGTTTTATGTGGATTTAACCAAAACCCCAATTTTGTTCATATTTTAAACTTGGATAATGCTAACAGTAGATATGGTATCCTATACCTACTACATATAAGAATCACTCTGTGATGTCTTCTGAATCTTTTGAAGATTGGCTTCATTTCTATAGTATATAGAATGTTATCTTCTTTGCCAATTCATGGTCTCTCTGAGTTCAAACCAATCTTAGATTATAAGTAGGCCTTATACTCCTCATTATTGAACCTGTAATCATACAATATCTTAAATAGACAGTGTCTCTATGCATGGAAGAGCATGGATGGAAGACTTTTTAAATTTTGATCCTGAAATACCCATATGGGATTTTTAGCATGTTGGTGTATAATGCCATCAAAGTTAAAAGAATCAATCATTTCAAGGTACATCTTTGCTGGTAAGCCACTAAGGCAAGGAAAAGTTGACAAAGGAAGCTATTCTTATTTCACTGGTTTGAAACAACATTCCATTATAGCATACACATCTCCTAATAATGTTCAGAGAAAAGACACTGCCTTCTGCTCATTGATACCACAAATCCACTAGCAAAACCAGAAGCCAGCAAGCAAAGCAAGCTACAATTTTTCCACCATCTCCTATTCATAATTTGTATGAGGTTCACTTGCAGTAATTTTTTCTGACATGAGGTTAGTCCATGAACTAAATCTTCAGCTCTTGTAAAGAAGGACATTTCATAGAAGAAAAATGAAAGAAAGGAAGAAAAGAAGGAAGGAAGAATGAAAGAATAAAGGAAGGAAGGAGGAAATAAAGTAAAAAGAAAGAAAAGTATATAAAGGAAAATAAATTGAATATGAGTATAGTGAGTAACAATAAAAGATATAGGATGAAAAGTGGATGAGGGAAAGTAGGTAGGAAAGAAGAATCAATTAAAGAGAAAGGAAAAGCAGCTAAAACAGATAACTGGGAAGATAATATTTATGATATTAGAAATGTATGTGCTTATAAATGATTTAGATTTTATAAAAAAATTACTGATAGAAGAAGCCCTGAATGTGTAAACAAAGGAATATATGTGGTATTGTTCACACATGGAAAGAGGATTTTAATATAGTATAATGCAATCTAAAAAAAAAACTATATCAAGTAACATATTGTCCTATTCCAATGGAAAGACAGTTTCTCCCATGCCCAACATCCCTGAGTTTCTGCTAGATTGTTACGTAGGATTGCAGCCTCCTGGGTTTTTTATCATGCAAATTGGCATAGCAATTGTTGGATAATTTAGCTCCTGTTTGGGTATTCATATTGTTAAAACTTTATCAAATGGATAGAACATAAAACATAAATGGGATGTTTGTGAGCCCACAAATCAAGGGAAATAACATAATCATATTATAATCCCAATGGACAAACAAAAACAAACACTAGGAGAAATACCAGTATTCTTCCAACTTCATGGGAAGAGAGAAGAACAACCTGGATATGTTGGGTTCTCTGGAAAGGTGGAATGGTTTAGTTTAAAGATCCAAAGAACAGCTAGGGACACTGAGTGTGGCTCTGTAGAATTTGTATCTCCATTTTCTCTCAAGTATGAAGAAAGAAAGCCCAGGCAACTTCTCTTCTTACCTAAGCTCCATTTGTAGACTCCTTGTGTGATAATTTTTGTTTTCCTGCTAAATACAACAACTATTGTAACTGTAAGACTATTTTTCTCTTTCTGTTTGGTCAAGAATTCAAGAGCCCTGCATGCTTTGGGAATGAACAGTGTCCACTAGATCCACAGATCTTAAATCACCTTGGATGTCCTGGAGAATTACCTCCATTACTTGCAATCTCTCACATGAAACCAAAGAAAAAACTGAGAGTATCAGTTTCAGCATAGAATTAACATAGGTTTACTCACTTGATTCTAAGACCAGAGTCACTCTTCTAGTATCAATGGCACCTCCACAATTTACAGTAAATATAAGTATTGAAAAATTAATGTAACCCCATTATTAGCAGTAAGAAGGTCCAGAAGCATCAGAGTATATAATATTATCAACATTGGCCTAGAGCCAGAGACTGAGAATTCTCAATAAGTAACAATAACATCCTAGCTTGAACAGTATGGCAGGAACCTCACCTGTCTTTAGACAACAAGTTCAAAAGTGACACACAATGCCCTCAATTTTCATAGATGTTACTGTCCCCATTCATCTAGGGTTTTAGCGTGCATCAGATAGGTTAAGTTGGGCACCTATCTCAGAGAAAAGCAACTCCCACTTCAACCTCAATCTAGTATAAGAAATGGCTTAAAACCTTGCAGAAAGAAGGTAACAACAGAATAACGGTTACCCTGGAAGATAACTCTGAGGATTTTATTTCCTATTCCATAGTTTACTTCTTAATTAATGGGACACCCACCAGAAAAGGCTCTGAACATCTTTTGCTCAGGCAGTATTCAGTGGGATTTGGTACCCTTTATTAAGTAATAGTGCCAGGTGCAAGGCTCTTCCATGGCCTGATTGGAATCACCTCCCACTTTGTGCACAATAAACGTTATATGGTACACATATTTTGGATAATAAAGTGTCCTAAGAAAACACTGCATCTCAGCTGCTCCCTGCTTGTTGGTCCCATGACATGGGCAGAGAGAATCCCACTTGGGTTGCCAGGCAACAATATTGATTTCACAGTCTGTCCCAATAGCCCCATGGCAAATCAACCCCACCCAATTAGGACCTCACTTTATATCCTCATTTTTCTACTCCCAAAAACACAAGTCTCTCTGTGAGTTGTAAGTATTTTTCCTTCTACCTTTAATATATTAAACCAAGCATTATTGATGGCATCATTTTTTATCCCAGTAGATTGTTGAACATTAAGACATGGTCCATATAATCTACTTCTCACGTCAGGAAAATGGAAATAACCCTACTCTTGTGCCCTTTATTTACTCAGGTCCTTGTTACTTTACCCCTTTTAAATGTTAATGTTTTCCACCTGAGGCTGTATGACTATTATGAATAAATTATTTTTTTAAAAATCACTGAGAAAACAAATAATTTGTCATATGAGGTTACTGGTTATTAAAAGAGAATCTTTTAGGGTAAGTTTTACTATTACATCAGTCATTCAAATACTATCAATAGTTTGGGTAACTTATAATGTCATTGTGCCACAAATAAATTATGCAGTACTATCAAAAGGCTTTGTAGAGCCGAGCGGTGGTGGCGCATGCCTTTAATCCCAGCACTCTGGAGGCAGAGGCAGGCAGATCTCTGCGAGTTTGAGGCCAGCCTGGGCTACCAAGTGAGTCCCAGGAAAGGCGCAAAGCTACAGAGAAACCCTGCCTCGAAAAACCAAAAAAAAAAAAAAAGGCTTTGTAGAATATGGACACAACTAGAATTTTACAAGCTTGGATAAGGCAGCTTAAATTATCTAACACCCTTCTGTTTTGCCTATCATAGCCTACAATCATGTCACTTTCTCTTTGGTTGAAATTGAGTAGTGCTATCTTGAAAACTCTATTTATTAAAAAATTGTTGTATTGAATAATATAAAAGAAAACTTACATTCAGAATGTATTCATCTTTGGTGCATTTAAGGTAGCTAAAGACAAAGATTGCAATGAATCCTATAAATGTATCCTATAAAAACAGTCAAAAATAATAAGTTAGATGAAAGCATTCCCAAAACCAAGGCAAGAAGAAGAGAACTGGGAAGATTGAGTATAAATATATGTGAGAGAGTTCAAATACATCATTAGACTAAAAATATATAAGTAAAAACTATCTTTAAATATTAAAACATATAAGAAAATGACAGTAATAATTTTACAACTTGAGATAATTCTGACTTTAAAGTGTCTCACATTCCAATTAGAAGAAATAGCCTGACAAAATAGACCACATAAATGAAAGAGAGCTGTTATTGGAGGTTATTGCTCTTTTGACGGCCATCCATCCAGCTCCCAAGTAAATCATACACAGAGGCTTATTCTTACTTATGAGTGCCCAGTCCTTAGTTTGGCTTAATTTCCAACCAGCTTTTCTTAAATTAACCCTTTTATCTTTTGCCTCTGGCTTTTCTTATTCTCTAAATTCTGTAAATTTTACTCCTCATTCTCAAATAAATCTTTCTCAAAAGAATTTAGGGTGAGATGATCTTCATTCACTGGCATAGAGAAGATTCTTGTTGAAACATCCCTCCATGGACAAATCAAGAGAGCTGAAAGAGCAGAACAAGGAGGGGCTGGACAGAAGACCTTTGCTGAGACATCACTCAGTGGACAGAGCAATAAAAAACTAAAAAATAACACTATTTTCCAGAGCCGGAGGACATAGCTACATTTCTGCAGGCATTTTCCCTTTTGCAGAGTGAAGCAAAAGAGCCAACATCTTAGGACAGAAAAGCAGAGCTCTGCTAGGAAGCCACCTTAAGAGGGGCGTGAGCAAAACTCAGCTGTAGCAGCTCTCCAGGAGAAGAGCAGGATTGTTGTATCCTGCAGGGAGATCATCCCCCATCAGTTCCAGGCCTGAATTTCCCAAGAAGTCAGAAAATTGTCCCTTCCAGGGTCGGGCTGTGTCTTTGCAGTTCTAGCCATCAGAGATATGCACAACAGCTCCAGGTCTCTGGGACACCTTCAGGGCAGAGCTGTTGTGAGCAGCTTGAGGTGTCCAGGATACCTCACCCTCCAGGGCTGAACTGTCTCCTTGAAGTTCCAGCCATCAGAGCTGTGCTAAACAGCTCCAGGTTTCCAGGACACCTTCAGGGTACAGCTGATGTTCTGATCAGTTCAAGGTGAGTGGGATATCTTGCCCTCCAGGACTAAACTCTCTTCTTGCAGTTCCAGCCATCTGAGCTGTCCTAAGCAGCTCAAGGTGTTGCCTGACTCCCCATGTAGTCCGAACACCTTTCCCTAGAGTTATTGCAACAAATTTACTTATATTGTTTGTGCCAAAACCCGACACCAAACCCACAGAGTTGCATACAATTTATATACAGCTGTTCTGACCCTAGGCCACCAGGGGCAGACTGTTTAGATGATAGGAGGTGGAGGTACATGAGCTCTCTCAGGAGGTTTGCTGAAATAGCTAAGAATTTACTTAGTGTCTACTTCACAGGTGTGTACCCTCCAGAATCTGTGAAGATGTTTCTCCTGTATTCAAAAACAAATTCTCTATAATCGTTCCTGTGACAATGGACATGAAAATAACATCATGAACAGTTTTGAGGATGGGACTAAACATCATGATAGATTTAGAAACTCCCCAAAGGTATATGTGTCATTAAAATAAGTACACTGGCAGAACTATAATGCTCAAAGTGGTGCTCCCAATTTTCACTAAGGTATCACCTGGGAACTGGGAGATAGGGAACTGCTCATGCCCAACTACAGATCCATGATTGCAGGGACTATTGAGATATACATACACAAACACATAAAAAAATACATAACACATGCATATGTGTGTGAGAGACTGAGAGACAGACAAAGAGATACTTAGAAAGACAGAGAAAGAGATACTTCGTGAGAGCAGGAAAACTCTATCAATTGGATGCTGAACAAATGCATGCAGGTGTGTCCTCTCAGAGAGGAACAAAAGGAGCAGGGATCAGTCTCAGTCCACATATCCTCACATTTTGATGCGTGACTAGGCCTCTCCAACTGTTGCTTGCAGAATCAAACACACAAGGCCTTTCCAAGTAAGTAACAAAACAATCAACTCAAATTCACAGCAACTAAACCTCACACTAGCCAGCACTTGATAGAATCTCTTCAAGTGCATGCTGGGAACTCACTTACTATTGCCTCAGTCCATGAGTACTATGACTTATGCCATAGGCTCTGTTTTTGTTTCTTTTTAGAGAAAGCAGAATAGTCTTTGTGCTCATGTCATTCTTGTCCACATTTGAGGTTCTGCCTTTGGGAGGAGTTAAGAGACATGATTTAGGACAAAGGCATACCCTGAAGATGCAGCCTACCAAAAACACAGACCTTATATAAAATGAATTAATGATGACAGAGTGGACCTGAGATTGAAACCACAGGGTTTGACTGAATGTATACGTATTCTTCATGCTCTCTTCTGTGATAAAGAACAGGCGATCTCAATGCTGATTTCTTTCAATGGTCATTTGCTGTAGATGACTGGTCAGTCTCTGGACATTCTGCTTCACCTGCATCTTGGTGAGGAATGTTTGGTGGAATGGTAGCTCCCTGGTGCTCCATGTGGATAGATGAACACAAATTAACTTGCAGTATGACAAGGCAAAGGGGATGGACAGACCACCCTGAGTCCTAATCAAATGTTTGAGAAAGCTTTTTTACTAATGACTCCGTGTCACCCCAAATTATTTTGTCCCATGCTTCTGATGCCCCCTCTGGTGAACTCAGCTGTCTCCTCTATTTGAAGTGAAGTGGTTATCTCAGGTATCTGGGTCTCTCTGTCCTCATAGCACATGCTCCAAGTAACCAAGGAGATAGCCTCTTCTGTCTTATTCACAGCTGCAGACTCAGAATTTAACTTGGCTACAGAGTCCACAAGCCTGTGGGTTTATGAGTCAGGAGAAAATTGCCATAGTTCACAATCACCCCAGTCATTTGTTGGTTCCCCAAATAACTAGACAGGTCACCTAATCTTATAACTATTGATGGGGAAGACATATAAAGGCAGAACATAGTCACCAGACTCAACAAGCACCTCACTGACAACTCAGGAACACAGAGCAGCTGGGAAGTACTTAAGTTAGCCAGTGTGGTTGAAGTACAGTGATGTCCTGCCTTGAAATGGGCACACCTCATTAATCCCTCCCACTTTAATGTTGGTCTCATGTTCACTCACCAATGTCTATCCTCCAAAAGGAATGAAAGCAAAGAGTACCCAGCATAAAGCTTTGGCCTTACCAGTTCCTGACCTCTGAGGCAAAAGAGTTAATACCCTGGAATCCTTGAATTTCAAGAGCCATGACCAGCAGGGGAGATCTGTTGGTTCCCAGAGACTCCAGCTTTCTCTTCCCCATTACAGAAAGATTCAGCTCAAGCCCACTTCCTCCAGGAAGCTTCCCTTTTCCTGCACAGAACTCATTACATGATTCTCTTCACCATTTCTTTCTTGATGTTTTACATTGAGGCTGAAAGTCAGCTTTCTTCTGTCACTCTCTGGTTTCTCTATCTTCTCCATTTTCTTTCTGAATTAGACTCTTCAGTATGCCATCATGTTCTTCAGTAAATGGTGAAGACATTGAATAAACTTCACAAGGGCAGTTGGTGTTGCCACAACATAGGTGACATCACAGAAGATGCCAGGGCTCTCCAGGATACAATAGAATGTCCAGGGAAGAGCTACAGATGTCATGGGAACTGACATTGCTTCCGTGCTCATGAGCTTTCCTCATCATACAGTAGAAATCAAGCTGACCTTTGCAGGAGCCTCTGCTGGGATACATGGGGAGCCCTTCAGCATCCCCTTTATCCAAAGCCAGAGATCTCTCCCCGATTGATTGGACATCCTTTAGTTCTTTCCATGTGTGGAACTGAATGTTTATCTCCTACTGAAATTTTATGTAGAGAAGGTAATAATATCATAGAAATTTACATATGCTATACTTCTTCATAATTTCCTGCATCTCCTTATCTCCTTAGCCACAAGACTTTACATATTAATGCTGACTGAGAAGGACACTTGTTAAATAATTTCCTGGCAAAGAGTCTGCAGGAAACCTCTGGGCAGAGTTATGCTAGAGGAAGAGGCTGACACAGCCTAGGAACAAGCACCCCTAGGAGTGTGATATGGTCATGGAGCTCAGTGTGATTAAAATCTTTGTTATCAGCATGTGTGTAGGGGGTGTTGTACTCTCTGTTGAGTAGCTCAAAGTGGTCTGCTGTTACTGGGCAGTAAAGGTGGCCAGACAGCTGGAGACTTCCACACAGAATATGAGTTTCCTGTAGACCAAAGGATATTCAGGAAAATCCTTTGCAAGCTTATTCATATTCAGACACATAGACACTAGGTTTCCACTGGACACTCTAGATCAATGTTTCTTAATTTTTCCAATTCTCTGACCCTTTAAATAGCACTAAGAGTAGTTCTTCATATTGTGGTGAACCCTAAGCATAATTCTTTCATTGTTTCTTAACTTTAATTTTGCTACTGTTATGAATCATAATTCAAATATTTGAAATCCAGGATATCTAATATGCAACCCCCAGTGGGGTTGTGACCCACAAATTGAGAATCACAACTCTGAATGCAGGCAGAAATCTCCTCAAATCCTGGCAGTGATGCTGGGGTGGTGTGATTCTTAGTTTTTATTATCAGACTGAATCAAACTAGTCACCTGGGAAGAGGGACCCTCAATGAGGAATTATATAGATCAGATTTTTCTTTGAACTTGTCTCTGTGGGATTTTATTAATTGTTAAATAAGATAAGACTCCCTAAAATGGGCAGAATCATTTCATTGTCTGCAACCTGTAGTGTATAAGTATGAAGAACCTCTAGCAGAAGCAGAAGCAATCAGGCAGCATGAGTACTTTGTTTATCTCTGCTCTTGGCTGTGGATGTGATATGATTAGCTGAGTTCCTACCTTGATTTTCCAAAAATGGAACTATTACCTGAAATTGTGGGCTATGTTCAATTTTTCCCATTCTAAGTTGCTCTGCCTGATAACTCAGTGTAATAAAGATGTTAAGAAAGCACTCTATGATACAGGGGTTTTCACAAGTCAGTGAGATGTGTTTTTCATGAAATGCTCAACAGCACCTTATCTGTCTCAGGAGAAGAGATTCTACTTCCTCCTGAACCCAACCTGTGTTTACCTGTCACAATTCTGCAAAGACACAGAGACACTCATAGACTCACAAACCACTTTACCCTGTCAATAAATGTCCCCTGATATTGTCTTGCCATATCAAGTACCATCCTAAATTCGTCTAATGTGTTATATACAAGAAGCTTCACTTCAATGAATGTAATTTTCTTTGAATTTCCTGACCATTAAAATTTTCAGATATGAGGAATTGGGTCTGAATTCAGTGCCTTGACTATGAATTTCAATCTTATGCTATGTCCTTCCTTGGAGGTCAGAAGAGGCCTCTTAATGCTGAGAGTGAAGTAGCACCATAAATTCCAGGTATGTGGGGTGTGTAAGTAATGACTGGCAATGTGTCCACTAGTTACCTTAGATTGGAGATTAACTCCAGGGCTGATGTATACAGATCCCTGTGAAAACTTCTCGGTATCCCTCTAACTTCTGTGCCTCCTCATCAAGGTTTCGGTAAACAGTTCTTTGAGAAATTTCCTCCTTCAAAAGTAAGTAGACCTTATCAGATGTAATAAGTCACTTTGATTTTTGTCCTTCTCCTCCTAGGACATGTAACAGGCCCTTTTGAGGTACATCAAAGTCTATCCAAGGAGAATAAGGTCTGAAATAACCACAGGTAAAGCTTTAGAATGCAGGTCTGAGGAACAGAGTGCAAAACAAGGGCAGGACAGCAGGCATACCCAGGAAATTCTTGGTTATGTCTTTGGCAGTTTAGCCTCTATGCATGTAAGTTTCTTCTACCTGGAGAAAGATGGGTTGGGTTGCACCAGGAGATGGGTGCTGTTACAAGGCATGACTTATAAATCACTTCCTTCATAAGTTGGACTTTGTTTGTTTGTATGTGTTTTTTTGTGTGTGTGTGAGGGTGATGAGCTAGCATTTATATGAGCTAAGCTGCACATCTGTATCTGGTGAACATCTCTTTCTGGGAACAGAGAAATCAGATATTAAACTTACAAAAAATGCTGAAAGTGATGCTTTAGAGCAGAAAATCACTTCACTTGGTTGAAAAAAATTTAACACTTCTTTTCATGTCTGTTATCAAATATTGTGTGTAGCTCCTGTCCTTTGCCATTTAGAAAGACTCACCAGTTAGATATTCTTTATTGATTAACTACTTTCAGATGCTAAAAACAGAGAAGATGGAGAGGGAAGGTAGAAATCAACATGTTTGATTCTAAATATAGACTTGTTTGACTGTTCCAATCTCAGAATTCTAATTCTTATCTGGCTAATCTAATAAGAAATAAATGCTACCTGTGCCCATTGGTGTATTTTAATAGAAGCACATAAACAATTTTGGTGACTTACGAGAACTCATGTTTTATATATTGAGTCCAGCTGTTAATATTTTCTTTTATCTCTTGCTATTCTTTTTTGGAAGGTTTGTTTGTTTGAGTGGAAGTTAACTGCCCCAATTTAAATGGGGGAAATTATTTTTAAATAATCTACGGTAACAGAATATGTTTGGGAGTTGTAAAAGTTTTTCATTGAAAAAAATCACAATTTAAGAGGATCCTGTTACATGCTGGGGGCAGAAATCAGAGTCAGCAACGCTTGCAAAATCAGATTTTTTTCTTTTAGCCCTTTGATGGGAGAAGCACTTTATTTTCTTTAATTTAATAATTAATTTAATTTTATGTATCAGCCATGTATTCCCCTGCCCTCCCTCATACAGGTCTCCCCCCCTCATCCTCCCCCCCAATCCACACACCATTCCCATCTTCTCCAGGGCAAGGACTCCCCTGGGGATTCAGCTCAGCCTGGAAGTTTCAGTTGAGGCAGGTCCAGTCCCCTCCTCCCTTCACCCAGTCTGAGCAAAGTGTCCCAGGAAAGGCCCCAGGCTACAAAAAGCCAGCTCATGCACTAAAAACAGGTTCTGGTCCCACTGCCTGGGGGCCTCCTAAATTGTTCAAGCTAATCAACTGTCTGTCTCACTTATCCAGAGGGCCTGATCCAGTTGGGGGCTACTCAGCTATTGGTTCATAGTTCAAGTGTTTTCATTCGTTTGGCTACTTGACCCTGTGATTTTTCCAATCATGGTCTCAATATCTCTCACTCATACAAACCCTCTTCTCTCTCACTGATTGGACTCCTGAAGCTCCATCTGGGGCCAGGCCATGGATCTCTGCATCTGCTTCCATCAGTCATTGGAGGAGAATTCTAGCACAACAGTTAGGGTGTTTAGCCATCTGATCACCAGAGCAGTTCAGGCTTTCTCTCAACCATTGCCAGTAGTCTATTGTGGGGGTATCTTTGTAGATTTCTGGGGACCTCTCTAGCACTTTGATTCTTCCTATTTTCATGTGGTCTTCATTTAACATGGTGTCTTTTTCGTTGTTCGCCCTCTCTGTTCCTGGTCCAGCTAGGACCTAGCGCTCTCCTAAGCTCTCTTTCCCCTGACACTTGCCCTTCATTAACCCCATCATGTCCAGTTTGCTCATGTAGACCTCATCCACTTCTCTGTTGTTGGGTGATCCCTGTGTCTTTCTTAGGGTCCCATTTTCTAGGTAGCCTCCCTGGAGTTGTTAGTAGCAGGCTAGTCATCCTTTGTTTTACATCTATTATCCTCCTATGAGTGAGTACATAACATGTTTGTCTTTCTGAGTCTGGGTTACCTAAGGATGATTTCTTCTAGATCTATCCATTTGCCTACAAACATCATGATGTCATTGTTTTTTCTCCTGCTGAGTAGTACACCACTGTGTATATGTACCACATTTTATTTATCCATTCTTCATTTGAAGGGCATCTAGGTTGTTTCCTGGTTCTGGCTATTACAAATAATACTGCTACGAACATAGCTGAGCATGTGCCCTTGTGGTATGATTCAGCAATCCTTGGGCTATATGCCCAAGAGTGGGTATAGCTGTGTCTCGGGAGAGATTGATTCCCAATTTTCTAGGAAAGCGCCATATTGATTTCCAAAATGGAAAAGTACAAGCTTGCATTCCCACCAACAATGTAGAAGTGTTCTCCTTGCTCCACATCCTCTCCAGCAGAAGCTGTTTTCAGTGGTTTTGATCTTAGCCATTCTGATGGGTGTAAGGTGGTATCTCACAGTCTTTTTGATTTGCATTTCCCTGCTGATTAGGGATATTGAGCAATTCCTTAAATGTCTTTCAGCCATTTGAGCTTCCTCTGTTGAGAATTCTCTGTTTAGCTCTATAGCTCATTTCTTAATTGGACTGTTGGGCATTTTGATGTCTAATTTCTTGAGTTCTTTATATATTCTGGATACCAGCCCTCTGTCAGATGTGGGGTTGGTGAAGATCTTTTTTCCATTCTGTAGGCCGATGCTTTGTCTTGTTGACTGTGCCCTTTGCTCTACAAAAGCTTCTCCTGTTTGAGGACCCATTGATTGATTGCTTCTCTCAGTGACTGTGAAACTGGTGTTATATTTAAGGAAGTGATCTCCTATGCCAATGTGTTCAAGACTACTTCCTATTTTCTCTTGTATCAGGTTCAGAGTAACTGGATTTATGTTGAGTTACAAATACACACACACACACACACACACACACACACACACATATATATATATAAATAAATTTTGATATACAATTTATACTTTAAGGAAAGTTTAAATAATCAAAATAGAACCAGAGTATTATGAGAACAGTGGCAATGGAAATCGTCCCCTTAATTTTGGTTTTCTTCTGTCCCATATCAGTTGACTCTTCTGACATGATACAGAGATTATGCATTTTCTTTTTAACTTGTTTGGCTTTAAAGAAGGAGAGACTCATTTTCCAACTCCAAAGCCAGCTTTAATTTTTAATTGAACTTGGACTACATAAACATCATTTGTGATAAGCTATTGTAGAGAAGAGCAGAAACAAACATTTAGGGAAAACGTGAAATTTATGTGTGATTTAATACCATTAGGCCAAGTTACTTTAAATTGGATGGTCATGCTGGTTGAGGAACTATCACCTCTTCTAATTAAGAAGTCTGTCTTGTTCAAATCAAATGTTTATCATTTTTTTGTGGAGCTGAGGATTGAACCCAGGGCCTACGTCATGCTAGGCAAGCACTCTACCCCTGAGCTAAATTCCCAACCCCATAATATTTTTTTGATTTTGTTTGAAACAGGGTTTCTCTGTGTAGCTTTGTGCCATTTCTGGATCTCACTCTGTAGACCAGGCTGGCCTCGAACTCACAAAGAGCCACCTGGCTCTGCCTCCCAAGTGCTGGGATTAAAGGCATGAGCCACCACCACCCAGCACTTTATCAATTTTGATGGTATTTATAGCTTATCTTCTCTTGTAGAAACAAAAGCAAAATCCTCTTCCCCAACATAACACATATCCTGGTTTTCCATTCTGAGGGTAGCAAGTGTAGATGTAACCAACGGTCTTATAAAATAAGAAACACAGAGCCAATTAAGAGAAGAAAGCCCAAGAGGTCAGATCTAAGAGCCTCACCCTTCCTGATTCAGGGATCCTCTCCAGCCAAGAGAGCTCTCCGAAAAAGACCTACTTCCTGTGTGTCTGTCTTTAAAGTCTTCCTGTTCTGCCTTCTCATTGGTTGTAAACCCAAACATGTGACTGCCTCGTCACTGCCTGAATGTATCGCCCTCCAGTTCCTTAAAGGCGTGCGCCACCGCTGCCATGCACTTGCTATGACTCTAATAGCTCTGACCCCCAGACAACTTTATTTATTAACATACAATTAAAATCACATTTCAGTATA
Organism: Peromyscus californicus insignis; assembly: GCF_007827085.1. Lineage (NCBI taxonomy): Eukaryota > Metazoa > Chordata > Mammalia > Rodentia > Cricetidae > Peromyscus > Peromyscus californicus. The sequence continues at coordinate 436,585 of NW_026294547.1, read as the reverse complement.
AGTAAAATACCACCACATTTCCCCCTTTTCTATTTTAATAAAAAAGAAAAAAAAAGAAAAAGATTATAACTAACAAAAGAAAAACTATATACAAAAGTACAATGACTATACACAATATATACAAGTAATAAATGTCTAAACAATGTCTAGTCCATTTGTATTTGACAAATTCAGAGAAAATAATTTCATTATCTATCCTATTTTGTTAAGTCCAAAATGTATCTAATTCACTTTCTATCCTAATTAATCTTCAACTATAACTAACTAACCTTCAACTATAACTACCTAATCTTCAACTCCCTCAGAGACCCAAGAAGGAAATAATATTAGCTAACAAAAATAAAAACAGAAAGTGCATGCAAGCAACTTCCAAAAAATTTGTGAGTTGACAGAAACAGCCAGCTGCCTGGACAGTCACCTGAGGTTTCTCCACAGTGTTGGGGCATCATCTTCAGCCTATAGGCTTAGCATATCTGACAGACTCATTTGTGAAGTAGGATGTACACAAGGTCAACAGTTCAACCTCACATTGGGTGAGAGCAGTCCATGTACCAGAAACACCTGAATTCCACTAGTGTCATGTCATGATTCAGGATTTTAAATTCTGGAAATTGTTGTTGATTTTTTAATTCAGCTGTCCATTCTTCTTGGCTGTGTATATATGGCTTCATCTTAGCACCCCGTTCTTCTCCACATCCCTCCGTCAAATGCCAGTTTACTATTGCGAGGCGTGAGCTTAGTTACTCTTCAAGAATAACTGTTTCAGCTGCTGTTCCATTGCACATCAGAAGCCATCGGCCCACTGCCTATTCAGCTGCCTTCGAAGAAAAGGGCACTGTACCTTTTCTGAATTGCGAAGGCCACTTCAGGGATGGTGCCATATTGTCCTGGCCTCAGAAGATGCCTTTTGATAAAGCCATAACCACACTTGTTTTGGCAAGAATCAGTAGTCCTTTGTTTCATGTCCTGTCTGTCCCTTGTTGATCTACACTCGTTGGTCCAGTGTTTTCCCTTACCACACCTTCTGCATACTCCAGAAGGAAGGGGCAGTCTGTTGCCATTCTTCCTTGAAGAAACATTGTTTCTAGGAATGACCTGTTTACAGTCCCTTTTCAAATGTCCTTGCTTTCCACATCCAAAACATCTAACATTCCTCAAACCTCTTGAAATTGCTTCTCCTACCCACGTATCATCATGCTCATGAGCTTCAACATTAACCGTGTCTCTAATCCAATCTTCCAAAGGTGCAGATCTTGCCTTTAACGGCCTGATTATTGTTTTGCATGCTGCATTCGCATTCTCAAAGGCCAAAGACTCAATTATTATCTTACTAGCTTCTGAATCCGGGACCATTCTCTTTACTGCTGAAGCCAGTCTTTGTAAAAAATCTGTGAAAGATTCTTTTGGGCCTTGTACAACCTTTGTAAATGACTCAGTTTTTTTTCCTGGTTCCTCAACTCTGTCCCATGCATTCAAGGCTGCTGTTCGACATAAAATTAGGGTTTGGACATCATATAAACATTGTGCTTGTGCTGAAGCATATTGACCTTCTCCAATAAGCTGATCCTGGCAGACTTGTATTCCTTTATCCCTCCACTGTTTTTCTATGTTTTTAGCTTCATCCTTGAACCAAGTTAGCCACTGAAGCCTTTGACTGGGTTCAAGAACAGCTTGTGCCAGCTCCCGCCAATCCTGTGGTACAATCCTATTATATGTTGACCAAGAGTTTAACATTTGCTTTACATATGGGGAATGCATGCCATAAGATACTATTGCCTCCTTAAACCTTCGTAAATCTAACATTTCAATTGGAGCCCAAATATTTTGTGTAGTCATTTGATCAGGCAACTGCTGTACCGTTACTGGACAAACCAAGGGTGACTGTGTGAAAACAGGCTTTCTTTCTGTAACCCTATGATCCAATCTTGAAGCAACTTCACTGTTAGTTTCTTCTGTCTGAGTTTTTACAGGTTTATCAAGTTTTTCTAAAGCTGTCATCCTGGCACTTAAATTGACTATCTTTTTAAATAGTAAAATGAGAATAAGCATAGTAATAAAAAGCATAATTCAGTCAACATTAATCTTCTCATATAGCTGTTCCATTGTCAGACTGTCTAAAATTGCAAACAAAGCCCAATTTTCTTCCAATGAACACAGAAAACCCATTTTTTTTAAATGTGGAAAAAATTTCTCTTTTAAATAGTTTCCTTTAAAATATTCGATATGTTAAGTGACTTACCAAGTCCTCGTAGAACAGTACCAATCCAAGGGAATTTCAAAACAGCCTCCTAGTGTCCGAGGTGTGAATCCAGAGAGAGAGAGAGAGAGAGAGAGAGAGAGAGAGAGAGAGAGAGAGAGAACATGCAAGAACCGTAGCCACTAGTTCTGCCTAAGAACTTGAATCCAGCCATGTGTTCCCGCTTGAGCCTAGTCAAGCCTTGGCTCTGGCTACCTTAAGCTCCAACCACGTGTGTTGGCTTTACAGGCAGGGGCCCTGTTCGGCAGGGCAGGCCTGAATTGTCTGTAGCACTGGCTTTAAGCAAGTAGCTCAAAGTTAGTCCGACCTGAGGCCAAGCCGACCTGGGCCCGGGCTAGGGAGCCGGCTGCCCTGGTGGGAAACGGGACCTGCCGGCCGCCCTGGAGGGAGACTGGACCTGCCGGCCACCCTGGCAGGAAACCGGACCTGCCGCCAAGCCAAGTTAAGCGGTTTTTAATGGATTCTTGTCACGTTGAGCGCCAAATGTAGATGTAACCAACGGTCTTATAAAATAAGAAACACAGAGCCAAATCAGAGAAGAAAGCCAAGAGGTCAGAGCTAAGAGCCTCACCCTTCCTGATTCAGGGATCCTCTCCAGCCAAGAGAGCTCTCCGAAAAAGACCTACTTCCTGTGTGTCCTGTCTTTAAAGTCTTCCTGTTCTGCCTTCTCATTGGTTGTAAACCCAAACATGTGACTGCCTCGTCACTGCCTGAATGTACCGCCCTCCAGGTCCTTAAAGGCATGCGCCACCGCTTGCCATTGCACTTGCTATGACTCTAATAGCTCTGACCCCCAGACAACTTTATTTATTAACATACAATTAAAATCACATTTCAGTATAAGTAAAATACCACCACAAGCAAGTCCTTAAAATATACAGGCTGATTTAACTCTGCAGGTTTTTTTTCTATTGTCCAATGTCTCTCTGCAGCTATTGTTCCTTTCTTATTAGCATTGAGAAAATACAAAATTAATAATGCATTATGTAATCTATTTCAGGGGGGGTTGTTGCTCTGTTTTGTTTATTTAGCATACCCTTTAGAGTGACTTCTTCTCCTGTAGGATTGTATGGTATACCTGTAATATGTTTTATATTGTAATAACCAAAAAACTGTTTCATTTTTTATCAGAGACATATGCTAGATCATTAGTCAGGTTTAACTTATACAGGTATACCCATGATGGCCATAACTTCTAGCAATTTCTTGGTTACAGAATCAGCCCTTTTGAAACTCAGAGCAGTTGCCCATGGAAATCCTCTGTTGGTATCCATGTTGTAGTGCACATGTTTCAATTTTCCAAATTCTAAAAAATGAAACACATCCATCTGCCAGATTTCATTCTTCTCAGTGTCCTTTGGGTTACATCCTGTGGGTAGTGGAGTCTGATTGTAAAATGAACAAGTAGGACAATTTCCATTTAATTTCCTTAGTTTGTTTCCAGGTTATGGAAAAATCCTTTTTTAAAACCTCACTATTGACATGATTTTTTTATGAAATATCTGAAACCTCCCACACATTTCCTATCAATGGTTGATCAATCTTCTCCATTTTCTTGTGCTAAAGGGTCTGACAGACTCATATGGTATTAGATGTAAGTTATATATAAGGGATACTTCCTGTTTCTGTTTATTTCTTGTAAATGAATAAATAACAAAGTTAATTCTGACTCATCAGGGATAAATTCTATAGTTCAATATGTAGGAACACTTTTTCTGCATACTGAGAGTCAGTAACTATGTTGAGAGGTTCTGAAGAGAGCAAGTGATAAGGCAGGGTACATAGAGGAGCTAACTCTCTCTTTTGGCAGAGGATTTCATAGGGCTAAGATGTAGTAGCTTGCTCTCTACCTCTCTAATCTTTCAGCTTTTACCCCAATGTCTGGCTCTAGGTTTTTTTATTAATAAGACCTTTTAAGATCTGTGTTGCAGGGAAGTGGCTTTACTGCTCCTTGAACCCAAAGAACTTTAAGATAAAGAAGTCTGGAACAATGTAGTATGCTTTGCTGATGCTCCCTTGTCTATTGCTCAGCTGTATATAAGCAATGGGTAGAGTAAACTGGATACAACTGTATTCAGTGACAGTCCTCCCAAATCTATCCTATATCTCTGTCTTTCTTCTATGTCTCTGTTTTTCCTATCTGTCATTTCTTAATCCACACTCCCCTATTCAGGTATTGTTTGACAGGTCCTGACAAGGGTCTGAGAAATATAAAGGTCTGATGACATAAAGTCTTGCATTATGTGGGTCTAAAAGTTTCAAATAAAGTCATAAATTTTAATATCTGTTCCTAGTTTATATCTGTCTCCACAGGTTTGCACATTGTTGACAGACACATCCAAGCATCAACTGTTAATGACATCTGCTCCATATGAGTATGAGCCCTGAACTTCATGAAAGCTGATATAAAGTAATCCAACTGATGCAAATGCTGTTTCTTCAGCTGGTCAATGAACCAGAGGTTTCTAAATTGCCTCCTTACCTTTGCCTAACTTTTAGCCTTCCAAGGCCCTGACAATAATGTGCCAATGTCAGCAGGAAGTAATTACAGAAGCCAAAACATCGCCCTTGTTCCACCTCCCCCCTTGGAATGTTACATCAAAAGTAATTTCTTGTCATAGGGAGCCTGAGATAAAATGATTACAGATGCTTAGTCATGCAGCAGGGGTGGTCACCTTTAATGCTGGCACTCAGGAGGCAGAGCTAGGCAGATATCGGTGAGTTCAAGGACAGCCTGATCTACAGAGCAATATTCAAGACAGGCACAAAAACTGAAAAGAGAAACCCTGTCTTGAAAAACCAATAATAATAATAATAATAATAATAATAATAATAATAATAACTGATGCTCATTCTCATTTCCAAGTTCCTTCTCAATAAGGAAGTCTGCTAGTCATCAAAGGCTTTTGGCTCTTCTGCTTCTGTTAATTGCTGTGGGGTCTTGCATCACTGATGACTTAACTCAATGATAATTCCTGTCTGGGTACCACTAAACTGATGATGCTAAAGTCCCAATGTCAGCCCTTGGACCAATCCCACGACAAGCTTGCAGATTACCACAACCAAATAAGTGGAGGCTCACTTTGCCACTGGTAATGGTAAAATGGTCTCTGTTTAGAACAATGTCTGCATGGATATTCCCAACTCTGCAACCTCACTTAGATGCCAATGGGATCCAGCTTCCTAATCCCACTAGAAGATACCTGATGAGCTATACTTCTGGCTTAAACCCCCTTTGTTAATGTCAAAGTTTTAAATCACACAAAAGACTCTTGCATCCTGGTCCAATGACTCTCCATAATAGTCTCCTATCCTGATGATGAAGTTTTTTTTTTTACCAATTAGAAACATCTCCAAGATTTGAGATCATGCACTACTCAAGGGGGGAATCAGAGGAGCAAGAAGATGCTATAACAGGCTGATCAATCTCCTCTCAGAGGTCAGACCTCAATTTCAGTTTCCTGAGACTGGGCATGCAGTTTCTCAAGAGAAGCCATGAACAAAGGACAATTAATTACTAGTGCCTCTGACCACAAAGACAGGGGAGATAGGACACATCAGGCCTGGGTCACTGAGCTAGCACCTATAATCAGTGCAGACTAGGCCAGCCATCCTTGACAGAAGATCATTGATAAAGCCTAGAACTTGTCCAGGCCTGTACCAAATAGAAAAACTATAGCCTGATCAACAAATAAGTAGCCCTGACAAACTAAAAGTTACTATCATGATTGCCACTAGCATAAGTCAATCATATCTAAGATGAGCTGACTTCCTTGGACAGTCACCTTCCGCTGTGATTTAAAGGAATAGACACATCTCTCACATTCTTTACCATCTTGCCTTTACGTGGGATGGCAGGCCCCAGCATCCTGGAAACTTTCTTGAGATAATAAGCATTCTTGCTGATTGTATACATGATGGTGGTCTTATATGGGACTTCTCCAGTATGCTAACAGAGCTGCATCCCCAGCAGATATTTGCTTACTGTGATGGCAGGGATGGAACTAGGGCCCTTACCATGCCCAGTGAGCACCATACCATTGAGTGATGCCAGTCTGACATTCTTCTTTGTAACCTCTGACATTTATGCATGCTGCCTGATTTGCTTAACATAGCCATGTCCTCGGGGTGACAGTGTCTTCATGGACTCCTTACAGTTAGACAAAGTCCAAGGTGGCTGGAACTCAGAATGCTGGTGTCCCAACTGTTGGAAATAGTGAGAACATCAGGTATGTGTCTTTGATCAAACCTATTTTCTAGCCAGCATGGTGGCACATACTTGTCATCCAAGCACTTGGGAGGCAGTAGAATCTCCTGAAACCAGGAGTGTAAGGTCAGCTCGGGAAAAACAGTCAGTCACAGAATCCATGTCCAGCTGCAGCCATAAATCATGCATGCAGACATCCCCAGCCATGGAAGGAAAGCCATATGATACACCAGAAACCCAGTGAGACCCAGGCTGCTTACTTGGGGCATTTGTGCCTGAAGAGGCAGGGCAAGGAATACAGCAGAAGATACTGGTTTGCATTGAGGGGCTTGACCCAGGAGTGTTCAGATGCACTGAGGGTTAAGGTTTGAAAGACCCAGTAGCAAACCAGTGTGTCTCAGCCTGGAGTGACCATTTAAGGAGGAAGTAGCTCTGAGTGCAGGGCCCAAAGCAGCCCGATGATCTATGCTGGTGGTCCCTGCTGGATTCAGGAGCAGGGCCAAGGTGGGATTTGCTATAATCAGAAAGTTCAACACAGTATCTGAAGAGCAGCAAAGGACCATAGGAGAACAGGCAATGAGATCAGAGATCTTACAGTGCTTATATGAAGCCCAGCTGGGAAGTAGGGTGCAGGTTAAAGGGAGCAGCAAGCAGTATCTGTGGAGCTGGGGCGCCAAAGAGATTCCAGAGCCCAGATGTCATACAGGGGTTAAGCGTAATGGAGCTGTAAAGTCTCCCTTGGCAGGGAGTCCTTTTTTTTCCAAGACAGTCTCCATTCTGATGAAGACTAAAGGGCTGAGCCTAGGAAATGAGGGAAAATAGGAATGAGGGAGGGACTGCAGAGTTGGGAGACAAATGCAACCATGAGTGAAGCAGGGCCATTGAGGGGCCATGGGTGAGGCTGTGCTATAGTTGGGTCTTGCTGGCCTCATGCTGGGCCAGGCCAGATGGTGACATGGAGGGATAGTTTTTTCTCTGCTCATTTAAAGAAAAAGTAGTCAGGAAAATCAAGATCTCAGCAGTCAGCCAAGTTTTTCTAGGGATACACTAGCTGGTTTTATGTCAGGTTGACAAAAGCTAGAGTCACCACAGAGGAAGCAAGCCAGTGTGCAGCACCCCTCTATGCACTCTGGATCAGCTCCTGCTTCTAGGTTCCTTCCCTGTTTGAGTTCCTGTCCTGACTTCCTTCAATGATAAACAGTGATATAGGTGTATAGGCCAAAACCCTTTTTCTCCCCAACTTTTTATTTTATCATGGTTTTTCATCACAGCAATAGTAACACTGACTAAGACAAGGGGTGATGGACAAAGCAGAGATGGACTCTACCAGGGAGGAGTCAACATGAGATAGTGTGGAGTTTTTGTTGTTTTGGCTTTTTCAGTTATTGTTGTTTGGGGGAAGGTGGGAGAATGTCCACATGAATGTAGATGCTTCTGGATGCCAGAGAGGGCATTCAATCCCTTAGAACTGAAATGGATGTGAACCTCCATGTGGGTGCTGGGAACTGAATTCCAGTCCTCTGCAGAAGCAACAAGCACTCAATCACCATGCCATCTTTCCTGTCCCCTTTTTAACAATTACGCCAATTTACTTGAGGTGACGTGCTGGGGAGTACCATGGGAACACATGTGGAAGTCAGAGGACAGCTGTTGGTAGTTGTTTCTTTCCTTCCACTTGGGATTTAACTGAGGATGTCAGCTTTGATGGCAAGTCTTCTACCCAATGAACCATCCCAATCAATCCCTCTACCCAATGAGCCATCCCAGAGGCTCTAGTTTACATTTTCTAGGATGTTTCTATCTTTTACTTGATGTTTGCTCCTTCTCCAAGCTCCTCTGTACAAGAGGCATTCTATCAATGGCTTGTAAACACTAAGTATCCTATGAAGGTTACTACATGCAGTAGGTGCCCTGCGCATACCTGGGGAGATTGAAGGAGCCAGTCTGCAGGTAACAGAAGGGTTGATGCATTTCCTGTCATTGAGCATGAAGAGCCAGTAGCCCTAGCTCTCCATGGTGTGGTCCTGGTCATGTTCTGTGTCTTCATGGTGCAGTATTCATGTACTGTGTCATTTGCAGGAGGAAGAGGGGTTGAGTCCAGATTCTGACAATACCAGAGGAAAACAAAGTAATGTAGTCCTTTATTCTTGAAACCACTGTCAGTGGGTGGGGGTGGGGGGCACATGGGCAGCCACAGCCCCATCCAGAAGGACACAATTTGGGCCTTTTCCAGGTACCTGTGGCCTCCAGGTTTGGGCATAGTCATGAGTCTCAGCATTAGGCAGTTTCCATGATGTGTGCTGGCATCTCATTTGTGGGCCCTTTGGTTTTGGGGACCTCTATTCTGTTAAGTCTCTCCATCAGCACCATCCCCTCTGTAACTCAAGCATCTCCTTAGTGATGGGCACTGACCGTGGGCATTTGGTGGAGGTCACAAGCACATCTGGCATTGGAAATTTTGCTATCCCAACCAGAATGATGTAAAATGTACTGCTTTGGTGGTATTCATTTCTGGAAATTCCTGTATAATATTTTTAGGTCCAATGCATAGCAAGAATAGGGAACACATATCAGGTTAGGGAGTGTCCTGGAGAAATCAGTCAGCTGCAAGTATATTCCTGTGGTGACACCTCACCCATGGATAATAGGCTTTCTTCTTGTCTGGCAAAGTTTGGGCTCACTGCCGAGCACAGGCAAGGTCATCCCCTGCTCGAATCTTGGTTTATGATAATCCAAATGTTATGTTTGCCTCTGCCTGGACTGTGCCTTGGAGAGGGTAGAATTATGACTGGATGTCCACCTTGAGGAAAAGGATTTTCACATCACTCAGCAGACAGCTTCCCCAAGCTGATTATCTTTGCTTCTATTCATGTTGCTGATGCTGCCTTGAAGGCTTGGCTGGCAGGACTTTTGGGTCTGGTGCATCAACAGAACCCTGCAGCTGAGTTTCATCCAGGCCCCAGCTGGTGGCCCCTGGATCTGGCTGGATTCTTAGGTGTCTATGTTGTCATGATAATGCCGGCAGCTTTCTCCTGAGGCTGAGTGGATCTCAGATGGTGTGGCCCAGGGTGGTGTCCTCTGACTGGTTGAGGATTCTTGGAGGATCTGATCTCCATGTCCTGAGTAAAGCCACTTCCAGTTGAGCAGCATTTCCTATAATGAGGCACAGGGGCACCTGGATCTGAAATTCAGTGATCTCGAACTCTAGATTTCAGGTTTTGGATTAAGGGTGCTCAGCCTGTATTGTGTTTCCATTTCTCCCAGAAACTGCCTCATAGAGACCCATGTTTGGCAGCAACCAAACCTACCCAGTGGTTATTCAAACTGCCACACCATTTCCCATTTCCCTCAGGCACACTGGAGAAGTCCTCTTGGTGATTCACAATCACATCAGGTGATTGTGGGCATTGCCCTGTACCCATTGCTTGTCTTTGTGTGTGTGTGTGCGTATGTGTGTGTGTGTGTGTGTGTGTGTGTGTGTGTGTGTGTGTGTGTGTGTGTCACAGGTGTGACCATATGAGATTGTAGAATCATATATGTAAACATGGATGCCAGAGAGAAATAACATGTATCTTCATTGTGTGATAGGGTTTTAATGAACTACATGATCTCAGGATACTTTTATGTTCTTCATCCCTTGCTGGGCTTAGAGACTTCTATGACATTCCAGGATTTGTTTTTATGTAGGTGCTGAGGATTCAGACTCAGGTCCTCAGGGTTGCTGAGTGACGGCTCAAATCCTCCGAGTGTCTCCACAGCCCCATTTATTGGTCATTATATTCTCATATCATTGCTGACTTTTCTGTTCAAATATTTCCTAAGTTGGACATTTTCTCACTACTGTCTGAGCATTTGTTTATAGCCATTTGGCAGCAGCTGCAACCGCAGTTATTTCTTGATGAGCAGAATTACTTGATTTGCTTTCAAAAAGACCAATATTCCATTATGAAGTTTTCTTTTTCTTTTCCAGACAGGGTCTCTCAACATAGTCCTTACAGGTCTTCAACTCAGAGATCCACCTGCTTTTTTCTGCCTAAAGGCTGGGATTAAGGACTTGGGCTACCAAATCCAACCCTGCTTATTGGTCATGTATGTTCACAGGCCTGTGGAGATGTAACCAAGGCCTTCCATATTCCTAGTGAGAGTGCAGAACCGTCCCATGGGTTGACTTTGTGGAATCATGAGTCAGTGTCAAAGGTGTGCTGATGTTGATGGTCATCAAAGCCCTGAACACCATGGCCTGCCTTACCATGTAGATATTCTCCGATTTCTACAGGTTTTCATGCATGATATTTAGGGGTGTTATCTGGTTACAAAACATGGCATTTTCACTCTGAAATTATTAAGGATATGCTTTTGAAACATTTATTTTTATTTATTTCATTTTTGGTTTTGTTTGGTTTTTTCAAGACAGAGTAGCTGTAAGTATCCCTGACTGTCCTGGAACTTGGACTGTAGACCAGGCCTCAAACTCAGAGATCTGTCTGCCTCTGCCTCTTGAGCTGTAATTAAAGGCATGTGCCACCATCACCTGGTTGAAACATTTTAATTAGCATTGATTGTGCAAATGCTGAGTTTTGTGGTGCCATTTTAAGACATGACATTTCTATTTTATTAGGGACAGGGTTCAAGTCAACATGTCCATAGAGCTGTCAGAGGACAACTTATGGAAAATGGTACCCACCCTCCACCACACTGGCCCTGCAGATGCAGGGTTAAGGCAAGCACCTTTACCCACATACTAAACCACCTCACTAGCCCAAATTTTTGCTTGTACCATTTCATGATAAATTTGAATATAGGACTCACACATGCTAGGAAAGTTTTCATTCAGCCAACCCTACATTTATTTGAGACTGCTTCATGGTGACATTTTCCTTTCTTTCTTTGCTTCTCCAACAGAAGAAGTCTATCACATGATCTATTGAACTCCCAGCAGATCTGACAGCTCAGTCATCCTGCTCCTCCTGCATGGAAGGCAATGAATCCCCACTCTCCATGGTATTGCTGATGGTCTACCTCATGGTTCCCTGTGTCTGAAATAGAGGAGAACCCTTGAAAAAACTCATAATCTACCTCCCACTGGTGCTCTTGTTTGCTAGGCTTGCCCAAAGTTCATCAATAGCTTGGGAAGCTCATCCCTGCCTGAGGCTACATCTCCCATGTGCAGAAGAATTCCACTATTTAGTGAGCAACAAGAGTCTTTTCACTTAGGTGCCTTGGACTGGAAACATTATAAAGAATAGAAAATATTATCCAGAATAGTAAACGAGGTGGCAAATACCTTAGCTAACAATTGCTGATGCCATGACCCTGAAGTTTTCGAGCTGCAGGGAAGACTGTGGACACCCTCCTAAGCCAATTACAGTCTCCTTTAGTTCTGTGGTCCTCCCACCAGACCCCATTGACCATTCTCATTTTGGATGATTTGAAAACCTGAAATTCCTACCCCCACATTCTATGTACCATGATTACAAGCCTGAGCCACTATGTCTGCCTTAGGTTCCTTCAAATGCATTTAGTGAGGCATTAGAATGATGGGATGAGTTACATGAAAATTTATGCTTAACTATATTAAAAAAAATACTTATGTCTGTGAGCCTGGGTTTTACCATCTGCAGAATAAGGACAGAACTCTTCCAAGGTCATTGATCAGATATCAAACTTAATAGTAAAGAAAAGTAAAATTTCTCACAATTGGAAGACAGTGGACATTAAGGCAGGAAAGCTACATTTGATGGGAACCTTCTTCTGTTACTGGAGATAGGACCAGAACCTGTGCCCTGGCTAGTCTAACTAGGCAGGCTCAGCCATTCTTCCTCAGTAAGCCAAATAACACTCTCAAGTTATCCAGTGAGTGACATGTCTACCTATAATGCAGAGCGGGCCTGCTGAGCTGTCATTTCTGCTGGAATTCACATGGATCATGAGGCAGTCTGTGGTTCTGTTGGTCCATATGGTGGTTGTGGCAGTGGTCCTCTTCCTCTGAGCCTCCCTGTGGATGGATTTCCTGGGGAGGGGGAGACTCTGCAGTCATGGCATGGGAGGATATGATGCTCTTAGTATAACTGTTCAGTGTACTCACATGGAAATGCTTTTGGTGTGCAGTGAGAAGACAGATTGGAAAACTGAAGGTCTGGTTTCTAGATGTTCTGAATAGTGCACTCCTCCTTCACGTTTGTCTTATAATGCTACAAATAATTTAGAACCTGATAGAAAGATGGTGTTTTGGGTCATCTTTCAGTAATACATGATTAGAATGATTCTAACATTCTGCTACCAGGAGCCGCAATGGTGTATTTCAGTGAAATTTCATTCCAGGGAACAAAAGGAGTTTCTGAGCTGCTGAGGTTTATCAGGTGTGCCTGGTGTTGTGTGGGTGGATAGGGCAGAATCAGCACCTTGGGCTGTAATCCATGTTATGGGAAATCATTCATAACTAATAAGAAGTCATTCTTTCATGTTTTGGGAGCTGATTGGTGGACCAAAAGAAAGCCTGCTGCATGCCCCCACTTACTCCCTTTCAAACTGTGTGTTTTATTTTTCTTATTTATATTTCTATGCACATAAATAAATATGAGCTGCTGAGCCTATTTGGTATTTGCTCTAATTATATAATTTTAGTTCAGAGCACTTTGTTTTGGATAACCAACTAGGAGAAAACATCCCTGGGAAAAAACAATTCTCCCTCTTAATAGTCATTAGTTTCCTGTAGAACTTTGTCTAGGGAGAGGGTCTCATTAGATTCTTCCCCTGAACCTTCTATGTTAGAATGTGTACTGGCCATATTTTCTCCTTCACCTGAGAGGTTCTTGCAGGGCTCGGGGTCTGTCTACCTTGCCAGCTGTGATTCTGGGTTCCCAGCTCCTGTAGGATTTCAGATCTGGAGGTCCAGTTCTCCTCTTCCAGGGCCCTGTGGGTGCATTGGATGGGCTGACCTACTGTCTCCATTGTCCTTGATCTTAGAGCAGCTTTCCAGTTTAGCTGCCAAGCACTCCTCATTCTGTCTCTTTCCTCAAAACCGAGATCATCACAGCATTCCCAGATCCTCCGAGTCAGGCTAAATGTAATGTCTGGAAGTGCATTTCCAGGGAGAGGAAATGTCTGTGAGCAAGTTGTGTGGGTGTGTCTGTGAGGGTCTTGCCTGGGGGTCCATCCAGCATGTCCATCTTGTTTTTCTTTCTTATACTTAGTAATTGTTCATACATTTTCTCTCATATGCACTCTGTACTGTTGATCTGTTTACTTGTGTCTTCATATTTTTTAATAGGCATGTCTCTTGCAAGGTGATATCCCATTCACAGGCTGCAGAAATGACAGAGGTGAATGTCTTATTCAGTTTCCTTCAAAAGTGTCTTGATGATTACATTATAACAGCTATGTCATGGAATAAATGTGGGATTCACCATAGTTATATGACTACATTGTCAAAGAATTATGCATTTACAATGTCAGTATCATGCTTTCTGTTGTACACATGTATGGTATATTTTAGAATGCAGTGACCTATGATGATGTGCATGTTGACTTCACTTGGGAAGAGTGGACTTTGCTGGATCCTTCCCAGAAGAATCTCTACAAAGATGTGATGATGGAGACCTACAGAAACCTGACTACCATAGGTATGACCAAATTTTACTTCAATTTTAAAATAAGGAAACAATTATTCCTTAGTTTGGGATGACTATTTTGTAATTTGATTGAGAATGAAGAGTGAGGTGAATAAATCAGGCATGCTTCTAAGGTTCATTGAATATAGTAACTTAAATTTCACACAGTTTTCAATAATAGGCCATATATTTTCTGGTACTGTATTATAGGATACAGTTGGGAAGACCATAATACTGAAGAACATCATCAAACCTCTAGAAGACATGAAAGGTAATTTTCAAGTGCAAAGTGATGCAAATGTACCTCTGGAAAAAAAATCATAGTCCTGTAAGATTTATACAAAAACAAAAGTGTAAATAAGCACAGGTTAATGTGCTTTGATGATTATTAAATTCTCACAAAAACATAGACCTCAATGTCAGGTAGATGAATAGCATTTGCAAGGCATTATTTTAAGAAAGAAGACAAGGAAACAAATCCTCAACAGATATCACAATTTAAACCATAGCACCATGAGAGATATGCTGTGGAATTGTCAATCTATTTATTTCATACAACTCATACTACAAAATGTATACACATTGAGGAGGTTTTAAGTATATCTTCAAAACCTTTTAGTAAGCAAAAAGTCCATAGTAAACCTAGTGTTACTCTTATACTTTTTATGACTGGGCTAAATTTAGTAAGTGTAGCAGTGAAAGTCAAGAGTCAAGGGACAGTTTTTGTAGAGAAATTTTAATCCCTTACTATATGTCTATGAGAAACAGAAATTCTGACTGTGTGAATTCAATATGGAACCCTTTTATTTGTTATTTTCCCATTCCTAAGTGTATCATATGCCACTATGAATACAAGGCATATGAGAATAGTGATATGGAAAAACATAACATACCTCTCTCTCAGAACAATGTGAAGATATGTAGCAATCCCATATTGAGTGTATTGTTGAATTGATTCAAGAATACAAGTAATTGATTTTATAGTTTCATTGTTAATACATCAACAAACTTACAAAGCAGAAAAGTCTTATGAATACTAGTACTATATCAATAATCTCTTGGTCTTAGTTCACTTAGCAAATGTAATATGCATCAAAGTATAGGAAGATTTATGAATGCAATAAGGGTGGTAAAGTTCTAAGTTTTTCCAGTTCTCTTCAAATATGTGAAAAGTCTCATATACAGAATATTTCTTTAAATATGAACCATGTAACAAAGAATGTTACCATCACAGGTATCTTCAAAAATGCAAAACAACTATTAATGAACAGGAACAAAATGAATGTAAACATAATGATAAAACTTTAAGCTCTGATTCCTCTTTGCTATTGCACCAAATAGTAAAATTAATTTATATAGATATAAAGATTCAAGTGTGAGTTGAATGTGTTAAAGCTTTTACATATTCTAATTATCCTTGCAGGCATGAAAGATGTCATTCTGGATAGAAACATTCTGTATATGCTCAATATGTTAAATCCTTTGCATGTAACAATCATCTTCAAAGGGATAAAAGAATACATACTGGAGAGAAACCCTATGAATGTATTCAATGTGGTAAAGCCTTTGTACAACATGGTAATCTTCAAAGGCATTTAACAACACATACTGGTGAGAAACCCTATAAATGAAATCAATGTGGTAAAGCCTGTGCTCATCACAGTACTCTTCAAATACATAAAAGAAGGCATACTGGAGAGAAATCCAATGAATGTAAACAGTGTGGTAAAGCCTTTGCACAACATGGTCATCTTCAAAGCCAAAAAAGAACACATACAGGAGAGAAACCCTATGAATGTTATCAATGTGGTAAAGCCTTTGCACAACATGCTCATCTTCAAAGCATAAAAGAACACATACAGGAGAAAAACCCCATGAATGTAATCATTATGGTAAAGCCTTTGCATGATCCAGTCATCTTCAAAGGCATAAAAGAACACATACTGGAGAGAAGCCGTATGAATGTAATCACTGTGGTAAAGCCTTTGGACAACATGGTAATCTTCAAGTACATAAAAGAACACATACTGGTGAGAAACCCTATGAATGTATTCAATGTGGTAAAGCCTTTGCACAACATGGTCATCTTCAAAGTCATAAAATAATACATCCAGGTGAGAAACCCTATCAGCGTAATCAATGTGGTAAAGCCTTTGCATATCACCAAATTCTTCAAATGCATAGAAAGAATACATACTGGAGATAAACTCTATGAATGTAATCAATGTGGTAAAGTCTATGCTCAATACAGTACTCTTCAAATACATAAAAGAAGACATCCTGGAGATAAACCCTATGAATTTAATCAATGTGGTAAAGTCTATGCTCATCACAGTACTCTTCAAATACATAAAAGAAGACATGCTGGATGAAAAACCTATGACCATAATTAATGTGGTAAAGCTTTTTGTCATCACAGTCATCTTCAGTTGCATGAAAGATCACATACTAGACAGAAACCCCATGAATTTAATCAATGTGATAAGGTCTTTTCACACACAGTACTCTTCAAATGCATGAAACAACACCTATTGTATGAATATAATCAGTGTGATGAAGCCTTTGTATGTATCAGTAAACTTTAAAAATCATTAGAAAAAGTCATACTCAGAGAAACCCTAAAAATATAGTCAGTGTTGTATAGTTTTCCTCTTTATACATGAATAAATATTTTTTTCTGTGCAGTCAATCTCTTAAAGCCTTTGCAAATTACAATAGTCTTTGAGTACCTGCAAAAAAGTACTGATGGCTTATTATTCTAAAATATTTGGTAAGATCATTATCCAAAATAATTGCATTGTTGCACAAGGGTGTTCATTCTGTAAAAAACAATTTGACAATGTCAGCAATCTGTTCATGCATTATGATGTCCATTTTTACAATGTTTGCCCTAGTAAAATCATGGATAAATTGAATTTAGTAGTTTATAAAGCCCTGTGTTTAGGGTAAAAAGTCAGCCAAGGAAACACGTGGAAATTAAAACCAGAGTCAGTAAAAAAAATTCAGTTTTACACTGAAACCAGAGCCAAAGAAATACACTCTACCTCTGACCATCTGAGCACAAAGCCAACCAATCCACGAACAGAAAAACCAACCAATCCCTGAGCACAAAACCATCTGATAACTGCACATGAAAGGCTCCCAATCTCTGAGCTTGAGATTGAAATCCAACCAATGCTTATCCTCAAAATCTTTTCCCTGGAAATCTCAACCACTATCAAACCCCTGTGTCTATAGAGCTGGCAGCTGCCCTTTTTCACACTGACACAGGCAGCCACTATTCTGGATTCCTCTCCCTTATATAAATCTCTTGAATTAGATTTGGGTGAAGATCTTTTGCCAAAGCAAAGCAGAATCTCTGCTGGGAATCTCCCTAGTGGAGTCGAGCACAGAAGCAATTGACATCTCTGCTGTGAAACTCGCTAGTGGAGTGGAACAGAGAAATAATGGACACCATTCTTCAGGGAGTGAAGTAGAGCATCAAAGGACAGATCTGCTGGAAATCTGTCTTAGTTGAGTGTAACGCAGATAATCTGTAATTGCTCATTTTTGGAGAAGAGCAGGTTTGCCACATCCTTCAAGTAAACCATCCCACACTGGGACAAGCTTTCAGGGCTAGCCTAACTTTCTAAGTCAGTATTCCTATCTCCTCACAGCTTTAGGTATCTAGCCTACTTTCACAGCTTGTTTTTGAGAGCTGTAGGTATCCTGGAAACCTTTCCCCCACAGCTTCAGGTATAGCCTGACACCACAACATCCAGGATATCTTTCTCCTCTCAATTGTATATAACCAGGATACCTTCCACTCCCAATTATAGGTGTAGCCTAACTTTTGATACTTAGTGAAATTTTCCTTTCAGAGCTAAACACTTCCATTATGAATTTATATAACAAGAACTATTTTTAGATTTTATACTCTTTAATTACATGAAATAACTAATTCATGTGTCAAACATGATGGATTTTTATTAGTTCCTTTTCTGTTCTTGTTATATAATGTCTATGTTCACTAAAAATGAGTTTTATTTGGCCCCAGAGGGATACAGTATCACTATATTAGTGGCATGGCAACAAATATTAAACGTGGCAGCTAAACCGAGAGCTCACATACTTAGTCTGCAAAATGAAGCAGAGAGTGGGAACTGAAAATGATGTGTGGATGTAATTTATCAAAGCCTACCCCTAGTGACATATTTCATCAGCAGAACAGCATTTCCTAAACCTTCACAAATGATACTGCCAACTGAAAAGGATTTCTCTGACTTCAAGTGTACATGCTTGCTTTCTGTTACATGAACCAATTCACAACAAAGAAAATCTCTGTAAACCTTTAAATGTCTCTATACCTGTATTATAGCAATGCATGCTTACAAATGAAAAAGTTTCATCAGTGAAAAATTGTTTTCTAAAGAGTTGTTTTAATTTTAATTATGTGATGTCAGTATACTATATTGGTGGGGTATATGAATTTGCATGGTAGTTTCTGAAAATGTTAGACTCAGATCTTCTTGTAGCAAGAACTAAAGGAAGTTGTCAAAATCAAGTCTTATTCCTGGGAATGAACTTTGCTTAACTGCCCAACCATGTCTCTAGTCATGAAAATATTTTAGAGCCTATTTATATCATGTTAGAAATAGGAAATAGAAACAAACACATACAAGAGAAAAATTTTATTCATGAAAACAATTTGGTACAGATTTTAAACATTACAGTAGTCTTCAGCTTAAATAAAAAGATCTTACTTCAATTTTTTTATCATAGCCCTGAAGGAAGTAAATTAGTTACTATGTTTAGTCAATACTGATTGGGGAGACCAATGAATTTTCATTTCTATTTTGAAACATTTGAGGTAGATACCAAAGTGTGCTTTATGTGTGGCAAATTCATTTTAGTTAAATTTACTTTTGTGGTCTTTATATTCCTTCTGTGGCTTTTGCTCATCTTCCATTGTTTTTTTACTTAGTGATATGTATTTTTCTGCTGTAATACATAAAATGGGAATCCCATCATTTTACTAGTCTATTGTTTATGTAAGTATCAGGCAGTGTATGATCATACTTTCCAAATAAGTGTGTCTGCAAAAGGGTGGTGGGCTGTGTTGTTTGGTTTTGATTTCATGTTTTCACAAATTCCCTTGAGATTTTGTTGTTAATAATAAGCCTGGCATGGATTTCCATAATGATACATTTGAACTCATGGTCCTTATGTTTCTACCTCCAGAGTAGTCCAAGATTAGATTATCTACTCCCAGTGTGTGCTGTTTTGACAACACAACAATGTTAATTTTAAAATGCTTAATAGAAAAGAATATAAGAAGCATTAAATACTTTATGTGTATATTCAAAGCCATATTTTCATGTATTTGGTAGAAATGTACTAAAGTAGGATAATCAGCAATCAGTTGTTTATCTTATATCATCAGGGCAGAGTTGTTGTGAGTAGTGTGAGTTGTACAGGATACCTCACCCTCCAGGGCTGAACTGTCTCCTTGCAGTTCCAGCCAACAGAGCTGTGCTAAACAGCTCCAGGTGTCCAGGATACCTTCAGGGCAGAGCTGCTGTTCTGAGCAGCTCAAGGTATGTGACACCTCGCCCTCCAGGGATAAACTGTCTCCTTGCAGTTCCATCCATCACAGATGTCCTAAGCAGCTCAAGGTGTTGCCTGACTCCCCAGGTAGTCAGGACACCTTTCCCCAGAGTTGTTGCAACAAATTTACTTACATTTTTGGTGCCAAAACATGGGACCAAACCCACAGAGATGCACACAATTTACTTACAGCTATTCTGACCCTAGGCCAGCAGAGGCAGACTGTTTAGATGATGGGAGGTGGAGGTACATGAGCTCTCTCAGTAGGTTTGCTGAAATAGCTGTATAAGAATTTATCTAGTGTCTATTGCACAGGTGTGTAACCTCTAGAATCTGTGAATATGTTTCTCCTATATTCAAAAACAAATTCTCTGTGATTGTACCTGTCACAATGGAGATTAAAATAACATAATGAACAGTTTGTAGGATGGGACTCAACATCATGACAGATTTATAAACTCCTCCAGGGTATATCTATGTGTCACTAAAATAAGTATACTGGCAGAACTATAATGCTCAAAGAGATGTTCCCAATTTTCACCAAGGTATCACCTGGGAACTGTGAGATAGGGAACTGTTCATGCCCAACCACAGATCCCTGATTGCAGTGACTAGGGAGAGATACATGCACAAACACATAGAAAAATACACAACACATACACATGTGTGTGAGAGACCGAGAAACAGAGAAAGAGATACTTAGAGAGACAGAGAAAGAGAGACTGAGTGAGAGCGGGAAAACTCTATCAATTGGATGCTGAACAAATGCATGTAGGTATGTCCTCTCAGAAGGGAACAAAAGGAGGTGGGATCAGTCTCAGCCCCTGTATCAACACATTTAGATGTGTGATCAGGCCTCTCCAACTGCTGCTTGGAGAATCAAATGCAAAAGGCCTTTTAAAGCAAGTAACAAAAAAATTAACTCAAACTCACAGCAACTAACATCTCACACTAGCCAGCATGTGATAGAATCTCTTCAACTGCATGCTGGGAACTCACATACTACTGCCTCAGTCCATGAGTACTATGACTCATGCCACAGGCTCTGTTTTTGTTTCTTTTTACAGGAAGAAGAATAGTCTTTGTCCTCATATCATTCCTGTCCACATTTGAGGATCTGCCTTTGGGAAGAATTCAGAGACATGATTTTGGGGAAAAGCATACCCTGAAGATGCAGCCTACCAGAAACACAGACCTTATATAAAATGAATTAACAATGACAGAGTGCACCTAAGATTGAAACCACAGGGTTTGAAAGAATGAATACCTATTCTTCATGCTCTCTTCTGTGATGAAAATCAGGCAATCTCACTGCTAATTTCTTTCAATGGTCATTGGCTGTAGCTGACTGGTCAGTCTGCACCTTCTGCTTTACCTGCATCTTGGTGAGGAAGGTTTGGTGGGATGATGGCTCCCTGGTGCTCCTTGTGGGTAGATGAAAACAAATTAACTTGCAGTATGACAAGGCAAAGATAAGGGACAGACCACCCTAAGTCCTAATCCAATGTTTGAGAAAGCTTGTTTACCAGTGACTCAGTGACACCACAAATTATTTTGTCCTGTGCTTCAGATGCCCCCTCTGTGGAACTCAGCTATCTCCTCTATTTGAAGGGAAGTGGTTATCTCAGGTATCTGGGTCTCTGTGCCCTCATAGCACATACTCCAAGTAACCAAGAAGATAGCCTCTTCAGGGTTATTCACAGCTGCAGACTCAGAATTCAATTTGCCTGCAGAGTCCACAAGCCTGTGGATTTACAATTCAGGAGAAAATTGCCATAGTTCACAATCACCCCAGTCATGTAGATGTTCCCCAAATATCTTCAGAGGTCACTCTAACCATATAACTATTGATGGAGAAGATATATAAGGGCAGAACATGGTCTCCATACTCAACAAGTCACCTTACTGACAACTCAGGAACACAGAGCAGCTGGGAAGTACCTAAAGTTAGCCAGTGTGGTTGAAGTACAGTGATGTCCTCGTTGAAATGGGCACACCTCATTAATCCCTCTCACTTTAATGTTTGTCACATGTTCACTCATCAATGCCTATCCCCCAAAAGGAATGAAAGCCAAGAGTACCCAGCATAAAGCTTTGGCCTTACCAATTCCTGACCTCTGAGCCAGAACAATTAATATCCTGGAATTGTTGAATTTCAAGAGCCATGACAAGCAGGGAATTTCTGTTGGTTCCCGGAGACTCCAACTTTCTGGGCCCCATTACTGGAAGATTCAGCTGAAGCCTACTTCCTCCAGGAAGCTTCCTTTATCCTGCACAGATCTCATTACACCATTCTCTTGACCATTTCTTTCTTGATGTTTTACATTGAGGCTGAAGGTCAGCTTTCTTCTGTCACTCTCTGGTCTCTCTACACTCTCCATCTCTTTCTGAATTAGACTCTTCAGTACGCCATCATGTTCATCAAAAAATGGTGAAGACATTGGATAAGCTTCCCAAGGGCAGTTGGTGTTGCCACAACATAGGTGACATCACAAAGGATGCCAGGGCTCTCCAGGATACAATAGAATGTCCAGGATAGAGCTGCAGATGTCATGGGAAATGACATTGCTTCCCTGCTAATGAGCTTTCCTCTTAAAACACTAGAAGTTAAGTTGAACTTTGCAGGAGCCTCTGCTGGGATAATAGGGAAGCCATTCAGCACCCCCTTCATCCAAAGCCAGAGATCTCTCCCCAATTGATTGGACATCCTTTATTTCTTTCCACTTGTGGAACTGAATGTTTATCTCCTATTGAAATTTTATGTACACAAGGTAATAATATCATAGAAATTTATGTATGCTATAGTTCATCATAAGTACCTGCATCTGAGATGACCAGCCATACTAGTGGAAGCTCATGAACTGTGGACTGGTGGCTGTGGAGCCCCCATGGGACTTGACTATGTCCTCTGGATACAGAAGATGGTTGTCTGCCTCAAACTGTTTTGGGGGGCACCCAGGCAGGAGGATTGGGATCTGTCCCTAGTGCCTGGGCAGGCTTCTGGAACCTGGTGCCTGTGGTGTGACACTTTCTACAGCCTTGGTGCTGTGGGAAGGAGCGTGGACCTGCCTAGGCTCAATGTGCTGGTCTCTGCTGACTCCCCATGGGAGACTTTGATTTGGGAATGTGGGCATGAGGGATGGCTTGGGAAAGATGGCTGGGGGGTGGGTGGAGGGAGGAGGTGGGATCTGTGTGGTATGTAGATTAAGTAGAGAATTACTTTTTTAAAAAAATTTACTTAACTTTATTTTATGTGTATTGGTGTGAGTGTGTCAGATTCCCTAGAACTGGAGCTACAGAGAGATGTGAGCTGTCATTTGGGTGCTGGGAATTGAAGCCAGGTCCTCTGGAAGAGCAGCCAATGCTCTTAACCATTGAGCCATTTCTCCAGCCTGAAAATGTCTCAATAAAGAAAAAAAAAAGATATAAAATCCAAAAAAAAAATGTACCTGCATCTCCTTATCTCCTTAGCCATAAGACATTATATAATTAATGCTGACTGAGAAGGACACTTGTTAAATAATTTCCTGGTAAAGCATCTACAGAAAATATCTGGGCAGATTTATACTAGAAGAAGAGGCTAACACAGTCTAGGAACAAGTACCCACAGGAGCGTGATATGGTCATGGAGCTCAGTGTGACTAAAATCTCTGTCATCAGCATGTGTGTAGTGGGTGTTGTACTCTCTGTTGAGTGGCTCAAAGTGATCTGCTCCTATTGGGTAGTAAAGGTGGCCAGACTTCTGGAGTCTTCCACACAGAACATGAGTTTCCTATAGAGCAAAGGATATTCAGGAAAATCCTTTGAAAGCCCCTTCATATTTAGGAAAATAGACATTAGGGTTCCACTGGACACTCTTGATCAATGGTTCTTAATTTTTTTCCAATTCTCTGACTCTTTAAATAGCACTAACAGTAGTTCCTCATGTTGTGGTGAACCCTAAATATAATAGTTTCATTGTTTCTTAACTTTAATTTTGCCACTGTTATGAATCATAATTCAAATATTTGATGTCCAGGATATCTGCTATGCAACCCCCAATGGGGTGGTGACCCACAGGTTGAGGACAGAAATCTCCTCAAATCCTGGCAATGATGCTGGGGCTGTGTGATTCTTAGTTTTTATTATCAGAATGTATCAAATTAGTCACCTGGGAAGAGGAACCTGTAGATGTAATCAACCATCTTATAAAATAAGAAACACAGAGCCAATGCATAGAAGAAAGCCAAGAGATCAGATCTAAGAGCCTTACCGGCCTGCTGCAGCTAGCCTATTCAGCCAAGAGACCTCTCTGAAAGAGACCTACTAACCATTTGTCTTTATATAGACTTTCTGTTCTGCCTTCTCATTGCTTGTAAAACCAACCACATGACTACCTCATCACTGCCTGTCTGTATAGACCTCCAGGTCTTCTATGGTTGGTATTGAGATTAAAGGCGTGTGTCTCCAATGCTGGCTGTATCCTTGAACACACAGAGATCTACCTAGCTATGCCTACCAAGTGCTGGGATTAAAGGTGTGCAACAACACCCAACTTTTGCTATGGTTCTAATAGCTCTGACCCACGGGCAACTTTATTTATTAACATACAATTAAAATCACATTTCAGTACAAATAAAATACCACCATAGCAACCCTCAATGAGAACTTATATACATCAGATTTACTTTGAGCGTGTCTCTGTGGGATTTTATTAATTGTTAATTGAGATAAGACTCCCTAAAATGGGCAGAATCATTTCATTGTCTGCAACCTGTACTGTTTAAGTATGAAGAACCTCGAGCATAAACATAAGCAACAGGCAGCATGGGTACATTTGTTTATCTCTGCTCTTGGCTGTGGATGTGATATGATTAGCTGAGTTCCTACATTGATTTCCAAAATATGGAACTATTACCTGGAATTGTGGGCTTTGATCAATTTTTCCCATTCTAAGTTGCTGTGCCTGATAACTCAATGTAATAAAGATGTTAAGAAACCACTCTAAGGCAGAGGGGTTTTCACAAGTCAGTGAGATGTGTATTTCATGAAATGCTCAAAAGCACCTTATCTGTCTCAGAAGAGATCCTACTTCTTCCTGAACCCAACCTGTGTTTCCTTGTTACAGTTTTACAAAGACACAGAGACACCCATAGACTCACAAACCACTTCACCCTGTCAAAAAATGTCCCCTGATATTGTCTTGCCCTATCAAGTACTATGCTAAATTCTTCTAATGTGTTATATACAAAGAGTTTCACTTCAATGAATGTATTTTCTTTGAATTTTCTGAACATTAAAATTTTCAGATATGGGGAATTGGATCTGAATTCACTGCCTTGACTGAATTTCAATCTTATGCTATGTTCTTCCTTGAAGGTCAGAAGAAGCTCCTTAAAGCTAAGAGCAGAGTAGCTCCTTAAATTCCAGGTATGCAGGGGGTATAAGTAATTACTGGCAATGTATCCACTAGTTACCTTAGGTTGGAGATTAACTCCAGGGCTGATGTACACAGATCCCTGTGAAAACTTCTCAGTATCCCTCTAACTTCTGTGCCTCTTCATTAAGGATTCTGTAAACAAATCTTTGATGAATTTCCTCCTTCAAAGGTAAATAGACCTTATCAGATGTGAAAAGTCACTTTGATTTTGTACTTCTCCTAGGACCTGTAACAGACCCTTTTTAGCTACATCAAAGGCTATCCAAGGAGAATAAGGTCTGAAATAACAACAGGTAAAGCTTTAGAATGCAGGTCTGAGGAACAGAGTGCAAAACAAGGGCAGGACAGCAGGCACACCCAGGAAATTCTTGGTAATGTCTTTGGCAGTTTAGCATCTCTGCATGTCAGTTTCTTCTCCCTAGAAAAAGATGGGTTGGGATGCACCATGGAGATGGGTGCTGTCACAAGGCATGACTTATAAAATCACTTCCTTCATAAGTGGGACTTTCTTTTTGTTTGTTTGTTTACATGTTTTTTTTTGATGATGGTGATAAGCTAGCATTTGTATGAGCAAAGCTGCACATCTCTTTCTAGTGAACATCTCGTTCTGGCAACAGAGGAATCATCCTGAACTTACAAAAATGCTGAAAATGATGCTTTAGAGCAGAGAATCACTTCACTTGGTTAAAAAAATAACACTTCTCTTCATGACTGTTACCAAATATTGTGCATGGCTCCTGTCCTTTGCCACTTGGAAAGACTCACCAGCTATCTATTCTTTATTGATTAACCACTTTCAGATGCTAAGAGCAAAGAAGATGGAGAGGGAAGGTAGAAATCAGCATGTTTGATCCTAAAAATAGAGTTGTGTTTGCCTGTTCCAATCTCAGAATTCTAATCCTTATCAGGCTAATCTAACAACAAATAAATGCCACCTGTGCCTACTGGTGAATTTTAATAGAAGCACATAAATGATTTTGGTGACTTACTAGAATTCATGTATTATATATTGAGTCCAGCTATTAATATTTTCTTCTGTGTCTTGCTGTTCTTATTTGGAAGGTTTGCTTGGTTGAGTGGAAGTGAATCACCACAATTAAAATGGGGGGAGGGAATTTTTTTTTAAGTAAACTACTGTAAGAGAATATGTTTGGGAGTTGTAAATGTTTTTCCATTGCAAAAAATCAGAATTTAAGAGGATCCTGTTACATGGTGGAGTCAGAATTCAGAGTCAGCAAAGCTTGCAAAAACAGATGTTTTTAGCATTTTAATGAGAGAAACACTTTGGTTATTTTTTAATTTTATAATTAATTTAATTTTACATGTCAGCCATGTATTTCCCTGTCCTCCATCCCCCATCTCCTCCCGCCCCTCCCACCCTCCCCCCATTCCACCCTCATTCCCATCTACTCCAAGTCAAGGACTCCCCTGGGGATTCAACTTAGCCTGGTAGATTCAGTTGAGGCAGGTTCAATCTCCTCCTCTCTTCACCTAGGCTGAGGAAAGTGTCCCAGCATATACCCTAGGTTCCAAAAAGCCAGCTCATGTTCCATGGAGAGTTCCTGGTCCCACTGCCTGGGTGCCTCCTAAATAGTTCAAGCTAATCAACTGTCTCACTTATCCAGAGAGCTTGGTCAAGTTCCATGGGGGTTCCTCAGCTGTTGGTTCATAGTTCATGCATTTCTACTAGTTTGACTATTCATCCATGTGCTTTAGCCAATCATGGTCTCAATATCTCTTGCTCATACAATCCCTCCTATCTCTTGTTGATTGGACTCCTGGAGCTCCACCTAAGGCTTGGCCATGGATCTC
Source organism: Peromyscus californicus insignis (assembly GCF_007827085.1). Taxonomy (NCBI): domain Eukaryota; kingdom Metazoa; phylum Chordata; class Mammalia; order Rodentia; family Cricetidae; genus Peromyscus; species Peromyscus californicus. Next base: position 409,694 of record NW_026294547.1, on the reverse strand, counting down.
TGCATCTGCTTCCATCAGATGGATGAGCATTCTGTCATGACAGTTAGGGTGTTTGGCCAACCAATCACCAGAGCAAGTCATCTCAGGCACTCTCAACAACATTGCCAGTAGTCTGTAGTGGAGGAATCTTTGTGGATTTCTTGGGACCTCTCTAGCACTCTTCTTCTTCCTATTCCCATGGTGTCTTCATTTACCATAGTGTCTCTTTCCTTGTTCTTCCACTCTGTTCCTTATCCAGCTGGGACCTCCTGCTCCCCTAACCTCTTTCCCCTGACACTTGTTTTCCATTACCCTCCCCGCTCACTCCCAGTTTGCTCATGTAGATCTCATCTATTTCTCTGTCATTGGGTGATCCCTATGTCTTTCTTAGGGTCCTCTTTACTAGCTAGCCTCCCTAGAGTGTGAGTTGCAGACTTGTTTGTGGTATTTTACTTGTACTGAAATGTGATTTTAATTGTATGTTAATAAATAAAATTGTCTGGGGGTCAGAGCTATTAGAGCCATAGCAAGTGCGTGGCAGCGGTGGCGCACGCCTTTAAGGACCTGGAGGGCGGTACATTCAGGCAGTGATGAGGCAGTCACATGTTTGGGTTTACAACGAATGAGAAGGCAGAACAGCTAGAGTATATAAAGACATACACACAGGAAGTAGGCCCTTTCAGAGAACTCTCTTGGCTGAAGAGGATCCCTGAATCAGGAAGGGTGAGGCTCTTAACTCTGACCTCTTGGCTTTCTTCTCTGAATCGGCTCTGTGTTTCTTATTTAATAAGACCATTGGTTACATCTACATTTGGCACCCAACGTGACAGGAATCCATTAAAAACCACTTAACTTGGCTTGGCGGCAGGTCTGGTTTCCCACCAGGGCGGCCGGCTCCCTAGCCCGGCCGGGCCCAGGTCGGCTTGGCCTCAGGTCGGACTAACCTTGAGCTACTTGCTTAAAGCCTGTGCTACAGACAACTCAGGCCTGCCCTGCCGAACAGGGCCCCTGCCTGTAAAGCCAATGCACGTGGTTGGAGCTTAAGGTAGCCAGAGCCAAGGCTTGACTAGGCTCAAGCGGGAACAAGTGGCTGGATTCAAGCTCTTAGGCAGAACTTGTGGCTACAGTTCTTGCGTGTTCTCTCTCTCTCTCTCTCTCTCTCTCTCTCTCTCTCTCTCTCTCCCTCTCTCCCTCTCTCCCTCTCTCTCTCTCTCTCTCTCTCTCTCTGGATTCACACCTTGGACACTAGGTGGCTGTTTTGAAATTCCCTCCGAATGGTACTGTTCTATGAGGACTTGCTAAGTCACTTAACATATCAGATATTTTAAAGGAAACTATTTAAAAGAGAAATTTTTTTCCACATTAAAATAAAAATGGGTTTTCTGTGTTCATTGGAAGAAAATTGGGCTTTGTTTGCAATTTTAAGCAGTCTGACAATGGAATAGCTTTATGAGAAGATTATTGTTGATCGAATTATGCATTTTATTACTATGCTTATCCTCATTTTACTATTTAAAAAGATAGTCAATTTAAGTGCCAGGGTGAGAGCTTTAGAAAAACTTGATAAACCTGTAAAAACTCAGACAGAAGAAACTAACAGTGAAGCTGCTTCAAGATTGGATCATAGGGTTACAGAAAGAAAGCCTGTTTTCACACAGTCACCCTTAGTTTGTCCAGTAACCGTACAGCAGTTGCCTGATCAAATGACTACACAAAATATTTGGGCTCCAATTGAAATGTTAGATTTACGAAGGTTTAAGGAGGCAATAGTATCTTATGGCATGCATTCCCCATATGTAAAGAAAATGTTAAACTCTTGGTCAACATATAATAGGATTGTACCACAGGACTGGCGGGAGCTGGCACAAGCTGTTCTTGAACCCAGTCAAAGGCTTCAGTGGCTAACTTGGTTCAAGGATGAAGCTAAAAACAGAAAAACAGTGGAGGGATAAAGGAATACAAGTCTGCCAGGAACAGCTTATTGGAGAAGGTCAATATGCTTCAGCACAAGCACAATATTTATATGATGTCCAAACCCTAATTTTATGTCGAACAACAGCTTTGAATGCATGGGACAGAGTTGAGGAACCAAGAAAAAAAACTGAGTCATTTACAAAGGTTGTACAAGGCCCAAAAGAATCTTTCACAGATTTTTTACAAAGACTGGCTTCAGCAGTAAAGAGAATGGTCCCGGATTCAGAAGCTAGTAAGATAATAATTGAATCTTTGGCCTTTGAGAATGCGAATGCATCATGCAAAACAATAATCAGGCCGTTAAAGGCAAAATCTGCACCTTTGGAAGATTGGATTAGAGGCACGGTTAATGTTGAAGCTCATGAGCATGATGATATGTGGGTAGGAGAAGCAATTTCAAAAGGTTTGAGGAATGTTAGATGTTTTGGATGTGGAAAGCAAGGACATTTGAAAAGGGACTGTAAGCAGGTCATTCCTAGAAACAATGTTTCTTCAAAGAACAATGGCAACAGACTGCCCCTTCCTTCTGGAGTATGCAGAAGGTGTGGTAAGGGAAAACACTGGACCAACGAGTGTAGATCAACAAGGGACAGACAGGGTAATCCTTTGCCTCAGTCTTCGGGAAACTGCCAGAGGGGCCTCATGCAGACCCCAATAGCAAATCCAGTTCAAACCTTTCCTGCAGTCGTAGAGGAAACCCCTACTCAGAGCAATTAAATAACCAAATGCCTATTGGAATAAGTCATGCTGGTCAGGATGATGAAACAGAGAGAATAGAAAATTCAGGAGAAAACATAAAGAAAATTTTTTGGCAAACTTCTTTTAATGAACAAAGACCAAAATTATCAATAAAAATAAATGGTGTTTTGTTGTCTTGTCTGGTAGACATAGGTGCAGACGTTACCATAATTGCACCGGAATTTTGGCATCCACCTTGGCCTCTTCAGGAGGTAAACATTCAACTGTTAGGTATTGGGACATTATCTCAGGTAAAACAGAGTGCAAGATGGCTCGAATGTGTAGTTCCAGAAGGACAGAGAGGAAAATTGAAACCATATGTAGCTAACATAGCTATGAACCTGTGGGTTCAAGACTTGTTGCAACAATGGAATACTCAGATTAACATCCCTCCAATCTCAGAAACAAATCATAAACTAGCACATGTTTCTGGGAGAAATATTAGAAGGCATTATTCTGAGTGGTCACCAGTCTTCCATATTATACAAGAACAGGGCACAACAACTGATGATCTTCCAAAGCAACAACAGCTCTACCTTTAAAATGGTTGACAGACAAGCCTGTATGGGTCTAGCAATGGCCTTTAACAACAGAGAAACTTCAGGCTTTAGAAGAGCTGGTAGAAGAACAGTTAAATGCTCAGCATATTGAGGAATCAACCAGCCCTTGGAATTCTCCTGTATTTGTTATTAAAAAGAAATCTGGTAAATGGAGAATGGTAACAGACCTTAGAGCAATTAACAAAGTAATTCAGCCAATGGGCTCTCTACAATCTGGAATTCCTTTGCCTACTCTGTTACCAAAAGGATGGCCTCTCATAGTTATTGATTTAAAAGACTGTTTCTTTTCAATACCCTTACAAGAAAAAGAGAAAGATTTGCTTTCACAGTGCCTACTTATAATAATTCTCAACCGGTTAAAAGATTTCAATGGAGGGTCCTCCCACAGGGAATGTTGAATAGCCCAACTCTGTGCCAATATTTTGTACAACAGCCATTGGAAGTGATACATAAAAAATTTCCTAAATCTATAATTTATCATTATATGGATGATATTTTACTAGCTGACTCAAATGCAGATACTTTAGAAAGAATGTTTGAAGAAGTAAAGAAAATTTTGCCTTGCTGGAGATTACAAATTGCTCCTGAAAAGATACAAAGAGGAGATTCTATTAATTACTTAGGATATAAAATAGAGCTACAAAAAATTAGACCCCAAAAGGTACAAATTAGGAGAGATAGACTACAGACTCTTAATGACTTTGAAAGATTATTTGGAGATATCTCTCATCTAAGAACTATTGTTGGGGTAAAAAATGATGAACTGCATAATTTGTTCAAAACCTTAGAAGGTGACAAGGACTTGAGTCCTTGAGAATTATCACCTGAAGCTGAGAAAGAATTGGCCTTGGTAGAAAAGAAAGTACATGAAGGACACGTGGATCGTATTGATCAAAAGCTGGATAGCATTTTGGTTATTTTACCTTCTAGACATTCTCCTACAGGAATATTAATGCAGAGGGAAGATATTATATTAGAATGGATATTTTTACCAAATGAACCAAATAAAAAATTAAAAACTTATGTGGAAAAAATCTCTGACTTGATTTGGCAAGGAAAATTGAGACTTCGTCAATTAGCAGGAATAGACCCAGCAGAAATTGTCATACCTTTAACTAAGGAGGATATTGAAAAATTATGGACAGAAAGTGAACCTTGGCAAAGAGCTTGCAGTAATTTTTTGGGAGAAATTAACAGCAAATATCCCAAAAGCAATAGAATTGATCTTATAAAGAGAGCTTATTGGATCTTGCCTCGAATTGTACGGGAAAAGCCCATATCTGGAGTTCGTACATTTTATACAGATGCCAACAAACAAGGAAAGGCAGGTTACAAATCAGAAAATTTAAGTAAAGTGGTTCAAAGTCCTTATAATTCAGTTCAAAAATCAGAATTGTATGCTATTCTGTTGGTATTAATGGATTTTTCAGAACCTCTCAACATAGTAACTGACTCTCAGTATGCTGAAAGAGTAGTATTACATATTGAGACTGCAGAATTTATCCCTGATGCTTCAGAATTAACTTCACTATTTATTCAATTACAAGATACAATCAGGAAAAGGAGTCATCCTTTATATATAACTCACATTCGATCCCATACTGGTCTGCCAGGCCCTCTAGCACAAGGCAATGATGAGATTAATAAATTATTGATAGGAAATGTGCTGGAGGCCTTAGAATTTCATAAAAAACATCATGTCAATAGTAAATGTTTAAAAAAGGATTTTTTCCATAACCTGGCAACAAGCCAAAGAAATAGTAAAGAAATGTCCTACTTGTTCCTTCTACAATCAAACGCCATTACCAGCTGGATGCAACCCAAAAGGTACTCAAAGGAATGAAATCTGGCAGATGGCTGTGTTTCACTTTGCAGAATTTGGAAAACTGAAATATGTACACCACACTATCGATACTTATTCAGGATTTAAGTGGGCAACTGCTTTGAGTTCTGAAAAAGCTGATTCTGTAATTACTCATTTGCTAGAAGTTATGGCCATCATGGGTATACCTGCACAAATCAAAACAGATAATGCTCCATCATATGTCTCTGCTAAAATGAAACAGTTTTTTGCTTATTGCAATATAATGCATATTACAGGCATACCACATAATCCTACAGGTCAAGCAGTTATAGAAAGATCAAACAGAACTCTAAAGGATATGCTAAATAAACAGAAACGGGTAACAAAAACCCCCAGAAACAGACTTCATAATGCTCTATTAACTTTGAATTTTCTTAATGCCAATGAGAAAGGAACAACAGCTGCAGAGAGACACTGCCAGCCGCCATGATGAGAAACAGCATGTAAAGATGCTGGTAAGCCATGAGTCATGTGGCAAGGTATAGATTAATAGAAATGGATTAATTTAAGCTGCAAGAACAGTTAGCAAGAAGCCTGCCACGGCCATACAGTTTGTAACCAATATAAGTCTCTGTGTTTACTTGGTTAGGTCTGAATGGCTGTGGGACTGGCGGGTGAGAGAGATTTGCCCTGACCGTGGGCCAGGCAGGAAAACATTAGCAACACTTGTTATCCTTTGCTTTATATCTAGTATTCACTTACGAGTGAGTACATACCCTGTTTCTCTTTCTGAGTCTGGGTTACCTCACTCAGGATGATTTTTTTCTAGTTCTATCCATTTGCCTGCAAACCTCATGATGTCATTGTTTTTCTTTGTTGAGTAGTACTCCATTGTGTATATGTACCACATTTTCTTTTTCCATTGTTCATTTGAAGGGCATCTAGGTTGTTTTCAGGTTCTGTCTGTCACAAATAATGCTGTTATGACCATAGTTGTGCATGTGCCCTTCTGGTATTATTGAGCATTCCTTGAGTATAAGCCCAAGAGTCGTATAGTTAGGTCTTGAGGAAGATCAATTCCCAATTTCCTGAGAACCCACCATACTGATTTCCAAAGTGGCTTTATGAGTTTGTACTCCCACTAATAGTGGAGGAGTCTTCTCCTTGCTCTATATCCTCTCCAACATAAGCTGTCTTCAGTATTTTTGATATTAGCCATTCTGACAGGTTTAAGGTGGTATCTCAGAGTCATTTTGATTTGCATTTCCCTGATGACTAAGGATGTTGAGCAATTCCTTAAATGTCTTTCAGCAATTTGAGAATCTTCTGTTGAGAATTCTCTGTTTAGCTCTATAGCCCATTTTTTAATTGGACTGTTGGGTATTTTGATGTCTAATTTCTTGAGTTCTTTATATATTCTGGATATCAGCCCTCTGTCTAATGTGGGCTTGGTAAAGATCATTTCCCATTCTGTAGGTTGTTGTTTTGTCTTATTGAGCATGTTTTTTGCCTTTCAGAAGTTGCTGAGTTTCAGGAGGTCCCATTTCCTAATTGTCGCTCTCTGTGTCTGTGCTACTTGTGTAATATTTAGGAAGTGGTCTCCTGTGCCAATGACTTCAAGACTACTTTCTACTTTCTCTTCTATCAGGTTCAGTGTAACTGGATTTATGTTGAGACCTTTGAGCCACTTGGACTTGAGTTTTGTGCATGGCAACAGATACAGATTTATTTACAGTCTTCAACATGTTGACATCCAATTATGCCAGCAACATTTGTTGAAGAAGCCTTCTGTTTTCCATCGTACACTTTTGGCCTTCATATCTCAGGATAGTTCACTATCCACAATGGACAAAACACTTTAAAGCTCCTTGGGCTGCCAAGGCCGAAGGAGCCCTGCAGTTGGTAGTTTTCCAGGTCCTGCAGCTGGTAAGTCACAAATAAACACACAGAGGCTCGTATTAATTACAGACTGTTTAGTCTATGGCTCAGGCTTATCATTGATGAGCCCTTTGATCTTAAATTAACCCATTTCTATTAATCTAAGAATCACCACCTGTCTCATGGCCTTAGGGGTGTTCCAATACATCTGGCTTCCCCAGCAGACTGCAGCATCTTCCTGCACTCTGACTTTCTTCTCTCTGTATATCTTTTTGGATTTCCTACCTGGATCTAACCTGTCTTGCCATAGGACAAAGCAGCTTCTATATTAACCAATGGTCCTGACACATAGACACAGCAAACAGAAAGACCATCCCAGAGCACTTTCCATTTTCTGTCTAATCAAAAAGGAAGATTTTTATTTTAACATAGTAAAATTACATGTAACAAAACAGTTATCAAGCAAGAATTATAGTTATAATAACTAGTCTATTTGTATTTGGCAAAATTAAAGAAAACATTCTATCATCTATTCTATCTTTGTGAGTCTAAAGTTTTATATCTAATATATCTTTTGTTCATAACAAAGGAAAATTATAATTTTAAATATCTAATCTTCAATTCCATCAAAGACCCTAGAAGAATATTATCTGAGTAAATAGCAAGTGCATTTCAAACAACTTCCAAAATTCTAGAAATGACACCGACATTGAGCTGCCTGGTCAGTCATCCAAAGTTCCTCTGTAATATTGGGGCATCCATCTTCAGCCTACTGGCTTAGAGTCTCTGTCAGACTTTTCCATGAAGCAGAAAATTTGATAAACTGTTCCTTCTATAGACAAAGTTCATCAGTCACTTTCCTATGTGTCCTGAAGAATGTCTGGCAGTTTCTTCTGCAAATCAGGAACCTGAAGGACCATCTCTCCTTGTTTTGACAAAGTTCAGGCATCACCTTCCTATGTGTCCTGCATGGTGAGTTTATCATGCAGTCCGGGGACAACAGTTTCTTTCTCAAATGACTAAGCTTTTCTCTATTGTAAATAAAATCCATAATGAGTTTCTTTAATGCCCATCATTCTCTTTGAAGCAATGGGTACTGCCAGGAGCAGATGTGTCTTATTGTCCAGAAAAGTCTAAGTACTTAGAACATTTAAATATGCTATATTATGTAGAACTTTGAAGTGTTTGAAGGTTACCTATATATCTGAAATATCTCTCTATATACCTAGAAAATCTAATAAACATGACTATAAGTTTGACTATTATAAATAACTATTAACTTGCATTAACTATACATTGTATTTTTAAAGGAGTTACATTAAAATATCTTTAAGAAGGTTTGAAATGTACATATACTATAGCAAAATTGACCTTAAATTTGTATCAATAAACCAAAATCCATACCAATGCAAAGTATTTTGAGATTAACAGTTGTTTTTTCTATTAAAGTACATTCAATTATTAACCTTGTCATTTCTATATTATCCAGTTTTTAGAAAGATTGATTATGACCATTAACAATTTATAATCAACCCTCTAAATAAAAACAAACATTCATAAACAATATTTTGTAAATTTGGGCATAGTTTTCTATACTACTTCCTGCTAACTAAGGGCACTGGTAGTCTATGGGGATCCTGAAGAAATTTAGAATTATGGTCAAGTCTTGACTGGGGCAATTTGTGTGGTTAGTCAATCTCAGCCAGTAGCATTGAAGCTGTTGTGGATATTGGATCATCTTACAATCATTCCCATTGGAGATTTTTCAGGGGGTCTTGCTCAATCAAATCATACTAACCCAAAAATAATCCATAGGTTCTCATCTTCTGTGGAAACAAAAGTAGAAACTTTTTTTGAAAGCAACGTATCCTTGGACACAAATTTTGAAGTCAAGATACATTTAAAATATGTATGTTGGTTTAGCTTAGCAGCCTCCATAATCAGGTATATGTCTGTAGTTAGTTCATTAACAGTCAAAGAATTCAAAGAAAATATAATAATATGTATAATCCAAGTGCTTTGTTTATTTTTCATTTTTATGTTGCCTGTTTTATTTATATTATTATTATCTCTTTAAGGAAATTTTAAAGTATTTATTTTATTTTATAATGGCCTATATTTTTTTCCTTTTCTTTCTTCAACCTACATATATATCCTACATATATATTTATAAGTACATCATAACCTATTTAGAGTCTTTTCTGTTTGAATTTATTTTTACTGTGTTTCTTAACCCTTTGTATATGTGACCAAAATGTTGACCTTCCCACAGCATGATGGCTGCTGGTGCTTTGTGGTGATAACATAAGCCTTCAGGCAACTTCTGGGAGAATCCTCTCTTTATAGCAGCCTGGCCCATGTAAGAGGCTGTAGGATGAACCAATAGTGTCTCCCTGAGACACCGATACTGCTTGTACTGATTGGAGAAAGAGATGGGTAGGTGGATGGGCAAGAATGCATTCAACAACAAAAAAAGCAATATAGTACCAGCAGAACCTAGTGGTTCTACAACAGCAAGACTTGAATAACCCAACGTAGAAGAAGCAGAGCAAAGTGACCTTAAAATGGCTTTATAAAGATGATAGAGGCCTTTAAAGAGGAAATGAAAAATTCCCTTAAAGAAATAGAAGTAGCCGGGCGGTGGTGGCACATGCCTTTAATCCCAGCACTCAGGAGGCAGAGCCAGGCGGATCTCGTGAGTTCGAGGCCAGCCTGGACTACCAAGTGAGTTCCAGGAAAGGTGCAAAGCTACACAGAGAAACCCTGTCTCGAAAAACCAAAAAAAAAAGAAATAGAAGTAAAGACAAACAAAAAGTTGGAGATCAATAAATCTATTAAAGAAAGCCAAGAAAATCAAGAAAAACAGTCAAACAAAGAAAAAACCAAGAACATAGACAAATCCTAATAAAACTAATCAAAAGGCAGAGAGAGAGAATGTCCAGATTAAAAAAAAAATCAGAAATGAAAAGAAGACATAAAAATAGAAAATGACGAAACATGGAGAATCACAACGTCATAATTCAAAAACCCGTACTTGACAAAATTAGAAATTCTAAATGAAATGGACAATTTTCAGAATAGGTACCAAATACACAAACTAAATCAAGACCAGATAAATAATTTAAATAGACTTATAACCCCTAAGGGAATAGAAGCAGTCATTTAAATTTTGTCAACCAATAAAAGCCCAGGGCCAGATGGTTTCAGCACAGAATTTCAAAGAAGACCTTATACTGATACACCTCAAATTATTCCACACACTAGAAACAGAAGAAATACTGCCAAATTGCTTTATGAGGCTTTAGTTACCCAAATCAAACAAAGATACAACAAAGAAACATAATTACAGAATAAACAACCCTCATGAACACAGATGGATATATACTCAAAGAAATACTGGCAAACTAAATTCAAGAACACATCAAAATATCATCCACTATGATCAAGTAGGCTTCGTGAAAGAAATGCAGTCATGATTCAACATAAAAAAATCTGTGAGTGTAATCCATCGTATAAACAAACTGAAAGAAAAGAAATACATGATATTCTCATTAGATTCTGAAAAAGCCTTTCACAAAATTTAACACCCCTTCATGATACCCTCAAGGTCTTGGAGCAAGAAGAAATACAAGGAACATACCTAAACATAATAAAGGCAATTTACAGCAAGCCAACAGCCAACATGAAATTAAAGGGAGAAAAACTCAAATATCCAAAATATACATACTGTACACAAGAAATTAAACAAAAGATAAATTCTCATCTGATAAAGGTCTAATATTAAAAATATGCATATGGAACATAATTAGATAAATAAAACAAAAATTCTCATCTGATAAAGGTGTAATATCCCAAATATACTTATTGAACATAAGAAATCATATAAAAAATGAAAATTTGCATCTTATAAAGGTCTAGTATGAAAAATATACATAAGGACACAAGAAATCAGATCAATAAAACAAAAATTCTCACCTGATAAAGGTCTAACATTGAAAATATACATATAGTAAACAAGAAATCAGAAAAACAAAATTCTCATGTAATAACATCTAATATGAAAAATATACTTACTGAACAAAAGAAATAAAATAAAACAAAAGTTCTGTTCTGATAAAGGTCTAATATAAAAAATATACCTAATGAAAAGAAGAAATCATGTAAATTAAAACAAAAAATTCTCATCTGTTAAATGTCTAATATCACAAGTATCCATGTTGAACAGAAGAAATCATATCAATAAACAAAAATTCTCACCTGATAAAGGTCTAATATCCAAAATATACATGTTGAACACAAAAAATCAACTACATAAAACACAAAATGTATATTCAAAATGTACACTTTGACATTATTAGACAAATAAAGTAAAATTCTCATCTGATAAATGTCTAATATAGAAAATATACATAGTGAACACAAGAAATAAAAAAAAAAACATAGATTATCACCTAAAAAAAGGCTAATATCCAAAATATACATATTGAATACATGAAATCACATAAATAAAAACATTCTCACCTGATAAAGGTCTAATAGCCAAAATATACATACTGAATATAAGGAAATAATAAAAGAAAAATTCTGATCAGATAAATGTCTAATGTCAAAAACATGCACGTAGAACATAATTAGATAAATAAAACAAAAATTTTAATCTGATAAAATTCTAATATCCAAAATATACATACTGAACACTAGAAATTAGACAAATAAAACAAAAATTCTCATCTGATAAAGGTCTAATATCAAAATATACACATTGATCCCAAGAAATCAAGTAAATAAAACAGAAATTCTCACTGATAAAGGTCTAATATCCAAAATATACATTTTGAACACTAGAATTCAGATAAATAAAACAAAATTTCTCATCTCATAAATGTCTAATATCCAAAATATAAATACTGAACACAAGAAATTAAATAAAACAAAATTTCTCACATGATAAAGAATTAATATCCCAAATATATATATTGAAAACAAGAAATCAGATAAATTAAACAAAAATTCTCACCTGATAAAGGTCTAATATTCAAAATATACATATAGAACACAAGAAATCAGAAAAACAAAACAAAATTCTTCTGTCATAAAGATCAGATATGAAAAATATACTTACTGAACACAAGAAATTAAATAAAACAAAAATTCTGAACTGATAAAGGTCTAATATCAAACATATCCATATTTACCATAATTAGATAAATAAAAATAATTCTCATCTGATAAAAGTCTTATATCCAAAATATACATACTAAATAAAGAAATTAATTAAATAAAATTCTAACCTTCTAAAGAACTCATATCCAAAATATGCATACTGAACACAGAAATCAAATATATAGAATAAAAATTCGCATCTGATAAATGTCATTATGAAAATATACATAACAAATTCATGAAATAAGAAAAAACAAAATTCTCACCAGTAGGTCTAATATCCAAAGTATGCATATTGAACACAAGAAATTAAAAAAAATTAACAAAAATTCTCATCTGCTAAAGTCTAATATCCAAAACATACACACTAAACAGAATATATCAGACACATAATACAAAATTCTCATCAGAAATTGGTCTAATGTCAAAAATATACTGATTGAACACAAATTATATAAAATTTCACACCATTAAATTTCTAATATTCAAAATATACATATTGAATACAAGAAATCAGATATATAAAACAAAAAGTCTCAACTGATAAAGGTCTAATATTCAACATATTTTTATTGAAGCCAATAAATTAGAATAAACAAAAATTTCACATGTGAAGTTCTCTTATATAAAATACATCTATTAAACAGTAGAAATCAGATAAATAAAACAAAAATTCTCACATGATAAAAGTCTAATAAGCAAAATATACATATTAAACACAAGAAAACAGAAAAAGAAAACAAAAATTCTCATCTGATAAAGGTAAATATCAAAAAATATACATATTAACACAAGAAATAGGATAAAAAACAAAAATTCTCATCTGATAAATGTCTGATATACAAACATATACATAGATCCCAAGAAATCAGATAAATAAAACAAAATTCTCAACTGATAAAGGTCTAACTATAAAAATATCCATACTGAACACAGGAAAATAAATAAAACAAAAATTCTCATCAGACAAAGGTCTAATATCCCAAATTTGCATATTGAACAAATTAGATGAATAAAACAAAAATACTCATCTGATAAATGTCTAATATCAGATGTATAGTTATTTAACACAATAAATTAAATAACACCAAAATTCTCCTCTGATAAAGTTCTAATATCCAAAATATACTTATTGAACACAAGAAATCAGATAAATAAAACAAAAATTCTCACCTGATAATGGTCAAATATCCAAAATATACATATAGAACACAAGAAATTAGAAAAACATGTTTGTCTTTCTGAGTCTGTGTTAACTCACTCAGGATGTATTTTTTTCTAATTCCATCCATTTGCCTGCAAACCTCATGATGTCACTATTTTTCTCTGCTGAGTAGTACTCCATTGTGTATATGTACTACATTTTCTTTATCCATTATTCAGTTGAAGGGCATCTAGGTTGTTTCCAGGTTGTGGTTATTACAAACAATGCTGCTACGAACATAGCTGAGCATGTGCCCTTGTGGTATGAGTGAGCATTCCTTGGGTATATGTAGGTAGTCACTCATAAGTAGATACTAGATGTAAAGCAAAGGATAACCAGACTGCAACTCACAACTTCAGGGAGGCTACCTAGTAAAGAGGACCCTGAGAAAGACACAGGATTACCCAGCGACAGACAAATGGATGAGATCTACATGAGCAAACTGGACGTGACAGGGTGGTGACAGGGTAATGAATGGCAAGTGTCGGGGGAAAGAGAGCTTAGGGGAATGGGAGGTCCCAGCTGGATCAGGAACAGAGAGGGAAAACAATAAAAAAATACCATGACAAATGAAGACCCCATGAGAATAGGAAGAAGCAAAGTGCTAGAGAGGTCCCCAGAAATCCACAAAGATGCCTCCACAATAGAGTACTGGCAATGGTCAAGAGAAAGCCTGAACTGACATACTCTGGTGATTGGATGGCCGAACACCATAACAGCCATGATAAAACTATCATCCAATGACTAATGGAAGAAGATGCAGAGATCCATGGCCAGGCCCCAGGTGGAGTTCTTGGGAGTTCAATTGGCGAGAAAGAGGAGGGATTATATGAGTGAGAGTTGTTGAGACCATGATTGGAAAAAGCACAGGGACAAATAGTTGAACTACTGGAAGCATGGAAGCAATGCCAGTTCTCATGACATCTGCAGCTCTTCCCTGGACATTCTATTGTATCCTGGAGAGCCCTGGCTTCTTCTGTGAAGTCACCTATGTTGTGGCAACACCAACTGCCCTTGGGAAGTTTATTTAGTACCTTCACCTTTTACTGATGAAAAATGATGGCATACTGAAGAGTCTAATTCAGAAAGAGATGGAGAGGTTAGAGAGACAAGAGTGTGACAGAAGAAAGCTGACTTTCAGACTCAGTGTAAAACATCAAGAAAGAAGTGGTCAAGAGAATGGTGTAATGAGTTCTGCACAGGAAAAGGGAAGCTTCCTGGAGGAAGTGGGCTTGAGGTCAATCTTCCAGTAATGGGGCACAAAAAGCTGGAGTCTCTAGGAGCCAACAGAGCTTTCCTGCTTGTCATGGCTCTTGAAATTCAAGGATTTTAGGATATTAATTTTTCTGGTTCAGAAGTCAGGAGCTGGCAAGGCCAAAGCTTTATGCTGGGAACTCTTGGCTTTCATTCCTTTTGGAGGAAAGGCATTGGTGAGTGAACATGAGACCAACATTAAAGAAGGAGGGATTAATGAGGTGTGCCCATTTCAAGGCACGACATCACTGTACTTCAACCACAGTGTCTAACTTTAGGTACTTCCCTGCTGCTCTGTGTTCCTGAGTTGTCAGTGAGGTGACTTTTTTGAGTCTGGTGACCATGTTCTGCCCTTATATGTCTTCTCCATCAATAGTTATATAGTTAGAGTAACCAGTCAAGGTATTTGAGAAACCTCTAAATGACTGGGTTGATTGTGAACTATGGCAATTTTCTCCTGACTCATAAACCCACTGGCTTGTGGACTCTGCAGCCAAGTTAAATTCTGAGTCTGCAGCTGTGAATAAGCCTGAAGAGGCTATCTCCTTGGTTACTTGGAGCATGTGCTATGAGAGCAGAGAAAACCAGATAGCTGACATAACCACTTTCCTTCAAATAGAGACAGTTGAGTTCCCCAGAGGGGGCATCTAAAGCATGGGACAAAACAATTTGGGGTGTCACCGAGTCATTGTTAAACAAGCTTTCTCAAACATTTGATTAGGACTCAGGGTGGTCTGTCCATCCTCTTTGCCTTGTCATACTGCAAGTTAATTCGTGTTCATCTACCCACAAGGAGCACCAGGGAGCCACCATCCCACCAAACATTCCTCACCAAGATGCAGGTGAAGTAGAAGTTGCAGAGACTGACCAGTCAGCTACAGCAAATGACCATTGAAAGAAATTAACAGTGCGATTGGATGATCTTTATCACAGAAGAGAGCATGAAGAATAGGTATTCATTCTTTCAAACCCTTTGGTTTCAATCTTAGGTCCACTCTGTCATCAATAATTAATTTTATACAAGGTTTGTGTTTCTGGTAGGTTGCATCTTCAGGATATGCCTTTGCCCAAAATCATGTCTCTGAAGTCTTCCCAAAGGCAGAACCTCAAATGTGTATAGGAATGACATGAGGACAAAGACTATTCTGCTTCTTCTAAAAAGAAATAAAAACAGAGGCTGTGGCATGAGTCATAGTATGGTGATATTTTATTTGTACTGAAATGTGATTTTATTTGTATGTTAATAAATAAAGTTGCCTGGGAGTCAGAGCTAATAGAAAGCCATAGCAGAGCTGGGCGTTGGTAGTGCACGCCTTTAATCTCAGCACTTGGTAGGTAGAGCTAGGTAGATCTCTGTGTTCAAGGATGCAGCCAACAGACAGTGACGAGGCAGTCATGTTGTTGGTTTTACAACCAATGAGAAGGCAGAACAGAAAGTCTATAGAAAGACAAACAGACAGGAAGTAGGTCTCTTTCAGAGAGGTATCTTGGCTGAAGAGGCTAGCTGCAGCAGGCGTGTAAGGCTCTTAGCTCTGATCTTTTGGCTTTCGTCTTTGTATTGGCTCTGTGTTTCTTATTTAATAAGACAGTTGGTTACATCTATATCATAGTACTCATGGGTTGAGGCAATAGGATGTGAGTTCTCAGCATGCATTTGAAGAGATTCTATCAAGTGCTGGCTAGTGTGAGATATTAGTTGCTGTGAGTTTGAGATGATTGTTTTGTTACTTTCATGGAAAGGCCTTGTGTGTTTGATTCTCCAAGCAGCAGTTGGAGAGGTCTAGTCATACAGCTAAATGTGTGGATACAAGGACTTAGACTGATCCTTGCTCCTTTGTTCCTCTCTAAGAGGACACACCTGTATACATTTGTTCAGCATCCAATTGATAGAGTTCTCACACTCTCACTCAGTCTCTCTTTCTCTGTCTCTCTAAGTCTCTCTTTCTCTGTCTCTCTGTCTTTCACATACATGTGTATGTGTTGTGTATTTTTCTATGTGTTTGTTCATGTATCTCCACCTAGTCCCTGCAATCAGATATCTGTGGTTGGGCATGAGCAGTTCCCTATCTCACAGTTCCCAGGTGATACCTTGGTGAAAATTGGGAGCATCACTTTGAGCATTATAGTTCTGCCAGTGTACTTATTTTAGGGACACAAAGATATACCCTTGAGGATCTTATAAATCTGTCATGATGTTGAGTCCCATCCTCAAAACTGTTCATGATGTTATTTTAGTCTCCATTGTGACCAGTACAATCATGGAGAATTTGTTTTTGAAAACAGGTGAAACATCTTCACAGATTTTGGAGGGTACACACCAGTGGAGTAGACACTAGGGAAATTCTTAGACAGCTATTTCAGCAAAACTACTGAGAGAGCTCATGCAGTTCTACCTCCCATCATCTAAACAGGCTGTCTCTGCTAGTCTAGGGTCAAAAAAGCTGTAAGTAAATTGTATGCAACTCTATTGGTTTGTTCCCAGGTTTTGGCACCAACAATGTAAATAAACTTGTTGCAACAATTCTGGGGTAAGGTGTCCTGACTACCTGGGGAGTCAGGCAACACCTTGAGCTGCTTAGGACATCTCTGATGGCTGGAACTGCAAAGAGACAGTTTAGCCCTGGAGGACAAGGTATCCCACACACCTTGAGCTGCTCAGAACTGCAGCTCTGCCCTGAAGGTGTCCTGGACACCTGGAGCTGTTTAGCACAACTCTGTTGGCTAGAACTGCAAGGAAACAGATCAGCCCTAGAGGGTGAAGTATCCTGGACACCTCATGTCGCTCACAACAGCTCTGCCCTGATGATATAAGATAAACAACTGATTGCCGATTATCCTACTTTATTACATTTCAACCAAATACATGAAAATATGGCTTTGGATATACACATAAAGTATTTAATGCTTCTTATATTCTTTTCTATTAAGCATTTTAAAATTAACATTGTTGTGTTGTCAAAACAGCACACACTGGGAGTAGATTATCTACTCTTGGACTTGTACTCTGCAGGTAGAGACATGAGGACCATGAGTTCAAATGCATCCTTGAATCATTACTGAAATCCATGCCAGGCTTAATATAAACAACAAAATCTCAAGGGAATTTGTGAAAACATGAAATCAAAACCAAACACCACAACCTACCACCCTGTCACAGACACTCTTACTCAGAAAGTATGATCAACACTGCCTGATATTTAAATAAACAAGAGACTAGTAAGATGATGGGCTTCCCATTTTATGTATTACAGCAGAAAAATACATATCACTAAGTAAAAACACAATGGAAGATGAACAAATGCCACAGAAGGAATATAAAGACCACAAAAGTAAATTTACCTAAATGATTTGCCACACTTATAGCACACTTTGGTATCTACCTCAAATGTTTCAAAATAGAAATGAAAATGCATTGATCTCCCCATCAGTCTTGACTAAACATAGTAATGAATTTACTTCCTTCAAGGTTACGATGAAAAGAAAATGAAGTAAGATCTTTTTCTTAAGCTGAAGAAAATTGTGATATCTAAAATCTATACCAAATTGTTTACATGAATAAAATTTTTCTCTTGTATGTGTTTGTCCCTATTTCCTGATTTTAACATGATATAAATAGGCTTTAAAATATTTTCATGGCTAGAGACATGGTTGGCAGTTAAGAAAAGTTCATTCCCAGGAATAAGATTTGATTTTGACAACTTCCTTTAGTTCTTGCTACAAGAAGATCTGAGTCTAACATTTTCAGAAACTACAATGTAAGTTCACATACCTCACCAAAAAAGTATACTGACATCACATAATTAAAATTAAAACAACTCTTTAAAAAAACAATTTTTCACATATGAAACTTTTTCATTTGTAAGCATGCATTGCTATAATACAGGTATAGAGACATTTAAAGGTTTACAGAGATTTTCTTCATTGTGAATTGGTTCATGTAACAGAAAGCAAGCATGTACACATGAAGTCAGAGAAATTCTTTTCAGTTGGCAGTATCATTTGTGAAGGTTTAGGAAATGCTGTTCTGCTGAGGAAATATGTCACTAGGGGTACTCTTTGATAAATTACATCCACACATCATTTTCAGTTCCCACTCTCTGCTTCATTTTGCAGGCTAAGTATGTGAGCTCTTGATTTAGCTGCCTTGTCTGATATTTGTTGCCATGCCACTAATATGGTGATACTGTATCCCTGTGGGGCCAAATAAAATTCATTATTAGTGAACATAGACATTGTATACCAAGAACAGGAAAGGAACTAGTAAAAATCCATCATGTTTGACACCTGAATTAGTTATTTTATATAATTAAAGAGTATAAAATCTAAAAATACTACATTGTTATATAAATTCATAGTGGAAGTGTTTAGCTCTGAAAGGAAAATTTCACTGAGTATCAAAAGTTAGGCTACACCTATAATTGGGAGTGGAAGGTATCCTGATTATATACAATTGAGAGGAGAAAGATATCCTGGCTGTTGGGGTGGCAGGCTCTACTTGAAGCTGTGGATGAAAGGTTTCCAGGATACCTACAGCTCTCAAAAACAAGCTGTGAAAGGAAGCTGGATACCTAAAGCTGTGAGGAGATAGGAATACTGACTTAGAAAGTTAGGCTAGTCCTGAAAGCTTGTCCCAGTGTGGGATGGTTTACTTGAAGGATGTGGCAAACCTGCTCCTCTCCAAAAATGAGCAATTACAGATTAGCTGTGCTACACTCAGCTAAGACAGATTTCCAGCATATCTGTCCTTGCTGCTCTACTCCACTCCCCAAAGAGAATTTTCCAGTAGAGGTGTCCATTATTTCTCTGTTCCAGTCCAGTAGCGAGTTTCCCAGCAGAGATGTCAATTGCTTCTCTGCTCGATTCCACTAGGCAGATTCCCAGCAGAGATTCTGCTCTGCTCTGGTAAAAGATCTTCACCGAAATCTAATTCAAGGGATTTATATAGGGGAGAGGAATCCAGAAGAGTGGCTGCTTGTTTCAGTGTGAAAAAGGGCAGCTGACAGCTGAAGAGACACGCGGCTTATATGGGGCTTGATAGTGGTGGAGATTTCCAGGGAAAAGATTTTGAGGATAAGCATTGGTTGGATTTCAATCTCAAACTCAGAGATTGGGAGGCTTTCATGTGCAGTAATTGGTTGGTTTTGTGCTCAGGGATTGGTTGGTTTTTCTGCTCATGGATTAGTTGCCTTTGTGCTCAGATGGTCAGAGGTAGAGTATATTTCTTTGGCTCTGGTTTCAGTGTAAAACTGAATTTTTTTCACTGGCTCTGGTTTTAGTTTCCAGGTGTGTTTCTTTGACTGACTTTTTATCTTACACACAGGGCTTTATAAACTACTAAATTCAATTAATCCATGATTTTACAAGGGCAAACATTGTAAAAATGGACATCATAATGCATGAACAGATTGCTGACATTGTCAAATTGTATTTATCAGAATGAATACCCTTGTGTAACAATGCAATTATTTTGGATAAGGATCTTACCAAATATTTTATAATAATAAGACCTCAGTACTTTTTTGCAGGTACTCAAAGACTATTGTAATATGCAAAGACTTTAAGAGATTGACTGCACAGAAAAAAAATTATTCGTGTATAAAGAGCAAAACTGTATAACATTGACTATATTTTTAGGGTTTCTCTGCAATGACTTTCTCTAATGACTTTAAAGACTACTGTTACATACAAAGGCTTCATCACACTGATTACATTCATACAGTAGGTGTTGTTTCATGCATTTGAAGAATACTGTGTGTGAAAAGACCTCAGCACATTGATTCAATTCATTGGGTTTCTCTCTAGTATGTGATCTTTCATGCATTTGAAGATGACTGTGATGACAAAAAGCTTTACCACATTAATTATGGTCATAGGTTTTTTCCTCCAGCATGTCTTCTTTTATGTATTTGAAGAGTACTGTGATGATCATAGACTACCACATTGATTACATTCATAGGGTTTATCTCCAGGATGTCTTCTTTTATGTATTTGAAGAGTACTGTGATGGGCATAGACTTTACCACATTGATTGCATTCATAGAGTTTATCTCCAGTATGTGTTCTTTTTATGCATTTGAAGAATTTGGTGATATGCAAAGGCTTTACCACATTGATTACATTGATAGGGTTTCTCTCCTGGATGTATTATTTTATGACTTTGAAGATGACCATGTTGTGCAAAGGCTTTACCACATCTAATACATTCATAGGGTTTCTCACCAGTATGTGTTCTTTTATGTACTTGAAGATGACTGTGTTTTGCAAAGGCTTTACCACACTGATTACATTCATAGGATTTCTCTCCTGTATGTGTTCTTTTGTGACTTTGAAGATTACCATGTTGTGCAAAGGCTTTGCCATAGTGATTACATTCATAGGGCTTCTCTCCAGTATGTGTTCTTTTATGCCTTTGAAGATGACTTGATCATACAAAGGCTTTACCACACAGATTGCATTCATAGGGTTTCACTCTAGTATGTGTTCTTTTATGGCTTTGAAGATGACCATGTTGTTCAAAGGTTTTACCACACTGTTAACATTCATAGGTTTTCTCTCCAGTATGCCTTCTTTTATGTATTTGAAGAGTACTGTGATGAGCATAGGGTTTTCCACATTGATTACATTTGCAGGGTTTCTCACCAGTATGTGTTGTTAAATGCCTTTGAAGATTACCATGTTTTACAAAGGCTTTACCACATTGAATACATTCATAATGTTTCTCTCCAGTACAGGATCTTTTATGTATTTGAAGAGTACTGTGTTGGGCAAAGGCCTTACCACATTGATTACATTTATAGGATTTCTCTCCATTATGTGTTGTTTTATGCACTTGAATATGACTGTGACGGCCAAAGGTTTATCACATTGATTACATTCATAGGGTTTCTCTCCAGTATATATTTTTTTATCCCTCCGAAGATGAATGTTACATGCAAAGGATTGAACATATTGAGCATATACAGAAGGTTTCTTTCCAGAACGATTTATTTCATGCCTGCAGGGATAATGAGAATATGTGAAAGTTTTAACACATTCAACACACACTTGAATCTTTATATCTACATAAATTAATTTTACCGCCGGGCGGTGGTGGTGCATGCCTTTAATCCCAGCATTTGGGAGGCAGAGCCAGGCAGATCTCTGTGAGTTCAAGGCCAGTCTGGTCTACAAAGTGAGTTCCAGGAAAGGCGCAAAACTACACAGAGAAACCCTGTCTCGAAAAACAAAAAAAAAAAAATTATTTTACCATTTGGTCCAATAGTAAAGAGGAATCAGAGCTTAAAGTTTTATCATTATGTTTACATTCATTTTGTTCCTGTTCATTAATAGTTGTTTTGCATTTTTGAAAATACCTGTGATGGTAACATTCTTTGTTACATGGTTCATATTTACAGAAATTTTCTGTATATGAGATTTTTCACATATTTGAAGAGAACTGGAAAAACTTTGAACTTTACCACCCTTATTGCATTCATAAATTTTCCTATACTTTGATTCATATTACATTTGCTAAGTGAACTAAGACCAACAGATCATTGAAGTAGTACTAGTATTCATAAGACTTTTCTGCTTTGTAAGTTTGTTGATGTATTAACAATGAAACTATAAAATCAATTACTTGTATTGTTGAATCAAATTCAACAATACACTCAATATGGGATTGCTACATATATTCACAATGTTCTAAGACAGAGGGATGTTATGTTTTTCCATATACCTATTCTCATATGCCTTGTATCCATAGTGGCATATGATACACTTAGGAATGGAAAAATAACAAATAAAAGGGTTTCACATTGAATTCACACAGTCTGAATTTCTGTTTCTTATAGACATATGGTAAGGGATTAAAATTTCTCCACAAAAACTGTCCCTTGACTCTTGACTCTAACTGCTACACTTACTAAATTTAGCTCAGTCATATAAAGTATATGAGTAACACTAGATTTACTATGGACTCTTTGCTTCTTAAAAGGTTTTGAAGATATACTTAAAACCTCCCCAATGTGTATACATTTTGTAACATGAGTTGTATGAAATAAATAGATTGACAATTCCACAGCATATCTCTCATGGTGCTATGGTTTAAATTGTGATATCTGTTGAGGATTTGTTTCCCTGTCTTCTTTCTGAAAATAATGCCTTGCAAATGCCATTCATCTACCTGACATTGAGGTCTATGTTTTTGTGAGAATTTAATAATCATCAACGTACATTAATCTGTGTTTATTTACACTTTTACTTTTGTATAAATCTTACAGGACATGTGATTTTTTTCAGAGGCACATTTGCATCAGCTTGCACTTGAAAATTACCTTTCATGTCTTCTAGAGTTTTGATGATGTTCTTCAGTATTATGGTCTTCCCAACTGTGTCCTAAAATACAGTACCAGAAAATATATGGCCTATTATTGAAAACTGTGTGAAATTTAAGTTACTATATTCAATGAACCTTAGAAGGATGCTTTATTTATTCATCTCACTCTTCTTTCTCAATAAAATTACAGAATAGTCATCCCAAACCAAGGAACAATTGTTTCCTTATTTTAAAAAGTGAAGTAGAAATTCGGTCATACCTATGGTAGGAAGATTTCTGTAGGTCTCCATCATCACATCTTTGTAGAGATTCTTCTGGGAAGGATCCAGCAAAGTCCACTCTTCCTAAGTGAAGTTGACATGCACATCATCATAGGTCACTACATTCTAAAATATACCATACATGTGTACAACAGAAAGCATGACACTGACAACATTATACATGAATAATTCTTTGGCCATATATTCATATAATTCTGGTGATTCCCACATTTATTCCATGACATAGCTGTTATAATGTAATCACCAAGCCACTTTAGAAGGAAACTGAATAAGACTTTCATCTCTGTCATTTCTACAGCCTGTGAATGGGATATCACCTTGCAAGAGACATGCCTATTATAAAATAGGGAGACACAAGTAAACAGATCAACAGTAAAGAGTACATATGAGAGAATATGTGTGAACAATTACTAAGTATAAGAAAGAAAAACAAGATGGACATGCTGAGTGTATTGGTTCACACCTTATCCCCTGCACTCAGAAGTGAGAGCAAGGTTTATCTGCCTCAGAGTTGAATGCCAGTCTTATATATGCAATCAGTTTCAGGATAGCCAGAAGTACATGTTAAAATGCTGTTTCTCATGCAAAAATTATTCAAACAAACAAAATATATAGAAAGAACTCTGAGGTTTTTATTGGCATTTCTACAAAGAGTTATGTACTCATTCCAGTTCTGTATTCATCTTCCAGAAACCTGAAATGCCCCAATTTAAACTATAACATCACTGTGATTTTACTAAAATTATGTTCAAATCATGTTTAAACAGTTACAAATGGACAGATGAAAACATTAGCAATATAAATGTTGATCATAAATAATCAACACAGGGCCAAAGAGATGGTTCAAAAGTAAAGAGCTCTTGCTGGCCTTGTGTATGGTTTATATATATTTGGATTAATTAGTTTGTTGTTGTCTAATTTCTTGATTTATTTATTATTCTGAGAGAGGTAACCTAGAATCACAGACAAAAACATAGTTTACTCATTTATAAATGGATATTAGCACAGTCAATCACAGTACAATCCTTAGATACAGAGTGATAAGAACAGCTCTAGGGGAGATTCATGGATCTCCCTGGGAAGAGGAAATAGAATAGATTATGCGAGTGCCCTGGAGGCAGGTGGGGATGGGATAGGGTAGGATTTGGTGAGTAAGGAAAGGACAGAGGAGAAGATTACTGAGGAGATGACTGGAGTAGGGAATCTTTTAGTGAGGGATAAGAAAATGTAGTGCAGTGTAAACATCCTGGAACCTATAAGGGTGACCCTAGTGAGGACTCCTAGTAATTAAGAATATGGAGGCTAAATCAGTCATCTTCTGTAACCACATAAGGCTCCCAGCAGTGGGACAGGGATACTAAGCCAGGGACAAACCATTTAACCCACACTTGTTTTCCTGAAAGATATGCTATGGCAATGATGGCTCCAAGCTTCTGTACTGCCCAACCAATGACTTTTCTACCTTAAAGCCCAGATGGCCAGGAACTGGAACTTGGATGGCTCAGAGAACTAGTGTAAAACCAAATACAACTGACCAAGGGAAAAAAAACCATGAAATGATTCTTAACTATATTCTCCTATATTTATATAGTGGTCCCTCATCCAATTGTCATCATAGGGGCTTCTTCTGAAAGCTGATGGGAACACATGGAGTGATTCCCTACCCAAACATTAGCTTGAGCTCTAGGAATTGCATGGAAGGAGAGGATAAGGATTGTAGGAGCCAGAGGGTTTGAGGAAAACAGGACAGTATTGCCCAAAGAGTCAGCAATGCAGGGCTCATGGAGGCTCAGAGAAACAAGAGGCAGTCATGGAGACTGCATGGCTCTGTCAGCTCCTTTGCATACATGCTATGGTTGTTTAGCTTGGTGTGTTTATGGTATTATTAATTAGAGAAATCGAGGTTTCTCTGACTCTTTTGCCTGCTCTTGGGACATTTTTCCTCCTACTGGGTTACATTGTCCATCCAGTCTTGATGATAGAGTTTGTGCCTAGTCTTATTGCAACTTATTACGATGTGTTTGGTTGATATCCATAGGAGTTCTGTTCTATTTTGAAGGGAAACAGAGTAGCAGTCGATCTGGAGAAATGGGGGCTGGAAGGAGTGGAGGAAGAGGCGGCTGTAGTCAGGATGTGTTGTACAAGAGAATATAATGAAAACATAAAAATGCATTTAGTCTAATTTCAAAGATTCTAATAATCTATAAAAACTCCCAAAGCACAAATGTTTAAAGTGTCTTCTGATACTCAAGATAACCTCTTGACTGCCATATTTTGTGAAATCTAGAAACACATTAAGGATTTCCAACATACAATGGCACAGGATATATCCCCATTCAGAAAAGGAGGAATATGGCTATGTTCCAGCCCCCAACTCAGGCAGACATCCCCTGTTCATGTGTATGTCACACCAGCCAGAACAGGTAAGCAGGCTACATGCCCATGAAGCTTCTCCTCTCCATACATTCCCACAGAAACAAGCCCACACCAACACTACACCTGCCACCCCCAAAGCCATGTTCCCACTGCCAAATTAGATGGATATCCTCTGCTAAAGTTCAGGCCACACAAGCCAGAAGAACAAGTAGGCAAACTGAGACAAAGGCTCCCTTCTGGACCAGAGGCCACATAGCCATCAGAAATCCATGTATGTTGCTGACCTGTGAACCTCCTCCACTCTTTCTTTTATCTTTTTTTTGTTTTTGGTTTTCTCAAGACAGAGTTTCTCTGTGTAGCTTTGGTGCCTTTTCTTGAACTCAGCCTGTAGCCCTGGCTGGACTTGAACTCAGAGACCCTCCTGCCTCTGCCTCCTGAGTGCTGGAATTAATGGCGTGTGCCACCACTCACAGGCCCCCCTCCATTCTTTCAATAACTCCCTGCAGTACTATATCCCCAAGCCTACTTCCCTCTTCATCTCTATGAGGTAGCCTCCAACTTTGGTGGAGAAATCTTGCTCATACAAATAATACATATTCTGCCAGAATTCCACTACCTGCCCAAAAACCTCCCACACTGTCTGAGTACCCCCTCACCACTATCCTCAAGCTCCCTTCCCTCTTCCCCCTTTTTCAGTCCCAAACATGAACAGATACTCCCCACTGGAACAACAGTTACACATACTGTCAGATTTCCAGACCTCAGCTAAGGGTGAGAACCCATGTTTAACCATAGGCTACAGAGCACAAGAATAGAGAGCAAACTGAAACCAAGGAACAAAATAGCCATCCAACAAAGACAAACTGAGAAACTGGTACCTAGATCCACAATAACCTCAAACCCAGATATCTGAACACAATCCACAACAGCCAGAACAATGTCATTACCAGACTCCAGCTTTCCTACTACAGCAAGCTCTGAATACTCTAACACAGTAAAAACACAATTAAGAGACCTTAAGACCAACTTTATGAAGATGATAGAAGTCCTTAAAGAAAAATCATATTAATTCCTTAAAAAAAGCTGGGAAAAGATCAATGAAATATTGGAAAAAATGTATAAATCCCTCAAGGAAAGACAAAAATACATGTGAGGGAAAAGAAAGAATCTGTTCAAGACCTAAAAATGTTAATTACAAGAAATTAAAAAACTAAAATGAAAATCAAAGTTATTGAAAAGGAACTATAGATGCAAGCTTTGCCAAAATAATACAAGACATGGAATAGAAATTTTCAGACTTTGAAGGTATGATAGAAGTATTGGAAAAATAAATCAAAGAAAATGTTAAATCTAAAAATTTCCTGAAACATAATATCCAGGAAATCTGGAACACTATGAAAAGACCAAAACTAAGAATAATAGAAAGAGAAGGAGAATTTTAGCTCAAAGGCCCAGAAAATATTTTTTTAATTGATGGTTAAAAATTTTCCTAACTTAAAGAAGGACACAAGAGAACATAGCACACAGAATCAACAAAAGAGGGCTCACAGGGGTTCACAGAGACTGAAACAGCAATCATGGAGCCTACAGGTGTCTGCACCATGGTCTCTGCATATATGTTATGATTGGGTAGCTTGATGTTCTTGTGATTCTCCTAACATTGAGGTGGAGTGTGTCTCTGGCACTTTTGTCTGATCTTGGAAATTTTTTCCTCCTTCTAAGTTGCCTCGTTCAGTCTTGATTTGAGGGTTTGTTCCTAGTTTTACTGTAACTTATTATGGAGGGTTTTACTGATATCCCTGGTACATCTGCTCCAAAGGCAAATGGAGGTTGACAAGGAGGAGGAGAGGATCTGGAGGAGAGTGATGCAGTGGGGAGGACTGGAACGAGTGAAGGGAGGGGAAACTGCAGTCAGGATGTATAGAATGAGAGAAGAAAACATTTAAAAAAGAAAGAAATGTGAATTTAGTGAGAGAAGATAGGTACAAGGCAAGACTAAAAGCCAGTAAAGCAAAAACACAAATTCTGAAGCTTTGTCTCAGATGAGTGGAGCTTCATTCTCAAAGGGCTTAGATAGCTCTATCCCTGAAAATTATTATACATGATTTTCCATTGCAAATTCCACTCCCTGTATGCAGCTATCCATGGCAGATTTCTCATAGCTTCATATCTCAACATCCTATTATCTCAAATACAACACTGGCTTCATCTTCACAGCTTCATGCAATGAACTCTCACAGTTTCCTCCCTGAGTTTCTGACTCTACAAAACATAGATGGGTGCAACAGTGCTGAACTGAAACCACAGAGAAAGAATCCACTGCCTATAAGTTTTGCATCTTTCTTGGTTCTACCAGCAGTACATCATGGGTTTCACCACAAATTTGGCTTGTAAGTTGTGATGAATTCTACCACACTTGGACCAGAGTTGCAGCAGGTTCTGTATGAACTTGCTTCTTGGGATTAGGAATCAAGTTGCTTATTTCTTCCATAAATCAAAGGCTTAGATGGATGGAGTCTTACCCTCAGTATAACTTCCTAGGATTCACATGCTGAGAAGGGCCTTCTCTTTAATGGCTCTAAGCTTCTGGAAATTTCCTGCCACTGCTTCACTAACAGACTGCCATCTGAAACTACTTAGAGCTCTGTTTCTTACAAAACTTTCTTTTCCTTTGTTTCTGTACCACTTTTCTTTTTCACTGTAGATATGAATGAGTCATCAGTAATAAACACCCAACAGATTAAATAATTTATCCAAGAAATGCTCCAGTTACTTTTGAATTCTGCCTTATTCAATTTCTTAGGGAATGGAGAAAAAAAGAATGATTTGGGGACAAAATATACAAATTACCTCTAGCTAGATTTCTCATGGAGTCTATTTCCCACTGAAATCCAATGACTGCAAGCTCCACTGTCGGCATTACTTTCAACACTCAACAAGAGAGGTGGCACATCTGGATCTTGGGTCTTCAAGGTCCTCTCTTGGCCCCACCTTGTAGGTATGACAGTTACCAAAGCCTCAATGGGGGTTGGAACTTCCAGATCAAAGCTGGAATGGCTACCTACTACATCTCCCCCTTTTGTCTAAAAAAGAAGGTTCTAACCTAAAACAAGACTACATACAAAGGAATGGTTATCAAATATTGTCCAGGAATAATGAGGAATAATGACCTAGATAAGATGGAACTACAACCATTGTGAACAATATCAAGCAAGAAATACATACTAAAATCCAGAGAAGTCTAGAGCGTATGTAAATGGCATGTTACAAAGATCATTCCAAAAGGTGTCCTATCCTAAAGAACCTGAATCTAATACTTAATATGTTAATATGTTCTAGCTAAGATATTATATATATATATATATATATATATATATATATATATATATATATATATATATATATATATATAAAGTTGTAACTATAACTGCTAGTCTTCAGTCCCATCAAAGACCTGAGAAGGAATATAATGGTACCTGAGAAATTGTAGATGGATGAAAGCAACTTTTGGGAATCTTGCAAGAGTAGACAGAAAGAGCTGGCAGCCTGGAGAGTTGCCTAATGTTTCTCAGCATTGTTGGTGCATTCAAATTGGCTACAGGCCTAGAGTATCTGACAGACCATTTTCAGAAGCAGGAATTCTGAAAGAACATCTTACCCTGTCTTGGCAGAGTTCAGAAGTCACTTTTCCTTGTGTCTTGCTTGTCCAGAAAGACAGCACTCGTATTGTCAGGAGTTGAGGCAAGGTCAGTTCTTTGTCCAATAGGCCATTTTGTGCCAAGAAGACAAACTTCCAAATGAAAATGTCTTAGAAACTCAACGTTCTCTCAGGATCAAATTGGTGCTGCCAGGAGCAATTGTGTGTCATATCAACAGAATACTAAGTTATTTAAATGTCATATTCTCTAGATCTATGAAGAGTTTGAAGACTACTTGTCCATCCGACCTATGTATCTGTAAATCTGGATAATCTAACTAATGTAACTATAGAGATGACAAGCATAGGTGACTATAAATCTTTAAGTCTTATCTACCAAAATAACCTAAGGACTAATGCTTCATGTAAACAAGGTAAACAGTCTATAAGCAAATATATGGTAAAGGATGATGACTTCAAAATTGTGACAATACACAAGATATTTATAACAGAGGTAGGGATGTATAGTGTGATATGCAATATGACAATAATCTTAAATATTTATCAATATGCAGAATATCCTAAACAGAAATAGAACATACATACCGTGTGACAGATATAAATTTACATTTGTATTGCTGGACCCCAAAGTTTAGGGTCTCAAGTGGGTGCCCCAAGAACCCAGATTCCAGTCCAGTTGATACAACAGCATGAGGAATTTATTGGCTTCTGTACAGAAGGGCAAACTCTGCTTGTAAGAGCAAGAGCCACATCTTACTGCAGTCCCATAAGGGCTTTTAAAGGAAAACCCCACAAAACCCACAAGATTACAATTCCCATACAATCACAAAGTGGGTACAGTCACGTCCACATGCATAATCTTCCTGAAACCTCAAGGGGGGTATCAGGGCGGGAGTGGAGCTTACACAAAGGTCACAGTGGTCCTTCCTGGAATACCTGCAACTATCCCAGTCACAGTTGAGCACATCTCTTAACAGAAATCTTTTTACATTGTTATATTGTTACAGGGGTGATTGAGTAGTGGCTGAGTCAGGTGGCCCTGGGAACTAGATTTTTAGTTTTTCATTTCCTGGTGCTTGAAGTTTCTCTATTCCTGAGGCTTGGGGGTGTAAGTCTGAAGTGCTAGGGTCTTTCAGTATTAATATACAAATATTTCAAATAAGAATAGAAACATATGTACATTATAACAAATATAGTTCTGTATTTGTATCAATATGCAAATTATCTTAATATAAAAATAGTTTACATTTGTATCAACATATAAGAATCCATAACAGTGTAAATTATCTAAGGCTGATATTCTACTGAATTTGTTTACTAGTATATACAATAATCTACCATAATATCTTATGCCTATCCATTCCATTTCTTCTTTTCTTGCTTTTTTTTGAGACACTTTTTCTTTTTTTTATGGAGAATACTGAATTTAATATTTTATTCCACCCCCAATGCTATAACCATCATCCACAACCCTGAGAAATATGAAACCTTAGGCAGAAGGGGTGTTGTTTTTTAGAATTGATTCCTGCTGTTTAGGGGTGATGGTGTCTCTGTTGAGTACTGTGAGAAAGCTCAAATATTTAACTGTTAGACTAACTGTAGATTCCTCAGCAAGTCTTAGAGTAATGGGTAAGATTGTCTGAAATTCTGGCAAGAAGTGTAGTATGATGATGATTACCATGGTATCATTATGTATTGGGTAGAGATGTTGTTGGAGCCCCACTTTTAAAGTCCCTTGTTGAAATTGGTTGTAATGTATATGTCATATATGGCTCGGGGTGTGTGTCATCTGTTGGCTTCTCATGAGTAATAACAGGACAAGCCATTGTATGAGAGACATTTGGAGATGTTACAGCCTGTATGGTCTTGTCCTTCTGTTTATTAGGTCCCTTGTCATGTTTATTGAGAGTTTCCTCTAGGCCTTGTAAATGAGCACCTTGGGTCTGTTTTAGGGAGTAAACCTCCTTTCTTGTAAGGGATTTTAGATTTTTCATGGAATCATGGAAGTTTTTATGTTCTTCTGAAACACATGATTCCATGGACCTTATCTTATCAATTAATGATTATCTTTCTTTTTTATATAGTGTCTGAGTAGCCACAATTTTGCTCTGGAGATTTAGTGTTCTACCCGTTAAATATTTATATTTATTATCAATAAAATCAATTTTGGGTACAAGCCTGTTTTGTAAATTCTGATTATCAGATTTCAGGGACAGAATCTTTTTCTGTAAGCTTTCATTGCTATATTTTAAAGCCTGTAAATCCTGGTTAGCAGATTCCAGAAAGAGAATCTTTTTATGTAAGACTTCATTGTTATCTTGTAAAGCCTGTAAATCCTGGTTAGCAGATTCCAGAGAGAGAATCTTTTTATGTAAGCCTGCACTGCTGTCTTTGAAAGCCTGTAAATCCTGGTTAGCAGATTTCAGAAAGAGAATCTCTTTTTGTAAGTATTCATTGCTATTTTTTAAAGCCTATATCAGTCCCAATAATGACTCATCTTTGTTCTTATTACTAAGCCAGTGTTTGAACACTGTGTGAATTATTACAATGAATGCCAAAATGGTACAGGCCAGATATGCCTTAGGAAGGTCGTATATTTCCAGGAAAGTGTCATTTATCACACAGGCAAAAAGGTTTTTAAATTCTTGTGTGAGGTAATGTTGTCGGCCATATTACAAAAATTACTCAAAATTTGTTAGTCAATTTTAAGGTGTAAAATTATCAAGTACTTTTACTTCAAATAAGATGCTGCTTTGCCTATTTTACCTTTCCATGGTTCTGGGGGGTGTAGTAGCACTTTTTAGCGAGAAGGAGGCATTGGTATAGCACCAAAGCAGGTCCTGTTGAATGCATTGGTTGGCAGCAGAGTGAGCACAGGCAGTAGGCAGTTTTTCCGGTGACCCCCTGGAGCTTCAGGGCATGGAGAGTTCCAGGCCACTCTAATCTCCTCTCTGCCTCTACAGACAATAGGTCTGCCAGCAGGCTAGGCTCCAAACCCCCACCAGGAACAGTGCCCTGTCTATTTTAACTAGGTGAAATTGTGGAAGCCTCAGGCTAGGGCGGGGAGCCGGCACTCAGGTGGCAGGGGGAAAGCCACACTCACAGTGGTTTCACTGGTCTGGGTCCTAAACTTGCCATGGAACTGAGGCCAGATTAGCTCTTTTTTAGGAATGAAACTGTATAGGTTTTTCCTGGTTTTATGGAACTCTACAGGAAGTAACCTGCAGCTTCAAGTGCCGCAGCCTGAGAGGAAGCTGATGGTGGGAGCCACCCAGGCCTTTGGAATTTGTCCCAAGTGAGTGCCAGATATTGGTGAAATTATTAAGGCCACTTCATGTAGTTAAAAAGGAGGTTTATTTTGTAGGGTAACTTACAAGTGAATGGATAGTTTACAGAGTCTGGGAAAGGCATGGCACAGTCCAGTGGTGTTCTCTGAAGAACTCTGCTCAGTCTACCTCCAGTGTCCAGGGTCCAGGAACCAAGAGAGCCAATGCATCTGGATCTCAGGTCTTCAGGGCCCTCTCTTGGTCCTGCCTTGTAGGTGTGATAGTTACCAAAGTCTCAATGGGTGTTGGAACTTCCAGATCAAAGCTGGAATGGCTACCCACTACACAGGACAAAGAGAATAAAAATTTATATCTTTATAGATACCCTGAATCCTGTTAGCAATTAGTAACCTTGTGCTTACCTCATCCCTAGCTCCCGAGATATGTAAAATCCTGCATGTGAACCTTTCCAATATAAACCCCTTAAAGTGAGTGCTCGAAACTATTATGCCCAGATTGGGACCCCAAAGAGACTACCGAAGACCATAGGTGTCCAGAATGCAACAGCAAGGCTTATTGTAGATACAAGTCTAGACAGGGAACTCATTTCTACACCCAATACAGTGAGGCAGGGAGGAGTTGCTCTTTCTTTGTGTGGCTAGCTTTTTAAAGGCAAAACCCACAAGCCCTCCAGGGGGGTGGGGGAGTTTTGCACGGGTGCAACTCAGATTGGTTTATTTTTATCTCTGTTCTCTTTTAATTGGGTGAGGGTATGTAACCTTTGAATTTACTGGTTGGTGGTTACAATTATCACTTTGGGGGCAGTCTAGCACAAGTCCTAGGCTCTGTCCTTCAGCTGCCATGGGGGCTGGCTGGCCTAGCACATCATGCACATAACTCTAAGTTGGTGAGGGCCCCCACACAGTAAACAACTGGCTGAACTTTGAGCAGTCAGAGTGCATGCAGAAAGGGAGCTACTGCAAGGACTATGTCTTTTGTTCATGGCCCTCCCAGAAACTGCTTGTTCAAGTCTCAGGAAACTGAAATTGAGGCTTGATCTCTGAGAGAACACTGAACAGTCTGTTATGGCATCTGCTTGGTCCTTTCAGAAACCTTCCCTCTTTTCACCTAACTATAAATGTGTTTTACACATAAGGTTTAAGTGCTGAATGTCTAAAACCTACTGGAGAAATGAGGTATCTCCAGATTTGGCAACCTGCCTTCCATGGATGCACCAAAAGCATTTTGAACTTGAGTATAAAGATGTTTCTACATGCAGCTCCCTGCTCCCAATGCTCTGCACAGATGCATCCCCAAGAGTATTCAGTGGCAGGCACCTGCACCCAGGGAGGTACAGTGACCATGTGAGACCTCAGAAGACACTGAATCTGGCCAAGGGTTCCACTAAGCTCCAGAGAAGACCATGCACTTACCCCTGAGCTGACCAGTTGACCTTCCCTATCTGGGGACAGAAGTTCCTCACTCTTCTTCTAGTGGCTTCCCAGTTCACCCAGGCTCCCTTCACAGCTCCCTGCAGCAGTGCTCACAGAACAGCACACAATACCACTGGTGCCTCTTCTGCTACAAAGTCACGCCTGCACCATGGCACCCAGAAGAGCCCTGCACCACCTCTCACTGGCAGGTCAGACTGCAGTCCCTGATTTGCTTCTGAGGCCTGAGTGACAAGAGCACCTCCCTAGGGTTACAGAGTACTTACAGAACACAGCAGGGTTGTTCCTGGCCCATTCTTTCACCCCAGACCCAGACCTTTTCCAAATCTGCAGAGATTTACATTTCAAAAGAACTTGCCCCTGGCTTCAATACCTGACCCTGTTATCTTTCTGCACTCCATAGGCACCCCCCCTTCATCCCCCTGGAGACAAAGTGGATAGCTTGCACAGTCCATTGCACAGTGTGGTTGGGAATGAGTCCCCTCTCCTCCAGGTGGAAGAGTGTCCAGAATATTAACAATTAAAGAGGTTTTAGGACACAACAAATAGTGTTTGTTCTGAGGCTTCACATTAAGGAGAGGTGCACTGAAGGTACTTTTAACCTAGTTGTCACAGGGACTTCAGACAACCAGGAGAGAAAAGCAGAAACCAGATCACAAACAAGATGATCAGTCCTTCTCCGACTACGAGGCTGGATGATGGCTTCATTGCTTTAGGAGTTTCCTTATGAAATTCAATCTCTTGACAATTTAATAATAAGAAGAAGTGAAGTCTTCACAATAAGTTGATACATAGGGAGCAATGGAGCAAGGAAGAATGCATCTATGAACACTATTGTTAACTAGAACAACTTCCTCAATGGGCATGTGAAAAACA
Source organism: Peromyscus californicus insignis (assembly GCF_007827085.1). Taxonomy (NCBI): domain Eukaryota; kingdom Metazoa; phylum Chordata; class Mammalia; order Rodentia; family Cricetidae; genus Peromyscus; species Peromyscus californicus. Next base: position 374,915 of record NW_026294547.1, on the reverse strand, counting down.
ACAAAACACAACAGTATTAGTCAAGGGATACTTTCACCTCAAAGTCATGCAGGAACAAATATAAATTCTAAAAATGAAGGAAAGAAATGTCTCTGGCATGTTCATCTTGTACCACAAGCTCTTAGGTGAAACATTTGAGGAAACGACATTGTGAAAGTAGATTACTTTGCAGCCTACAATACCTGTTAATCTTGATGTTTGATTTAAAGATAATTGTACCAATGTGACTGTTGTGCCCAGGTCCCGAGTCCCCCAAGCAAGACCAACACAGAGCTGATGCAAGCACACAGAGGTTTTTATAACAAAACAAGCAAGCTCATTCTGCCAACACAGCGGGTAGAGGAGAACGTCCCCAAGCTCTCACTTGATGGGGTTTATATAAGAAAAGTTTACATGCAGCTTGAGATTGGATGAAGGGACTAGGGTGAGGCAGTTCTTTGAAGTTACTAACTGAACTATAAGAATGAGGTTACTGATGGCTAGCAGGATTCAGGGTATCTACAGAGACATAAAGTTTTTACTCCCTATGCCCTGCTTTTGTTGAGCCCAGGATATATACATTCAGATTTATTGTTCCAGTCCTACTCTCCTCTAAGGTCCACTTCTGTTCAGTTGCATTCATTACTCCCCATATCTTGTTTTGCCAAGTCCAGGATACATAGATTTATTGTCTCAGCCTTAAGTTCAACTTCTGATCACTTCTAAAACTGCTGGTCAGCAAATACCTTTGGATGAGGGGAGGGGAAGCATCTCTCAAGATGGCTTCTGATTTTTCCCATTCAGTGACAATTCTCACAAATACAAAAGATAGAGAACACAAATACAGAAAACTTCAAGGAAAAGTCACCTATCAGCACTGTTGTCACTGCTCTTAATTGGATGGCTCTGCTGAGCTATTTTCAGCTCAGAACAAGGCTGCTTTTGCCTCTGTGGAGGCTGACTCTGAAGAAGGCTGCAGCTCTTTCCATGTACAACAAAAAGGAGTTCATTTTAACTACCTCTGGCTGCTGTCTGTCTCAGGCCTGAGGAAAATTCTATTGTTGTTTATGTTTATCTTTATCTTTAGTTATGTGGAAGTTTTGCCTACATGTGTCTGTGCACAGTACCTACAGAGTCCAGAAGAAGGCAGGCGATGCAAGGGTCTGGAGTTTCAGCAAATGGTTAGCTACCATGTGCATTCTGGGAATAGAACCTAGGTCCTCTGTAACAAACCCCAATTCTACTAATTGCTGAGCCATCTCTCTAGCCCCTCTTTTTATTTAAAATTTATTGCTATACCTTTTATTTAAAAGATATTGCACCATTTCCCCCTTTTTTCTCTCACTCCATTCCTCCTCAAATACTTGTTTCCAACCTTTTCCTTGTAAATTATGTATGAATAAGTATGATGATGTGTGAAGACAATCTGCTAAGTCTGTATTTTTGTAAATTTTATGTACAAGGTTGCAGGGATGAGAGCAATAAGGATTTATACATTAGTGACACAGAAGAGGACTCAAACTTGTATGTCACAGATCACGATTAAAAGTGTTTTTCAAGTAGGAGGTCTCGTGGATGTCCATGAATTGATACTTTGATTCTTTTCATTTGGAGCAGCAAACAGGGCAGTGGAGTAGTCTCACTCCTATTAAGTGGATAGAGAACCTGAGGCAAAGTAACTTTGGGGCAAAATATTCATTCAACTCATAATTTTACAGTGAATCCCTATCAAACAAGATGTTTCCATCCATGGTCCCCAGAGTCTCATGTTAATTATAACATTAAAAGATATGTAGAACTGAATTGTATTGCAAAATAAATTTAAAAAAAAAACTTTCATTTTCTTAAATTCCATAGTCTTTTAAAATTCCAACATTTAAAAAGACTAAAGTCTCCTAAATGTATATTCTGTGAAAAATAATTAAAACCCCAGTCCACTGTTTTCAAAAAGGGAAGAAGAGGAGTATAGCGAATCATCAATCACACATAATGAAAACAAAACTGGAAGCTATGCTCCTGTTCTTCCGTTTTTAAAGAGTTTCCTGTATCACACTGTGCAAATTCAGAGACACTTAATATTTGGGCTCTCATGGACTCAGGAAGCTCCATGTTTCAGGTTTTGCCGTCCCTAGCACACACAGCTTTCCTACAATGCCAATACTATTGCACACCTGCACCTCTCCAGGTTCTCCTGTGGTTCTAGAATCTACCACACCTCCAGGTGTCTGATGTAGGCAGCGTCCTTTCAGGTCCTCTCCGCAGATGTGAATATGATAGAAAGACATATGTCAAGAATACACACACATACACAAATATAGTTGAATACTATTTTCCTTTGTCATTTGAGACAAGATCTCATTAGAAAGCTCCAGCTAGCCTAATCCTCATACTGTATATTTTAATAAGTAATACATATTAGATAAATGGAATATATAAAGTAATATATATTGAATATATAAAACAAATTTCAATAGTCATTTTGTTCTCCACCATTGGCTCTTTATTCAAAGCATGACAGTTTTCTACACAAGATGAAGCTTCCAAACAATTGTATTTATATTTACTTACATTTCAAGGGAACTGGAAGTGGGAGAAATTTTATACTGTTTGCATTCCTAAGTTGTTTTTCCTTCATCCAATCATTCCATGAAATCAATATCCATCTTTTATTCACCTTTTTCTATTTTAGAAACATCTTTACTAGTTTATTTGTAAACTGAGGTATTTGCAGTTTGTTTTAATGCTAAGACACCAACTCTGGAAAGTGAAGCAATACCTATTAAAGTAAACATTCCAGCTACCAGTAACCCAATAAATTTTCAAGGATGTTTTTCTATAGTGAGAAAATTTCCCAGTATGGTATTGAAATTTTGGGAATACCATTTTATTTTTAATTTTATGGCATCAAAAAGTAAAAGAAGGTTGATACACAATTATGCTATTATTTACTGTGCTATCAACACAATGAGTTAAATAGTTGTTATTATATGTTGCATGAAATAAAGAGGGACTATATTGGATTACTAGAATTTCTGTTAATAATACATGAGGAGCAACTACACTACCCTGTGTGTAATGTGATTCTATCAAAAGTAAAATTAGCAGTGTTTCTCATAACATTTCCTCTCTAAAGGGTAATGAATTACATATTGCCTTAGGGTTTCTATTGCTTCAAAGAGACACCATGACCATGGCAACTCTTATAAAGGAAAAACATTTAATTCCGGTGGCTCACATTTTCAGAAATTTAGTACATTGTCATTGTGGTACAACACAGTGGTGTGTAGGCAGACATGGTGCCGTAGAAGGAGGTAGGATTGTATATCTTGACACACAGGTAACAGAAAATTATCTGGAATGCTGGACATGGCCTGAGCATATAAGGAGACCTCAAAGCTGACCCCCACAGTGACACACTTACTCTAACAATGCCATAGTTACTGCAACAAAGCTACACCTAATAGTGCTATTCCCTATGAGCTTATGGGGGTGGGGGTTGTTTACATTCAGCCTACCACAGGCAGTAAATATTACTGTTCACAAGGAAATATGACATATTCTTCTTTGTGAGGAAACAGTGACCCCATACTATTGAGAAAGACTAAAAGTATAAATTTGTTTCCATACTAATTGATTAGAGGATGACATTTTTGGTGGGGCCCACCTAAGCCCCTTGAGAGATTACATGAAGTATTTAGCTTCTATTTAACCTAATGTGGGAATAAGGACACAGTTGCTCCTTGTCCTTGAATTGGACAGGGAGACTAGTGATGCAGTTTTTTAATGCCAGGTATGGTTTTTGAGATGCCTGTTTTAACAATTTTGTTTCCAATAACTTGTAAAGGTTGAATTTTTATTCTTCCCATTTTTTCCAGTGCATAATGAAAAGCCAAACCATTATTAATTAAAGGCATCCTGATGTAATATTTGTTATTCATTGTCAAATGCATATGTGAATCTGAAGTGTAATTCGAATGAGCATAGTAAAAAAAGGTATCTTAGACATGTAAAAATAGCTTAGTCAGTAACAACACTCTAAACAAGCCTGTACCTGATCAGCAGAACCCAGCGACATCACTCACTCATGACAAGCAGACAAAATTGTAGAACCCCATGACACCCACTACATAATATATAAGCAGAAATCAAGAGTAATGATCTGCTCTGTACATCTGGAGAGACACCATTTTGATCTACCCTGCATCTGGAATGGCTCCTCAAGGATCCTGACCCTCAAAACAGATGTCAGTTAGAGACTGGACCTGACCTTCAGCTAGCATACTTAGCATGGGTATACAGCCTTGGAGAAGGAGGCTTAATTCCTCAGTTAGGAATATAGAGTGTGAGCCTTGCGTGATAACCATCAGGCTCATAAAATACAACTTTTGTTACACTAATTACACAATGCTACCTTTTTGCTCATGACATTACCCTTTACTCCCACTTCCTCTCCAAATATGTTGCTGGTTGCTTGGTAGGTCTTTGCCATTCTCACAGCAATTACCACAATTCTTACCAAGAAACCAAAAACAAAATCTATAGAAACAGAAACAATTTATAATATCAGCAAACCCCATAATTCTGATAGCAACCAATATAACTAGAGTTTTAAATACAAAATAGCAAATGCTTCAAAACAACAGTTATGAGTTTGTTTACTTTATGACATTTTTAGTTTTACCAAGGAGCTCACCTAGGAGGATCACCCATGCTGTCCCAAGAACATTCCCTAACTTTAGCGATTTCTGAAGTCTCAGAGGCAATGGGGGACCCTGGAAAGCTCTGTAAAGCATCTGGTCCCAGGAAGTATTTGGAAGGCATTTGGGCTCAAAGAAGGGTCTGGAGGCTGGCTTAGAGACTCTAAGAAAAGAAGGCAACCTGGTGGCAGAAACATCCTTAAACAGGGTAGGTGGAAGCATGCCTCACTTTTCCTGCATCAGGTTCTCACCTATATGACCATGGCAAGCTGTTTCTGAGTTATTCCCTGGTCACTCCTAAAATCTACAGCAGCACTATCACCTCCACCTCTCTGGGTTTCATCACCAGCCTTTGTTAACTCCTTGTCCAGCTTGATTCAGGTCCTGGGGGCTTCCATGGACTAGTCCCAGGACTGCAAATGACCAGGGCAGGTGCCACTCCATGAAAACCTCATTCAGCTCCCCAGATATTTGAGATAAACAAGGCAAGAGCTGGGCTGGTGCACAGGGCCAATGAGCTTGTGCAGCCCTGCATTCCAGCCTCTATGGGCCAGTCCTAAAAAACACTTACTAAACACACCTTCTCCCTGAGGCAAACCAGGAAGGAATTCCTCCAGTTCTCTCCTCACAAAGACAGCAATCTACCGATGCACCCCCAGGCAAGAACCTCACAGACACACCCACACAACATGCTCACAAACATTTCCTCTCCCTGGAAATGCCCTTCCAGAAATTATTTTTAGCCTGATTCAGAGGATCTGGGAATGCTGTGATTACTTCAGTTTTGAAGAAAGAGACAGAATGAGGAGTGCTTGGCAGTTAAACTGGAAAGCTGCTCTAAGATCAAGGCCAATGGAGACAGCAGGGCAGCCCATCCAATGCACCCACAGGGCCCTGGAAAAGGAGACATGGACCTGCAGATCTGAAATCCTACAGGAGCTGGGAACCCAGCGTCACAGCTGACAAGGTAAACAGACCCCGAGCCCTGCAAGAAGGAAGATCTCAGGTGAAGGAGAAAATATGGCCAGGGATGTTTTCTCCTAGTTGGTTATCCAAAACAAAGTGGCCTGAACTAAAATCATATAATTAGAGGAAATACCAAATAGGCTCAGCAACTCATATTTATTTATGAGCATAGAAATATAAATAAGAAAAGTAAAACACCCAGTTTGAGAGGGAGTAAGTGGGGGCATGCAGCAGACTTTCTTTTGGGCCATCAATCAGCTCCCAAAACATGAAAGAATGACTTCTTATTAGTTATGAATGCTTCCCATCACATGGATTATGGCTCAAGATGCAGAGTCTGCCCTATCCACCCACACAACACCAGGCACACCTGATAAACCTCAGCAGTTCAGAAACTCCGTTTGTCCCCTGGAATGAAATTTCACTGAAATACACCATTGCTGCTCCTGGTAGCAGAATGTTAGAATCATTCTAATCATGTATTACTGAAAGGTGACCCAAAACACCATCTTTCTATCAGGTTCTAAATTATTTGTAGCATTATAAGACAAACGTGAAGGAGGAGTGCACTATTCAGAACGTCTGGAAACCAGACCTTCAGTTTTCCAATCTCTCTTCTCACTGCACACCAAAAGCATTCCCATGTGAGTACACTGAACACTTATACTAAGAGCATCATATTCTCCCATGCCAGAGCTGCAGAGTCTCCCCCTCACCAGGAAATCCATCCACAGGGAGGCTCAGAGGAAGAGGATCACTGCCGTAGTCAACATATGGACCAACAGAACCACAGACTGCCTCATGATCCATGTGAATTCCAGCAGAAATGACAGCTCAGCAGACCAGCTCTGCATTATAGGTAGACATGTCACTCACTGGATACCTTGAGACAGTTATTTGGCTTACTGAGGATGAATGGCTGAGCCTGCCTAGTTAGAGTAGCCAGGGCACAGGTTCTGATCCTATCTCCAGTAACAGAAGAAGGTTCCCATCAAATGTAGCTTTCCTGCCTTAATGTTCACTGTCTTCCAATTGTGAGAAATTTTACTTTTCTTTACTATTAAGTTTGATATCTGATCAATGACCTGGGAAGAGTTCTGTCCTTATTCTGAAGATGGTGAAACTCAGGCTCACAGAAATAAGTATTTTTTGAATACAGTTAAGTATAAATGTTCATGTAACTCATCCCATCATTCTAATGCCTCACTAAAGGCATTTGAAGGAACCTAAGTCAGACATGGTGGCTCAGGCCTGTAATCAAGGTACTTAGAATGTGGGGGTAGGAATTTCAGGTTTTCAAATCATCCAAAATGAGAATGGTCAATGGTGTCTGGTGGGAGGACCACAGAACTAAAGGAGACTGTAATTGGCTTAGGAGGGTGTCTATAATCTTCCCTGCAGCTAAAAAACTTCAGGGTCATGGCATCAGCAATTGTTAGCTGAGGTATTTGCCAACTCAAGTTTACTATTCTGAATAATATTTTCTATTCTTTATAATGTTTCCAGTCCAAGGCACCTAAGTGATAAGACTCTTGTTGCTCACTAAATAGAGGAATTCTTCTGCACATGGGAGACTTAGCCTCAGGCAAGGATGAGCTCCCCAAGTGCATATCCAATACAATGTGTTCATCCTATTGAAAGGACCAAGCAGATGCCATAACAGGCTGCTCAGTCTTCTCTCAGAGATCAGGCCTCAATTTCAGTTTCCTGAGACTTGAGCAAGCAGTTTCTGGGAGGGCCATGAACAAAAGACTGCTCAAAGTTTAGCCAGATGTTTACTTTCTGGGGCCCCTCACCAACTTAGAGTTATGTGCAGTACGTGCTTGACCAGCCAGCCCCCATGGTGGCTCAAGGACAAAGCCTGGGACTTGTGCTGGACTGCCCCCAAAGTAATAAATTGTAACCACCAACCAGTAAATTCAAAGGTTACATACTCTCACCAATTAAAAGAGAACAGAGATAAAGATAAACCAATCCGAGTTGCACCCGTGCAAAACTCCCCCAACCCCCCTGAAGGGCTTGTGGATTTTGCCTTTAAAAAGCTAGCCACACAAAGAAAAAGCAAGTTCCTCCTGGCCTCACAACTAGAGTGAGTGCTTTGGATCGAGCTTCCCTGTCCGCGGCTTGTAAACAGAAATAAACCATGCTAATTGCATTCTGAACCTAAGGTCTGTGGTGGTTTGTCTTTGGGGTCCCAATCTGGGCATAACACTATGATCCCTATAAACACAACCAACAGAAATGGACTCAGCAGGTTTATTCATATATATGTGCATACATATTCTCACATGCATAACAAGGAAGAAATTGGAAGGGAAGAACTTGGGAAGGGATGGAGAGAGGACAAGGAAGGGGGAAATTGATTTAATATTAATTAAAATGTATGAAAATAAATTTTAAATAAAGAAGTGACCTAGGAGATAGCTTAACAGTTAAAAGCAGCACCAGGTGTTGTTACATAGGACACAAGTTCCATTATACCTAACCATCTCCTGTAATTCTCTTCTGGCCTCTGCAAGAACTCTGCACAGACTCCTGGAGGCAAACACCCATATACATAAAATAAAATAAAGCTTAAAAAATGGAATTCTTGGCAATGATGTCCCAGCCCTGAGACAGACAGCAGACAAGGCTAGTTAAAATGATCTCCTTCCCATCTTGCATGCTTGTAAGACATTTTATGAAATCAATTTTCTACATACATGGAGAGATTCATTCTACCAATCCTGATTATGTACAAAAGCTTGAATAATACAGTTGTCTTTTTTTTCACCTTCCCATGGAGAAAGATGTGCTGGCTAACAACGGTGCTCATAAACACATTCTTCCTAGCTCCATTATTCTCTAAGTATTCAACTTTCCATGAAGACTACTCTTTATTATTATGTAATTTTCCAACAGTTTGCTCTAAATTTCAGGAATAAAACTCCTTAAGCAATGGAGCCAACATCCAGCTTTCTGATGGGAGAAATAACTGTTATCTTGTGTGTGATTTAGTTCCTGCTTTTCTTTGCTGGTTGTCTAAAGTCCCAATGACAAACAGATAAAAAATACCTTCAGTTCACCTGATGTCAGTGTTAAGTCACACAACAAACACTCCTTGTGTGTTTTAAGTGTCTTTTTTGTTGTTAATATTCTGGACACCCTGCTACCTGTGTGGCAGGGAATCACTCCACCATACATAGTATAGTGGTCTGTAAAAGCTAGCTAGCCACATTGTGTCCAGGAGGAAGAAGAGGAAGCGCCTAAGGAGAGAAGGAAGAGAGCAGGGTTTACTATTGCAGCCAGGGGCAAGTGCTATTGATATGCATATTTCTGCTGATCTAGAAAAAGTCTTTGTCTGGGGTGGAAGGGAGGGACAGGAACCATTGTGCTGTGTTTTTAAGCACATTGTAACCCTGTGGGATGTGGTCTTGTCAGTCAGGTCTTATTCGCTAATCAGGTCCTCCAGGTGGACTGCCAGTCAAAAGTTGTGCAGGGTGCTTCCTGCCCCCCCAGGCTTCAGCCTTTTCTTTGAAGAGGAGCTGGCATGAGAAGTTTTGTGTGGTGTGGTGTGCTGTGAGTGCTGCTGCAGGAAGCTGGGCAGACAGCATGGCTGAGCTGGGAAACCATGAAATGGTGAGTGAGGGGCTGCTCTCTCCAGATGGGGTGGTGTAAGTGGTGAGGTGGAAGATACAGTGTGGTGGGTCCTCCTCGGGTCTGGGTGGGAACCTGCCTGCAGAATCCCTGTCCTCTGAGGTCCCATGTGGTACTTGAAACTCCCTGGATCCAGGGGCAGGCCTCTGAATACCTGTTCTGTGGGCTGAATCTGCTCACAGAATTGAAAGTACAAAGCTGTGCTTAAAACCATCTTTGAACTTAAACGTGCATTTGTTGCACCCATAGAAAGCAGGTTGCCAAACTTTGAGAGTACCTTCTAGTACCTTGTTGAGTGAGGATCAGTATTTTGCATTTAATTTTTACGTGTAAGATCCATTTATAGTTAATTTTTTGGGTGGGTGTAAAAGACATCTCATGTATTGGGTAACACTCCACTACTTGCATGTGATGTAGATGAGTATAATTGGTGATTTAAAGGATTTACTAATGCTTAGGACATAGAAAGTCTCACAGAACATAATTTAGAAGAAGGAGGACTGTCTCTAAAGGAAAATTCCCCAAAGGTAAGAGTATTCTAGCCAGGCCTTGTACACACTGGGACAGTAGGATACAAATTTGTTCACCAGGATTGTCCAGACATTTTTTTTCCAAACCATTACAAAGGAACAACTGCTGATTCACAACAAGCAACTAGGCCCAAACTTATATCAAAGAATGAGATTCTAACAAGCTGCTTACTGAGACATTATATGCCACAGCCAACCCTAAGGCCTGTTGTGCCATAAGGTTCCAGTTTTCTTCTTGAGAAAAGCATGGTTCTGCCAGAAGGTCAATATGACACCAGGTGACAAGTATTTGAAAACTAAAACCTGTTGTATTAAGGACTAGACTGATCAAGCAAGACTTTCATTTACGCCCTCAGACAAGGAAAAGGATCATTCTTAGGAGAGCAATGAATAGCCTGGGACCTTGGGAGCTTTCCCTAAGTGCCTGATTTATTGACAATAAAACAGAGCTCCTTCCATAAGATCAGGAACATGTTTGGGGGAACTGGTAATGGTCTGGAACCAGGGCTTTTATGGTGGGGTTGCTTCAGATCCCACATGGAGCTATGGATATCAGTCTCAAGACCACTGATGGGTTTACTCAGTAATGATCTTGAGATATCCTGTGCTCACCTTTGCAGCATTGTTTGATTAGCCTCCTCCTGATTCTGTCCCACTGTATTGTAGTTTCTGCAGACTTCCTAGAAGTTCCTCATTTCCTTCCATTTCCTCCGTGGAAGTAGGTGCTATTCTTTTTAAGAAGCTTACATGGCATGCAGTACAGATTGTGCAAGATCTCCTCACACCCGCTTTTATTTTTTCTACCTTCCACTTTTCCCATCATTCTCACCCACTGTCATCTTCACCCCAGCACAATGTCACTAAAGAATGACCTGCTGTTTCAGGTGTCTGGTCTATTTAAGAAACAATTCTGGGAATATTTTTGCTGTCTAATTCACCCAACTGCCCAAATGGCTAGACCTACAAGTTGTCTATCTTTGTTTAAATTGTTCAAAGTGCAACCTGGAGCATGAAGCTAAAAACTACAAGGATTCCATTCTGTTGCTCTCCAGGCCAATGATCTCACTGTTCTCTCTACTATACCTTCAAAATTCTTAAATTAAATGACTGTAGCACCTCAGAATTTTAAAATTATCCATTTGAATCATGTAGTTGACAATCCAATGCAGTCACCAGGAAAGGTTTTGCATGTGGAGCATTGCTTCTGACTTCAAACCAATTAGCAGAAATAGTTTATTGTGCACACTGCAGGGGGAAGCAGGGTAGGAAATTAGCAGCTGGAGTCACTCTTATAGAAAAGGACCTGATTGTGGTAGCAGGAGTTATTTTATAATTTCCCATCATGATTTAATTTATGTTACATGAATTATCACAGACCAGATTGTGTGAGTGTGGAGTTTGGGAAGGTTATCTTGAGCCAATAAATATTGAATTTGCAATTAAGAAACTCTCCTATGTAGATATTTCCAGCCCTGCTTGACATAGTTATGACAGCTCAAGATTTGAGAAACAGACTATTAACAGTAACTGTGTGTGTCGTTATAGATCTCAGCTGCTAATACATACATATGGACAAGATCAATCTATCTCATGTGAATGACATTTGCTCTCCTAGGGAAGGACCTATTCTTTTTCAAAAATCAACTATGCCGATTTTTTTATCTTAAAAATACATTATTTATAACATTTAAAGATGACTTATTGGTATCATTTTTAATACTTTCTTTTAGTGCATTCCTGCTCTTACCTTTATTTGTTTCTGTTCTCCAATGTCTCTAGGTAATCAAGAGCTTTATTGCTTTTCTCTCAAGTGATGTTGCTTATTGATATTATTTCTGTGTAGAGCAATGTCTCCTTTAGTTTAGGCTTGCCTCCTTCTATGTAATTGAGAATTGCATTCAACACCTAATCCTTCCTCTGCTGTCCAGTGCTGAGAAAATAGTCCTGCAACTCCTTCCATTCTGGGCCTTGACTGGTCAGTCAGAAGGAAAAGTAAACCAGTAAATGAGTGACCCCCAATCTCTCTGTCTTTTATGGGAGACTTACAAATGAAGAAGAACCTCTGCAAGAATTGAGTTCACTGACCACCTTTGAAGCTAGTGGAGTCACAGTGCAAGAAGGGAGAGGTAGGGTGGGGGTTGAGAGATTTCCTACTTCAACAGTACTTTAGATTAGCAATGAGGAATTAGGTAATCAATTTTAGATGTTCCATAAATGTCCTGATTGTCCATTTCTTGGGGTCCACAGACAAGGGCAATCAAGAATCTGGATAAAGGACTGACCTTATCATGAAACTAAATTGCTATGGTTATAGTACTTCACTCATAATAGATGTGGGTAAAATGTTGTGGCCATACCTAATGGAACTGTTATTTTTCAGGTTTTAGATATATACCCAGAGATAAAAGGTTTGAGAAATCTTTCATGTGCTCTAATACAAATCCCTAGAGTGTGGAGCACATGACCATAAAGTCTGTGTCAACTTCACAAAATAATTTTTGGAGATCATAACTGCATCATATCCACATTCTATTTCCTGTCTCTAAGACATACCATGATCACTCATTGTTTTCTTATTCACGGCCTTTTTTTGACCTGCTTTTCTTTAACAACAGTTGTACAGTAACAACACTTACTGTGTGAATGTGACCTTTGTTTGACTTCACAATTTCCCAGATATAAGGCAATGTTTTGGCTGCACTGCACATTGAGAGTATAATGGAATGGGCACAGATAGGAACCTGGGCTTTGGATGAGAAACAGGATATACTCTAGGAGAGTAGAAGAATGTCTACAACAAAATTGAAATTTTCTAGACTAGGTCCCTGTCTCCTGGGCTAAAAGGGTAGAGCTGTAAGTACTGTGCTGTCTGAGTCATTTGATCTCTGATCACCTAATAGGTGAGGTGCTAGTTTTCTGAGGCACAGCTGGGTGTCCCTAGCCAATGAGGGACTCTAAGAATGCTTTGCAATCAGTAGTAAGAGTAGCAGGTTGCTTGAAGATTCTTTTTGGAATTATCCTCTGCTTCTCCTGTAATGAGCTGTAGGGAAGAACACAAGCTTTGTCATGGTGAGAATAGATATTCAGAGAAGGTGTGTTGAGCTCTTATTTCTGTTTCGACGGACCATTAGCCCGAGTATGGTTTTGTTGGTCCATGTGCTGACCTGGGCAGTCACCCTTGTCCTCTGTACCTCCCTGTATATGGATTTCCTAGGTAGGAGACTCTGCAGTCCTAGCATGGGAGGATATGATGCTTGTAATATCATAGTTCATTTTGCCCACACAGGCATGCTTTTGGTGTGCAGTGGGAAGAGAGATTGGAAAAATGAGTGTCTTGTTTCTATAAGTTGTGAGTATTGCATTCCACTTTCAGGTTTGTCTACAAATGTTACAAATAGTTTAAAAAACTGTTAGAAAGATGGTGATGTGCATCACCCCTTGGGAAATACATGATTACAATGCTGTTAACTTTCTGCTACCACCAGCTGTGCAATGGTGTGTTTCAGTGAAGTTTAGTTTCTAGGAACAAAAGGCACTTCTGAGCTGCAGATGTTTCTCAGGTGTGCATGGTGTTGGGCAGGTAGATAGGGCCAAATTGATGTCTTGTGCTGTAATCCATGGGACAGGGCGCAGAATTAACATAACATAGAATTAAATAATTCTATGTTGCTTTTGGATTGTGAAAGAGCGGGACTGGGTTTACCTGAAAGCAGAAGGATGCATAAGGGGCTGCATAGTCACAGCAAGAGATCACCTCCTTTTGCAGTGAGAGCTCTAGAGCATGGAGCTTTTGTCTTTGAAAAAATATCATTAGCTTGAGGGTCAGAAACAATTATTCAAGAGTCACTTTGAGTTAATTTTTTGTGGTAATTGTGAAGTCTGTGCTTATTTAGTTTCTATACACATAGAATTATAGTTGCCTGGATAACAGTGATCAAGATCACACTTTTCTGGTTAAGTTTCCTTTGCTGTTTGATTAATAGTTGACTATACTTTCCTGCCTTTATTCTTGGTTTTTGTCTCTATCTCCTTTATTCTTTCATAAATATTGTATACATTCTCGATTGTTATAGCTTTGTAGTAAGAATAGAAGTCATATTATGTCAGTCTGTGTACTATTTTTTCATACTTCCATTGATCATCCTGAGTGTTTTCACAGTGAAAGTAGCAATGTAATTAGCTTTCCTGTTATAAATTGTTGGGCATTGTCATTGGATTGTATTCATTTTATGCTCTAGATTTAACATAAACAACATCTTAATTTTGGTGCATCATGTTCTAAAAAATATTTTCTTTTTTAATTATTAGGTTTTGTTGTTAATCTGTAAAAGTGTTTTTGGTTTATTGGATAAAGCATATTATGGGTTTTAGAAGGTGGCTCAGAGCATATTAATTTTGGAGATGGCCTGAGTTCAACATTCAATTAAGAGACTCATACTATCTGCTCTTGCAGATACTGTGTACATATGGGCAACATACTCTCTCAAGCAAAAACATCTGCTAAAATAGCAATAAACTTGTTTTGAAAAGTGTTTGTGACTTATAATGTAATTACAGCATACAAAGGTGCTTAAGTGTACACTGATTCTTTAAAAATCTCTTACCTTGAATTTTGTTTTTAAAAAGTTTTCATTTCCTCACTTTGGTGCAGACTTACAGGCAATTATCAGTCATAGGAAAGAAGATATTGTCTAAGTGATCCTAACAGATATCCTTTTCTTGATCATAAGAGAATGAGATCCTTTTAGTAGTCAAAAGTGTTTTTTGCAAAGTTAAAATATCAGAGGGTTTCAAGTGAATCTCTCCAATTTCAGTGGAAGATGCTCCTTGCATAACACATTTTCTATTACTGGCAAAGGAGAGAATGAGTATATACAATGAGTGATGGCCAGTGATTTCTTGTGGTTGATTTTTATTAGAATCTTGTCATTCTTTTTTAATGGAGCATGATATATATTTGTTGGTATGTCTTTATGTCTCATTTCTTTTTCAGTAGTCCCATCTATGTTTTTAGTTTTATTATCATCTAGTTATATTGCTGTTTCTCTGGAAAGTGTTTTGGCCTTCACTAATTTTTGTATAACATGACAATATGTTCTGAAATTTCTGACCTCATAGAACTAGTCTTTTTTGGTAGGCATAAAATAGATATTTGGAAAGTGAGATATTTGGGATAATTTGGATTCTATGAGGAGAAGATGCATAAAACATTTTTGCATTTAGTATTTGTGTTTCAGAAAAATCATTTTAAATCTCTTTCAGTATCATATAAGACTACAACTATTGAAGGACAATGAAATTTTAAAGACTTTTTTAGGCTTATAATAAAGAACGTTAATGTTTTTCTGTAATTAAAACAGTCTTTGTTTTGATTTTTTTGACACATTATTTCTATGTAGGCCTGGCTGTCCTGGAACTTACATGTATACCAGGCTGACCTTGAACTCAGATGATCCTCCTTTCTCTGATTCTCAAGTGCTGGGAAGGAAAGCTTACACCAGCATGTCTGGTCTTAATTTAGGTTCTATGAAGCAGTCTTAATATGTATCCTTGGGTGTGCTCAGCATTGCTGAGTAGAGCAGGCTGACTTCAAGCACAGAGATTTGTTTTGCTTCTGAATCCAGAGCCCTGGAATTCAAATATATGTTGCCATACCTGGCAGAGATATTTTTATGTGGCTTCTAAATGTCAGTGTTGGTTTTGCTTTGAGAAAGTATAACAACACATGTGGGCTAAAAAATTTGGGGCCTGATTTACTTATTTTTTCAACCTGCTCTTTAGCAGGCCAGGATGACCTTGAAATCTACATTGACCTGAGGATGCCTTTGTCTGCATGCTCTTAGCCCCACACCAGGCACTGTCCAGTTTATGATCTATAAATATAAAATATGAAAATTTTGCTACTTTTTTTCATTTGCCTAGGATTTGATTCAGAGATGAAGAATAATATTGTCTTTCATTCTGTCTGTGTTATCTTTGTTTGACTTTTGTCCTTTTTGACCCATGTCTACACAAACTATTTATAAATAATTTTTATTATTCAGCTTTTATTTGAAAGAGTTTTTTGCTTTTAGAATCATGATTTTTTTTGTATATCTTAGACTGATTATTCTAGACAATTTCATCATGGAGTGAAACCAAGGCAGGTCTCATGCTAGGTAGTGACTCTACCACTGTGGTGCTTTCTTCCTTTAGGAATTCTTGTTTGATATATGAAAAATATTTTTCTTTCCTTGTTTCTTTTTTTCTTTTTGTTTCTTTTTGCTTTTGGTGACAGGTTTTCTCCTGCACAGTTTTGGTGCCTATCCTGGATCTTGCTCTGTAGACCAGACTGACCTCGAACTCCCAGAGATCTACTTGACTGTGCCTCCTGTGTCCTGAGATTAAAGGTGTGCACCACTGCCGTGTGGCGTGAAAATATTTTTTTCTTTGGTACAATCTCAGTGAATCAGATTCTTGTCCTTTGCTTAATGAATCTTGTGGATTAGTTTTCACTTCATCTACTTTTCTTATAGTAAGATAATTGTGATATTTCATGACTTCATTTCTTGGTTTTTAAGGCTTATTTGTTTCATATATCCCTATTTTTTGAACAAAGACTCATGCTTTTCTTATGGATAATATTGAGACTGTGTATAAGAAAGTGTCAATCATCTTGTCACAAAGCCTAAAAACTGTTGTAGCTAAATTACATTTTCCCTGTTTTTAAAAGTTATAATTAATGAGTTAATCAGTATATCTGAGCTAGCTTTGCTGGGTGGCTTTCCTAGGAATTCATTTATATAGACCAAGCTGGTCTCACATTTGGGGTAATCCTGCTACATTCTGAGAGCTGGGATTACAAGTGTGTGTCCAGTAAACTATCATTTATTTTCCAGTTATTTTCTCCCCTCATAAATGTCTAAATAAATGATTGTGTGTTCTAGCAAATGTGAAATCTGCAAATAAATGTAGCTCTTACATGTAGATAATCATTGGAGTAGATGTTTTTTATTCTTCACTTGGCAATTGGCACTTTTGAGTTCAATTACTTAAATTCAGTATATATTTTTAGTCCTATGGAATGTGGAGATATTATGTGTGTTTAAAGTGAGGTTTATCATTACTTTTCTATAACAGAAACAATATACCAGGATGGTCCAGACAAATACAAATTAAGAATTAAAATTTTCCTGCAGTCCTGGATTATGTTCTTCTAGGACCCCTGAGAACAGGTTGTGCTCCTTGTAGGGAATCTCAGTGCTTTGCTCTGCTCACAGCACCAGATCTGCTTAGCCAGTGTGACTCTTAGGATCAGTTTGGTGTTTTCTGTGAATGTAGGGGCCCTGGCTTAAGAAGGACGTGAACAAAAAATTAAGCCTTGCCAGAATCCAAGAGAGCTCCTTGTCTCTAAATCAGCCTAATGAAACTATGAATGAAATCTTGGTGCTTATTTATACACTATAACCTTTTTATGTTTATAACCCACACCACATGTAGCCATTTCTGTCCCACATTTTTTCTTAGCATGTTTCTTACTAGAAGATAGCTTTAATTTAAGGTTTCCTATGTTTGTACTTTGCCTACATGTATGTCTATGTACCACTTGCATTTCTGGTGCCTATTGAGGCCAGAAGTGGATGTCAGATTCCCCGCAACTGGAATTAAAGATGATTGTGAGCTTTTGTGTGGATGCTGGAAATGAAATTCTTTCCTAGGGTCCTCTTTACTAGCTAGCCTCCCTGGATCTCTGATTTGCAGTCTGGTTATCCTTTAGTTTACATCTAGTATCCACTTATGAGTGAGTACAGACCATGTTTGTCTTTCTGAGTCTGGGTTACCTCATTCAGGATGATATTTTCTAGTTCCATTCATTTGCCTGTAAACCTTATGATGTCATTGTTTTTTCTGCTGAGTAGTACTCCATAGTGTATATGTACCACATTTTCTTTATCCATTCTTCAGTTGAAGGGCATCTAGATTGTTTCCAGGTTCTAGTTACTGGAAATAATGCTGCTATGATCATAGTTAAGCATGTGTCCTTGTGGTATGATTGAGAATTCCTTGGGTATATGGCCAAGAATGATATAGCTGGGTCTTTAAGGAGATTGGTTTCCAATTTTCTGAGAAAGCACCATACTGATTTCCAAAGGGGCTGTACAAGTTTTCACTCCCACCAACAGTGTAGGAGTGTTCCCCTTGCTCCACATCCTCTCCAACATAAGCTGTCTTCAGTGTTTTTGATCTGAGCCATATTTAGTTTTGAAAATGATTCTATGGGACCAGTGGCAGACACTTGAAATGACTTTAAGAGGTATTGTATTGTTCTAATTCTCCAATGCTCCTTTTCTTGTACGTAATTCAATTTTTTTTTCTTTTCGTGTGTGTGTGAGTGTGTGTATGTGTGTGTGTGTGTATGTGCATGTGTTTGTGTTGACTGTTGCATAGACTTTAAAGCTCATAATGATCTGGCTGCGTCTGTGTCCAGTTTGCTGGCATTATGAGAATGCACTGCCACTTTCAGCTTGAAAAGTAATTTTTATGATCTTAGTGTCCTCTTCTTATGGTGGACAGGGAGGCAAGGAGATGGTTTCAGGACCCCTGATACTGGAGTTATAGATATTAGTGACCCTCTAAATGTATTGTGAATGGAAGGTGGATGCTCTTTTTTTTTTGCTTTATTATATTTATTTATTTATTTATTTATTTTTAATTTATTTTGCAATACAATTCAGTTCTACATATTAGCCACGGATTCCCTTGTTCTCCCCCCTCCCGTCCCCCTCACCTTCCCCCCAACCCCCCCCCATTCCCATCTCCTCCAGGGCAAAGCCTTCCCCACAGACTGAGATCAACCTGGTAGACTCAGTCCAGGTGGGTCTAGTCCCCTCCTCCCAGGCCGAGTCAAACAATCCTGCATAGGCCCCAGGTTTCAAACAGCCAACTCATGCAATGAGCACAGGACCTGGTCCCACTGCCTGGATGCCTCCCAAACAGATCAAGCCAATCAACTGTCTCACCCATTCGGAGGGCCTGATCCAGTTGGTGACCCCTCAGCCATTGGTTCATAGTTCATGTGTTTCCATTCATTTGGCTATTTGTCCCTGTGCTTTATCCAA
The DNA here is from genome assembly GCF_007827085.1 of Peromyscus californicus insignis. Lineage (NCBI taxonomy): Eukaryota > Metazoa > Chordata > Mammalia > Rodentia > Cricetidae > Peromyscus > Peromyscus californicus. The sequence continues at coordinate 356,009 of NW_026294547.1, read as the reverse complement.
CCTTGGTCTCAACAATTCTCACTCATATAAACCCTCCTCATTCTCGCTAATTGGACTCCCAGAGATCCACCCAGGGCCTAGTCATGGATCTCTGCATCCAGATCCCTCAGTAGTTGGATGAGGTTTCAAGCACAACAATTAGGGTGTTTGGCCATCCCATCACCAGAGTAGGTCAGTTTGGGCTGTCTCTCGACCATTGCCAGCAGTCTGTTGTGTGGGTGTCTTTGTGGATTTCTGTGGGCTTCTCTAGCACTTTGCTTCTTCCTATTCTCATGTGGTCTTCATTTACCCTGGTCTCCTATTCCTTGTTCTCCCTCTCTGTTGTTGATCCAGCTGGGATTTCCCGCTCCCCCAAGCTCTCTTTCCCTTGACCCTCGCCTTTCACTACCCCCACTCATGTCCAGGCTGTTCATGTAGATCTCATTCCATTTCTCTGTCATTGGGCGATCCCTGTGTCTTTCTTGGGGTCCTGTTTTCCAGGTAGCCTCCCTGGTGATGTGAGTAGCAGACAAGTCATCCTTGTTTCATGTCTAGTATCCTGATATGAGTGAGTACATACCATGTTTGTCTTTCTGAGTCTGGGTTACCTCACTCAGGATGATTTTTTCTAGATCCATCCATTTGTCTGCAAACCTCATGATGTCATTGTTTTTCTCTGCTGAGTAGTATTCCATTGTGTATATGTACCACATTTTGTTTATCCATTCTTCAGTTGAAGGGCATCTAGGTTTTTTCCATGTTCTGGCTATTACAAACAATGCTGATATGAACATAGCTGAACAAGTGCTCTTATGGTGTGGTTGAGCATTCCTTGGGTATATGCCCAAGAGTGGTATAGCTGGATCTTGGGGGAGATGGATTCCCAATTTTCTAAGAAAGCACCATATTGATTTCTAAAGTGGTTGTACAAGCTTGCATTCCCACCAGCAGTGGAGGAGAGTTCCCCTAGCTCCACATCCTCTCCAGCATAAGGTGTCTTCAGTGTTTTTGATCTTAGCCATTCTGACAGGCGTAAGGTGATATCTCAGAGTTGTTTTGATTTGCATTTCCCTGATGATTAGGGATGTTGAGCAATTCCTTAAATGTCTTTCGGCCATTTGAGTTTCCTCTGTTGAGAATTCTCTGTTTAGTTCTATAGCCCATTTCTTAATTGGACTGTTGGGCATTTTGATGTCTAATTTCTTGAGTTCCTTATATATTCTGGATATCAGTCCTCTGTCAGATGTGGGGTTGGTGAAGATCTTTTCCCATTTTGTAGGCTGTCGCTTTGCCTTGTTGACTGTATCCTTTGCTCTACAAAAGCTTCTCAGTTTCAAGAGGTCCCATTGATTGATTGTTTCTCTCAGAGTCTGTGCTACTGGTGTTCTATTTAGGAAGTGGTCTCCTATGCCAATGCATTCAAGACTACTTCCTACTTTCTCTTCTAGCAGGTTCAGAGTAGCTTGATTTATGTTGAGGTGGAAAGTGGATGCTCTTAAAGAATCTTCAGTGCTCTTAACTGGTGAGGTATTTTCCTACTTACATATTCTATTCTTAATTATGTTTCCTGTCCAAGGTAATCCAGTCAGGGGTAGACATCAGATGCTAATTAAAATGTGAATTTTCCAGAGAGAATTAATCTCAGGCAAAGGTGAGATCCCTAATTGTTTATCCAATACAACATGATCAGCCCATTATCTCTATCTATCTGTCTGTCTGTCTATCTATCTATCTATCTATCTATCTATCTTTCTATCACCCACAAAAATGGAAGCAGCGGGGTGTATTAATATATTTCAGCATAATTATTCACCTACAGTTAAAAAGTAAGAAGTTAGAAAGGATTTGGGAAGGAATAGAATGAAGAGATAAAAGGGGAAAGTGATGTAATATCTCTTGCTTATCAATTTATGGAAAGAAATTTTAAATGAAAAAGGGGCTAGATTGACACATTAGCAATTAAGAGAACTGGGTATTTTTATAGAGGACCCAGGTTCCATTCCCAGGACCCACCTGGAGCTAACCATTTGTTGTAACTTTAGTCCCAGGCATCTTCTGCCTCCTTCTGGCCTTGTTAGGCACTAAACAGAGACACATACAGGCAAAACGTTGTATACATAATTTTTTAAAAAGTTAGAAAAAGGAAACAATAAAAGTTTTTACTATGATGTCATAGCCCTTAGCCATGAAGCAAGCCATGGCTCATTCAAATGAACTCCTGCTGGTGTTGCATGGAAGCAGCTGTGCCCCCATGCTAGGCCAGCCTGCTCACAGGGAAAAGCAGTTTTGTTCTGAGGTTGATATAAATCATTATAACCATCTATCTAGGAGCAAAGTAAACAGTGATGTTAGGTGACTTTTCCTTGAAGGTTTCTGTATTTGTGTTCTCTATCTTTTGTATCTGTGAGAATTGTGGCAATGGTACAGATACATTTTAGATCAAACATCAAGATTGACAGGTCACATAGGCCCCAAAGCAATCTAATTTTTACAAGGTCATTTCCTTGATTTTCAGCTAAGACCTTGTGGTACAAGATGAACATGTCAGAGACATTTCTTTCCATCATTTTTATAATTAATATATGTTCCTGCATAACTTTGAGGTAAGAATATCCATAAATGTCTCTGCTTTTACATTGTGATCATGATCAGAAGTGGATTTGTTAACTTAGCATGCTTAAGAATATGCAGAGTGCTACAGGAATGTGTCCAGGCTCCCTACTCAAAAACCACATGCTTCCTTTGTTTAGGAAAAGCTTTGTTTTGGAAATGACTACCATGCTTTTCTTGCATTCTCCAGTTAGAAAATCTTTCTCATTTTATCTGTCTTGTCTGTTGTGATGGCTAATCTTTTTTTTGTGTGTTTTTTTTTTTTTGAGACAGAGTTTCTCTGTGTAGCTTTGTGCCTTTTCTGGAACTCACTTTGGAGACCAGGCTGGCCTTGAACTCGTAAGAAATCTGCCTGCCTCTGCCTCCTGAGTACTGGGATTAAAGTACTATACCAACACCATCTGGCCGTGATGGCTATTCTTAATAGTCAAGCTATCTCTTTTTTTATTTGGTTTTTTGAAATAGGGTTTCTCTGTGTAGCTTTATGCCTTTCTGGAACTCACTTTGGAGACCAGGCTGGCTGCAAACTCACAGAGATCCACGTCCATCGGCCTCCAGAGTGCTGGGATTAAAGGTGTTCGCCACCACCGCCTGGCTTGCTGACTACCTCTTTTATTAATTAAAACCCAAAAAATTTGTTTACACCTCTGAGGAATTTTTTCTTAAAGGTTTTAAAGTTAAAGACACATCTTTAATCTGGATCTTTGTAGGTGATAAGATCCACTTTTACCTGCTTGGTGGCAGTGCACACCTTTAACCCCAGGAAGCAGAAGTATTTGGATTTTCTGAGTTTGAGGGCAGCTTGCTCAACAGAATGAGTTTCAGGGCAACAACAATAAAACCTTTCTTGAAATAACAGCAACAACAAAAAACAATCAACAAAGAATAAGATCCAACTTTAATCTGGGTAGCACCTCTTGGTGTCAGCCTACATATATAAAGGATATTGAAAAACGAAGTTCTCTTTTCACCTGCTTGCCCTTGCTCTGATTACCAAGATTTTTTAGTTTGCTAGCATTAGAGCCTACTTCCTTAAAATTGTGGTGTATACCGAAGACCAGCTGAGATGTCCAGCCTCATGGACTGAATACCTACTGGACTTTTCAAATTTCCATTGGTAGACAGGCATTGTTAGACTAGCTCTACTACAGCTTGTGAGACATTCTAATAAATCCACTTTGTACACACATGGAGAGATTCATACTACTAGTCTTGTTTATTAATATTCTGATCCTGAACCTTGGTCGAACTCAATGTCCTGATGTAAAAGCTTATTCTTAAGGGAAATTTCCACCCACTACCCTCTCTCTCTCTTTCCTGCTTTACTCCCAGGAAGTGTGAGCACATTTGGATTCCTCCCTCTCCCCCCCCCCTTTTTCCCCTCTTTCTCTTCCCCTTCTCTCTTCCTCCACTAAATAGACCTCTTCACCGAGTGCTGTCTCAATGTCATCTTTGTCTGTCACCAGCAGCAGGGCACCTTGGCTCTCTACCTTCCAGAGCCTTCTTTATACAATTCATAACACGGTTCATGTACAGAAGCTTGAAAAATGCAGTGTTTTTTTTGTTTTGTTTTTTCACCTGCCCTAGGAGTAAGATATGCCGATTAATAACAGTGCTTGTAAACATATTCTTCTTAGCTCCATTATGCTTTAAATATTCAACTTTCCTTGAAGCTTACCCTTTATTATTATTCATTTGCCAACAGTGTGCTCTGATTTTCAGGAATAAAACTCCTAAAGCAATGAAGCCATTTCTGATGGGAGAAAGACCTATTATCTTATTTGTAATCCACTTCCTGTATTTCTTTCCTGGTTATATGAAGTCCCTGTGACAACTAGGTAAAACGTGGGTTCAGTTCACCTGACCTCAACTTGAAGTCACAAAACAAACATCTCCTTTTTTGTCTTTTAATATCTCTTTATTTGTTAATATTCTGGGCACCCTTCTACCTGTGTGACATGGAATCACTCCACCCCACATAGTATAGTGGGCTGTACATGCTAGCCACACTGTGTCCAGGATGAAGAAGGGGAAGTGCCTACCAAGAGCAGAAAGATAGCAGGGTCTGCTATTGGAACCAGGGGCAAGTGCTATTGAAATGCAAATGTTTAGAAAAGTTCTGGGTCTGTGGTGGAAGGCAGGATCAGGAACCATTGCTCTGTGACTAAGCACAGTGTAACCCTATGGGAGGTGCTCTTGTCACTCAGGCCTCACTAGCCAATCAGGCCCTCCAGGTGACCTGCCAGTCAGAAGTGGTACAGGGTTCTTCCAGCTGCTAGCTTCAAGCTTGACTTTGAAGAAAAACTGACAGCAGCAGCTTTGTGTTGTGTGCTGTGCTGTGTGTGCTGGTGCAGAGAGCTGAGCAGAGAACCTGGGTGAGCTGGAAAACCACAGCATTGTGAGGAAGGTTCAGGAGCCAGAGTGGTGGGTCCTTCTCAGATCTGGGTGGGAAACTTCAGCCAGAATCCCTGTCCTGTGAGGTCCCCTATGGTCCTTGAAACTTCCTATTCCCAGGGCAGGCCTCTGGATAACTTTGCTCTGTGGGCCGAATCTGTTCACAGAATTGGGAGTAGGGAGGTGTGTATAGAAACCTCTTTGTAGTGAACTTCAACATAATTTTGGTGTGCTCATTGAAAGCAGGCCTACTTTGTCCAGTACCTTCTAGAGGTTCAGCAATTTGTATTTAACTTTCATGTGTAAGATCCATTTATAGTCAATTTTGTGGAGGTTGTAAAAGACATCTCATGTGTTAGGTAGCACTCTACAACTAAGGTGTGGGAGAGAAGATTTGAAATGGTGATATAAAGGATTTATTAATTCTTAGGAGATAGTAAGTCTCACAAAATAGAATTTAACTGAGGGAGTACTGCCTGGAAAAAAAACCCTGCCAGGCAGTGGTTGCACACACCTTAAATGCCAGGACTCAGAAGGCAGAGCCAGGCAGATCTCTGTGAGTTTTAGACCATCCTGGTCTGCATAGCAAGATCCAGGACAGGTACCAAAACTATATGGAGAAACTCCATGTTAAAAAAAAGAAAGAAAGAAAAGAAAATCACTCAAAGTTAAGAGTATTGTAGCCAGGCTTGTTAGAGATTAGGACAATAGGATACACATTTGTTCACCAGGATTGTCCAGAATTTTGGCTGCAACCAAATGATTACAAAGGAGCCACCCCTGATTTACAACAAGCCACCAGGCCTAACACTGTATCAAAGAATGGGACTCTAACAAGCTGCTAATTGAGGAATTACAGGGTCATAACCAACCTTAAGTCCTCACATGCCAAAAAATTCCACTTTTCTTCTTAAGAAAAACCTAGGTCTGCCATATGGGAATTATGATACCAGGTGACAACTATTTGAAAATTAAAACACTAGCAGTTAAGTGGTGGTGAATAACTTTGCCCAGCACTCACTCAAGAGGCAGAGATAGGTTCATCTCTGTGAGTTTGGGGCCAGCCTGGTCTACAGTTATGTCCAGGACAGGCTCCAAAGCTACAGAGTGAAAACCTGTCTCAATGAAAAAAAAAAGCAAAGAAAAAAGAAAAATAGAACACTCTTATACTAAGTTCTGTACTGATCAAGCAATGTTTTCCCTTAGGCCCTCAGGCAGTGATTAGGAAAATTCATCCCTTGTGATCTTCACCTCAGGACCCTGTCACTGAAGAAGGTCTGGCTGTTTCACATCACTGGGGTACTTAAGTAATAATTTTGGAAATGTCTTTACTATGTAAGTTTCCCATCTGTCCAAAGAGGTAGACTTGCAGTCTTCTGTCCCTATTTAAGTTGTTCAATGAGCAACCTGGAGCCTGAACCTAAATGTCACAAGGTTCATAGAATATGTGGAATGCAAAATTTAATCACCGCAGGATAAAAGCAAGTTAGAACAAAAAATGGAACACCAAAGGTGATTTTGTTGGTAGGTAGAACCTAAGAATGTTGTCTTTTGAAAGAATGTGGAAGATGTCAGGACTTTAGGTGGCAAAAATCATAGAAAGTTTCACAGAGAACTTTACTGACCTGTCTTGTATGACCAGGAAGATAGGAATGTTAAGAGGAATAGCAGAAAGTGGAGATGGAGAGTATAGGATTTCAGTAGGAAATAGAATCATTAAAAATTAAGCAGCCAGTCAGTGGTGGCATATACCTTTAAGCACAGCACTTGGGAGGTGGAGGCAAGTGGACCTCTGTGAGTTTGAGGCCAGGCTAGGCTACAGAGTGAGTTCCAAGATAGGCTCCAAAGCTACACAGAGAAACACTGTCTCAAAAAACAAAAAAAAAAACCATAAATTATTAAGCTAGGCTGTGGAGGTGTACACCTTTAATTCCAGCACTCAGGAGGCAGAGTCAGGTGTATCTGTGTGAGTTTGAGCCCATCCTGTGCTACGAAGTGAGCTACAGAAAAGGCATAAAGCTACACAGAGAAGCCCTGTCCTGAAAAACCAAAAAAAAATTAAGCTAGAGGTCATTTGTATGATATTTTGACTACAAAATTTTATTTGGCTTTTACTCATGGAAGGATTAAACAAGGTAATTCCTACTCCTAGAAAGCAATTTCATACAAAACCTGCTACACCTGTGGTCCAAGCATGTCAGTGTCCATCTGAATTAAGAAGTCAAACTTTGCAGGATCACCCATCATCTACTGGTCCTGGAAACAAGAAAGAATATTTAAGGTCATGGATTCTTAGTCTGGGGGTTCAGTTCAGCATTGTTATAGACTTCTATGTTTGAGAGTCAGAAACCCAGTGAGGAGACTGTGAGAGTCCATTGCATGAAGCTGTGGGGATGAAGCCTGGTGTTGCTCCTTTTTGTTTATTAACTCTTTACTCTTTTGGGGACCTGCCACTCAGCTCTCAAATAAATCACACACTAGGAGGCTTACTCTTTCTTATAAGTGCCTGGACTTAGTTTGGCTTGTATCTAGCCATCTTTTCCTAACTTAAGTTATCTCATCTACCTTATGACTCTGGGCTTTTATCTTTCTCTATTCTGTATACCTCTCTTTACTTTTTACTCCATGGTTTGCTGTGTAGCTGGGTGGCTGGGCCCTGGAGTCCTCTCCTTTTCTTGCTCCTTTCTTTTTTCTTTTCAGTTTACTCCTCCCATTTGTTCTCTCTGCCTGCCAGCCCTGCCTTACCTTTTCTGCTAAGCTATTGGCTGTTCAACTCTTTATTAGACCAGTTGGTATTATAGGCAAAGTATCACAGCCTCACAGAGTCAAACATATGCAACATAAAAGAATATAACATATTTTTGCATCTTTAAGACAATTGTTCTACAGCATAGACAAATATAACACATCGTAAAATAATATTCCACAACAGCCTGGATTGCATTTTGTGACCACATGATATTGAGATATCTAAAGTATGAGACATCTCCCATAGAGCCCTAGCTGAGATAAAGTAAACAAAGAAATGTATGAGAAATTGCATGGATAGGGCCATCTGAGCCTGCTCATATTGAATCCTCATGCATCTGAGACAGAGATAGAGAATTTGATGTCTGTCCTGCTCTACTTCAGTCTTGTCTTTGCCTAATCTTCCCTTGCTATGTCTCCATTTCTCTATTTTAGAATTTGAATGGCATTCTGTGCCACTGTATGTTGGAAAGTTATAATCCATTTTTGGATTTTACAAATGTCACCATCAAGAGACTGTCTTGAGTGTCAGAAGAGACTTGAACATGTGAAACAGTGTAGGGGCTGTCGCAGACTATGAGGATCCTTGAAGTGACTAAGTGCATTTTCTTCAAAGATGATCATGAGCCTATGGGTACCTAGTTTAGAACAGAGTTGATTGAATGAAAAAACTCTCAGACTCAATGATATATGGGAACATGTGTCTCTCCTTGGTGACTTTCTTTTGATTTCTTCTTCAGTATGAGGAACCTTTTGGAGAAAATTCCTCACTAGGTGTGGGATATGCATCTCTATAGCCTCAACTGATTTCCTGTTCTTTGTGTGTACTGAGTTGTGGTTGAAACTAATCAGCTAGCTTCTTTGTATTGTCATGTCTTCACCACCATTATAGACTCTATCTCTAAATTCCATAAGACAGAGTAGAAGCAATTGCTATTCAGGGCTGTGGCTCCTGTCTGTCTAAGCTATCTGCCATTTTTCTGCAGGGTGGGGGAAGTGTGCTCAGTCATTTGGCAACCTGTGTACAGCTTGATGCCTCTGGTGATAGATCAAGGGAGATCTGGAACCAGATTCATAGATGATCATGAGCCTATAGGTACCTGGTTTAGAACATAGTTGATTGAATGAAAAACTTCTTAAGGGGGACTAAGGGGGCCCAGGTCCTCGATAGTCCCCTCCCAGGGTCCAGGAAGCATCTACAACCAGCTGATAAATAATCTTTGATGAGAAGAAATGAATCTATGTACACGAATTCCTTAGTCCATATACTTTATTATTCTGTGTCAGTTACAAGCTTATATTCTGCTCTCATATTTAGCTCATTCCTAGCCTGATTTCTCTCTATACTTGTCTGCGGTCCCCTCTAGGTTCTATCTTAATTCCTTCATCTAGTTCTGCCCCTTCTAGGTTCTCATCCATCTTGTTCCTTCCCATATCATCTCCTCTCCCATCTCCTTCTCTCTCCTCATCTTGTTCTTCCCCATCTGGCTCTTCCTCATCTTCCATCTCATTCCTCTAGTACTCTCTTCTAGCTCTTCAATTTACTTCTTCCCCATCTCAGTTTGTTCCTCTCAAGTTCTTACCCATCTAGTTCTTCCATTCTCTTTTCTCTTCTCTCTCCTCTTTGCCCTGGAAGTCTTGGTCAATAAAGCCAGGATTCCAGGGTCAAATGGAGGAATGATAAAAATCACATTGAGAGGCAATAACTTTTAATTATCATTTGTAACCCCAAAGGGAAGTGACCAATGGGGAAATGAATTAACTAAAGGCTGAATTCAGGTAATATCTAAGAAGAGGGATCTTATGTGCTCAACTATAATCTTAAATGTGATTGGTAGAAAATGTTAAGAATCTATAAGTTGCTAGGTCATTGCTCGAAAATCAAGCTGTCTTCTTTTTTCCTGTGGCTCCTATCTGTCCAAGCTATCTACCATTTTTCTGCAGGGTTCAGGAAAGTGTTCTCAGTTGCTAGGCAACCTGTGCACAGCTAGATGCCTCTGGTGATAGTTAAAGGGAGATGTGGAACCAGAGGTAAGATTTGGGAAAGGAGGAAGTAAAGTTTAATTGGCACATCTGCCAGGCCTTCTCAAACAGGTAGTCTGGATGCTTCAGTCTGTTCTTAGAGAGTACAGAGGTATCTCTGATAAGTACTTTCTTCCATCTGGGGATGGACCTGGCTGGATGCTGCCAATGATGATAATTACAGGGAGGCTTGAACTGGGGTTCGAACTGAGCATAGCTCTCAGTGCAGAGGGTTATCTAAATATTCCTAGAAGTGGTTAGGTAAGGAGTTAGAGGTTTATAAAGTTAGTAAGGTCATAAGAAAGGAGGGTCCAAGCTGAATTGTGTAAAGCTATTATTTAACGTCCACCTGACCTTGGTGGTGTCTCCTTGTGAAATTTACCTTAAATCAGGAGACATTCATGTGGACTGTAATTACTGCTAGTCCTTGAAAGGGGCCAAGGGAGATATCTGATTGCAGAGAAAGCCTTTCCTGAGGCTGTTCTCCAAATACCTGGAATGTGTATGTCCAAAGAGTGATCACTCCATACTGTTAGCCCTGCTTAGGGAAAAGTCAATTGGGAAAACTATGAGAGGAATTCCCTAATTCCTCCAGGTAGTGACTTTGCCATAACCAGCTGAGTTCTTATGATATATTCCTGTGGCCTGCAGCAACCTCTGACACAATTATATATGGGAACATGTGTCTCTCCTTGGTGACTTTCTTTTGATTGCTTCTTTAGTAGGAGGAGCCTTTTGGGAGCAAACTCCTCACTAGATGTGTGATATGCATCTCTATAGCCTCAACAGATTTCCTCTTCTTTGTTTATACTGAGTTGTGGTTGAAACTAATCAGCCAGCTTCCTGGTATTGTCATGCCTTCACCATTAGAGAATCTATCTCTAAATCACAGAAGATAGAGTAGAAGCTATTGCTGTTCAGTGCTAAGGGAGTTTTTAAAACTGGTCTTTTAATTATGTTGGTTATTTTTTCTGAATACAAGGTTTGTCAGTTTAGTGCTTAGTGGCCTGAAAGGAGGTCTATACACCAGGCTGGCCTGGAACTCAGAAATCCCCCTGATTCTGGCTCCCAATTCCATGGATTAAAGTGGGTGAACATTCCTGGCTGTTTTATTTTTATATTATTGGATGATGGTCCTGGGATGTAAGTTTTTGTACATGTCAAGCATATGCTGTTGTACTGAGCTTCACACATATCTTGAATTTTAAAATTTGGCACAGGTTGTCATTCTATTTCTCTATTTGGCATGTATTCATAATATTAATATTGATTGAGCCATCCGAATCATTGCATTGCAGGTACATGAACTTCCTCCTGCCTGTTACATTTATTTTGAATTTTTAAATGAATATGAGTAATTTATCTGAATGCATGGATTTGCAATATGTGGGTACTGGGTCCTCATAGTGATCAAAAGATAGTCTCAGTAACCCTGAACTTGGAATAATGGATAGTTTTGTTCCCTCATAAAAGTACTGGAAATTGAACCCACCTCTATCCAAGACAAGCAAGAGCTTTTTACTACTTTTTACTTTCCATCTCTTTTGCCATGTGATCAACATTTATATGGCTAATGCTTTCATCTTTCCATTTATAGCTATTTAAATATTCAGTACCTTTTAGTAAATTCATATTTATGCTTTGTTTGAATTGGGACACTTCAGGATTCTTGACGACTACAGAACTAAAATAAATACATAACACTTTGTAGGAACTTCAGTAAAGACTTCTTAGTTCTTTCTTTTTCTACTGACTTTTGCTTGGTAGACAGAGTCTTAACATGTACAGTTGGCTTTCCTAGACTTAATTGCATACACTAGGCTGGGATTCAACTCAGAGGCAGATATAAATATACCTGCCTTTCTCTTCTGAGTCCTACAGTTAAAGGCATGACCCAATACACCCAGTTTATCCATCTAACTTTTCTTCTCTATAGTTAGTAATTGTTCATACAATTTCTCTCACGTGTACTCTGTACTGTTGATCTGCTTATTTGTCTCTCTATGTTTGTCAATAAGCATTTCTCTTGCAAGGTGATATTCTATTCAAAGGGTACAGAAATGACAGAAGTGATCCTCCTATTCAGTTTCCTTCTAAAGTGACTTGTTGATTACATTATAATTTGTATGTCATGAAAGAAGTGTGAGGAGCATCAGAATTATTTGTCTCAACTCTCAAAGAAGTATACATTTACAATGTTGTCAGTATTATGTTTTCTCTTGTACACATACATGGGATATTTTAGAATGCAGTGACCTATGATGATGTGCATGTTGACTTTACTTGGGAAGAGTGGACTTTACTGGATCCTTCCCAGAAGAATCTCTACAAAGATGTGATGATTGAGACCTACAGGAACCTCACTATTATAGGTAAGACAGTGTGTTTTCCTTCACATTTTAAAATAAGAGGACAACTGTCCTTAGGTTTGAATGCTGCTCTGTCATTTGATTGAGAAATAATATTAGGTGAATAAATTAGTCATATTCTAAGATTCATTGAAGATAGTAACATAAATTTTCGACAGTTTTAAGGAAAATAACACACTTTCTGGTACTATATTTTAGGATACAATTGGGAAAACCATAATACTGAAGAGCATACTCAAAGTTCTAGAGGAGATGAAAGGTAATTTTCTTGTGCTAGTTGATACAAATGTGCCTCTGAAGAAGTTAAAATGTGTCCTGGAAGTTTTAAACAAAAGCAACAGTGTAAATAACACAGATTAAAGTACATCAATGATTATTAAATTTGCAAAGCATTCTTTTAAAAAAAGACAAGGGAACAGTGACTTAGCACTTATTACCATTTGAATCATAGCACCATGGGAAATATGTTACAGAACTGCCAATTAATTCATTTTATCCTACTCATATTACAAAAGAATACATAGTGAAGAGGTGATAATTATATTTTTAATCTTTCTGATAAGCAAATAGTGAATATTAATGGCAGTGTACTTTGTATACTTGCTGTGACTGTGCTGCTAAGAGAGGAGGCAGTTAGAGTCAAGAGACAAAAGGCAGTTATTGTGAAGAAACCTTAATCCATATACCAAAAGTCCATGAATACAGAAAGTCAAACTGTGAATTGAATGGTAAAAAAACTTTTATTGGTTAAGCTTCCTTTACTAGATATGTCATATGTCTCTCTGGATACAAGTCATATGAGAATAGGGATATGGAAAGACATAACATACTCGTTTCTTAGAAGCATTAGAAGATATATAGCAGTCCTCATATTTAATATGCTTGTTGAATTTGATTCAAGTATACAAATAATTAGTTTTCCAGGTATATTTTTGATGCATCAACAAAATCACTGTGCAGAAAAGTTCTATCAGTATTAGGACTCGAAAAATTTTCTTGTTGTCCTAGTTCATTTAGTAAATGTACGATGACTTACTGTATAGGAAAATTTATTAATGCAATGCAGACATTAAAGCTCTGACATTTTCCAGTTCTCTACAAATATATGAATAATCTCATATATACAAATATTCTGTATAAGTGAACCATTTAATAAAATATCTTACCATCACAAGTATCTTCACAGATGCAAACCAACTCTTAATAAAGTGGAATAACATGAGGGTAAACAAAGATAAAACCTTAACATCTGGTTCTTCTTTACAATTGAGCCAAATTGTAAAATTAATTCATGCACATATAAAGATTAAACAGTGTATTAAGTGTGATAATGCTTTTATATGTCCCATTATTTTTGCAGTCATGAACAAAATCAAACTGGAAGGAAACATGTTATATACACTCAATGTGTTAAAGATGTTGCATATACCAGTACTCTTCAAATTTATGAGAAAGCACATACTGGAGAGCAACCCTATGAATATAATCAATGTGGTAAAGCCTTTGAATTTCAAAACTGTCTTCAAGAACCTAAAACAAAGCATACCAGAGAGAAACCCTGCGATGGCAATCAGTGTGGTAAAGCCTTTTCATGTCCATGTAGTCTTCAAGTGTATAAAAGAACACATACTGGAGAGAAACCCTATGAATGTAATCTGTGTGTTAAAGTCTTTATACAATACAGTAGTCTTCAAAGGCCTAAAAGAACCCATTCTGGAGAGAAACCCAATGAATGTAACCACTGTGGTAGAGCCTTTACATGGCACAGTAGTCTTCAAATGCATAAAAGAACACATACTGGAAAGAAACCCTATCAATGTAATTTGTGTGGTAAAGTTTGTGCACAATTCAGTTATCTTCAAAGGCATACAAGAACCCACTCTAGAGAGAAACCCTATGAATGTAAAGAATGTGGTAAAGCCTTTTCATGTCAAAACAGTCTTCGAATGCATAAAAGAACACATACTGGAGAGAAACCCTATGAATGTAATCAGTGTGGTAAAGCCTTTGCAAGTCATAACAATCTTAATAGACATAAAAGAACACATACTGGAGAGAAACCCTATGAATGTAATCAGTGTGATAAAGCCTTTGTATGTCATAGTAATCTTCACAGGCATAAAAGAACACATACTGGAGAGAAACCCTATGAATGTAATCAGTGTGGTAAAGCCTTTGCAAGTCACAGTCGTCTTCAAATACATACAAGAACACATACTGGACAGAAACCCTATGAATGTAACCAGTGTTGTAAAGCCTTTGCATATCATGGTACACTTCAAAGGCATAAAAGAACACATACTGGAGACAAAGCCTATTAATGCAATTAGTGTGGTAAAGCCTTGGCATGCCAGTACATCTTCAAATTCATAAAAGAACACATACTGTAGAGAAACCATATGAATGTAATAAGTGTGGTAGAGCCTCTGCACAACTCAATTGTCTTCAATATGAAACTTCAATATGCAACTATATGAAAAAGTTAGGGTGGCCATCAGATTATGAAGTGTTTGGTAAGATCTTTAGGCAACACTCATATAATCAGTTACAGAAGAGTATGTCTTCAATAGAAAAGTATTTTACAGTGTTAAAATTGGTGAAGCATTATGGTGTCTGCTTTTATATTGTTTACAGCAACACATTCATGGAAAAAGAACATTTATGCATTTATGAACCTTTTGTATAGGGTAAATGAGGGAGCCACATAAATAAACACTGACCCTGAACATAGGGTCAGTGAAAGACATACCCTTTGGCCCTGAAATCAGAGTGAAAAACATCCTGACACTGAAACCAGAGTCAAAGAAACACACTTTCTTCCTGAATCCAGAACCAGTTATAGAAACACCCTGAACCTGAAACCAGAATCAAAATTTTAAAAGGGGGCAGTAAAACAAACACTCTTTGGACCTGAAAGCAGAGCCAAAGAAACACACTCTAACTTTGACCAGCTAAGCAGAAATCCAAAGATTCCCTGAGCCTGAAATCAACCAATTCTTGAGCATGAAATCCACCCAATATTTCAGCATTTTCAAGCCCTGTGCCTGTTTTTTTGGCAGCTGCCTTTTTCCTCCCTGGGAGATTCTGTAACTCTCCTAGAATCCTTCCTACCAAATATATATCTTGAATGCATTTTAGGTAAAGACTTTTCACTGGAGTAGATGAAAATCCGGCTATAAGATTGGGTTATAGAAACAACATACCCTTTTGCTGGCAAACGTCCTGAAAAGGTCAGAGCAGAAGTAACAACTTTTCACCAGAGACTGCTACATTTCTGCAGCATTTCACCCCTTTCTTGAGTGAAACATAGAAGTAAGAATTTGAGCTCTAGATGAGAAGAAATGGACATCTATAAACTCTAATAGATCAGAACAGAAAAGGAATTGACAGCTATGCTGAGAAACATCCTCAGGGGAGTGGAGGACAGCAGCAATGGACATCTCTCTTGGGAAACTCTCTTAGCAGTGTGGAGCAGAGTCCAACTGTAAGGGCTCTCTTTTGGAGAGGAGCAGGATTAATGCCTTTGGCAGGGAGACTGTTTCCCACTGAAGCACAGCATCAGGTGTAGCCTGACTTCTCAATATTCAGGTTACCTTTTCCCTCACAGCAGTAGGCATCCCGCATATCTTCCCTTCATAGTTCTAGGTAAAAGCTAACTTCTGACAGTTGGGGTATCTTTTCCTCCAGAACTGTAAAAACTTGCACTATTGTTTATTTTTATTTTTATTTTTTTTGATTTCTCGTGACAAGGTTTCTTTGTGTAATTTTGGAACTTGCACTACTGATTTAAATGGTAATGTAACAGTATTAGATTTTGTACTTCTCTTAAATTGCATGAAATATCTAATTCAGGTATAAAATTTTATGTATTTGTATTATTTCCTTTTCTGTTGAGATATAATGTCCAGATCAACTTATAAATGAGTATAATTTGGCCCTTGGTTCCAGAGGGATACAATATAAGCATGAAAGTGGCATGACAATAAGTGTCAGACATGGCAGCTAAAGCAGGAGGCTATGAACTCACATCCTTAAATTGCAGCCTGAAACAGAGAATGGGACTGGGAAATGGTGCTTGGATGTAATTTCTTAAAGCCTTCCCTTTAGTCACATATTTACTCCAGCAGGGCAGCGTTTCCTAAAAATTCCAAAAGGATACCACCAACTTAGAAGGATTGATTACCCTGACTTCAAGCCTACCTGCTAGTTTTCTGTTACATGAATCAATTCATGTTGAAGAAAAATTTTGAAATCAGTTGGATGCCTCAACACCTGTTATAGTAATTAATGCTTAAAGGAAGAAAAACCTTCATGTAAAATTGTTTCTTTAAACAGTTGTTGTACCTGTAATTATGTGATGTCGCTGTGTTTGTGTGGGTATGTGATCATGCAATATGGTTGCTGAAAATGTTAGACCATTGGATCTTGAAGATGAATGACAGGAAGTTGTAAAAAATCAGACCTTGGTCCTGGGAATGAACATTTCTTAACTTCCCAGTCATATCTCCAGTGCTGTAATTTTTTAAAGTCTATTTATATCATTTTGAAGTGTGGAAATGAGGACAAACTAACACAAGAGAAAAACCCTGCTCATGTAAACAATTTGGTAAAGACTTTAGACATCACAGTTGTCTTTGGCTTCAAGAAAATGAAATCATGTTTCATTTATTTTTCATCACACACTTGAAGGAAGTAAATTACCATGTTCACTCAGGGTTAATGGTGGAGATCACTGCATTGTGATTTCTATCTTGAAACCTTTGAAGTAGATACTAAAGTGTTCTATATATGTGACAAGTACATTTAGTGATGTTTATTTTTTTGCCTTTTTATTTCTCCTATGCCTTTTGTTCATTTTGTATAGTGATAGGTATTTTCCTTCTGTAGTGTATAGAATGGTATACCCATAATCTAAGTGGTCCACTGTTTACTTAAATATCAGGCAGTGTGTGATCATACTTTTCAAGTAAGATTATCTGTAAAATGGTAGTGGGTTTTTGTTGCTGGCTTTATTTTTCAGATTTTCACGAATTCCCTTGAGATATGTGCTTGTAATTCTTTTTTGCTTGGATGTTAGTAATGATTCAGGGATACATTTGAGCTTAGATTCCTCATGTATCCACCTTCTGAGTACAAGTCCAAAGGTAGATGATGTACTCCCATCATGTATGCTTTTTTCAACAAAATTTAACTATGTTAATGTTATAATGCTTAATGGAAGAGAATAAAAGAAACATTAAATACCTCATGTGTTTATTCAAAGCATTATTTTCATTTATCTGATAAAGATGTAAAAAGTAGGATAATAAGCAATCCACCATGCACCTCATCCCATAGCTTGCTTTGTTATATATGTATATTTATATAATTTGATTTTCCATGATTGTCCCATCCACATGAGTTAACATTTTGGCATTTCATCTTCAAGTACTTCCTTCCAAGAGAATTATCGAGAGATGCCAGGTAATGTAATATCACTAAGATATCTCTTTTAAGAAACATTTATGTGGTGTGTGATATGATTATGGGTTGTAAGCTCATGGCAGATATGTGAAGACAAGAAGACAGCTTTGTGGTCCTCTTAATAGGTTGATCATCATCTAGTTTCCAGCTTTGAACACCAAATACCTTACCAATAAGCCATCTCACTGGTGCTCAAATAAGATTTTTAGAAATACTACAACATTAAATTATTGTCATATTTTCAGATTGTAAACTTAATTTCATGGTAGGATACAAGAACAAAGGACAAATTGAATAATAAATTTTCTTTGCATATTAAAATATTTATACAATCATATATTTTTCAAAATTGAATATAGGTGCTAAGCATTTGTTTATTACATTGTCTCAGAACCACAATTGAATGCCAGAGAATTGCCTGAGGACCTGAATTCTATCTTTGGGAGGTCCATACTTGTAGAGAGCTACATGCAGCCACGCCTCCAAGATGGCGCTGGCCTCCGCCTTCCACCCTCCCGACGGTGAGTGCTCTCTGTAAAACAACTCCTTATTTGGCTAAGGCTGGGATCTGGCTTGCTTCCCCGTACCTTGACCTATCCGTAGTACCCATGTGGCAGACTGGGGTAGGCTACCCAGAGGCTATTTAAGTTGTGGGTTGGCTCTCCCCGGGGTCAGAAGATTGTTTCAAGGTACCTGAATAAACTGCTTGGAGAAGAGCCTGGTGTTGCGTCTTTCTTGCTTGTTGAGGCGGACGCAACAAGTGGTGGCCCATACCGGGAGCCTTTGCCTCTCCTGTCTCTTGAAGGCTCAGAACTCTTCGCAGTCAGGGCAGTGCACTGGTAAGTCCCCAGGTAAGGTGGGGATCCTCAATGAAAGTGGGGATATTGCTCTTCTCTGTAGACTAAGAGAGAGCGAAGAAAGTTCGCGGTGCGGTGAACCGAAAGTAAACAGGTCGTGAATGACAAACCAAAATGTACATAAATTTTAGAACTAATTATGGGTACCTCTTCTTCACACCCAATTTTTTTGGCTCTTAATGAGCTGCTCAGATCGAAGAACTTAAAAGTTAAGAAAAGTACCTTAGAGAGATTCCTAGAGGAGTGTGACGTCGTATCTCCCTGGTTTGCAGTTTCAGGTAGCCTCACCATCCCGTCCTGGGAGAAAGTTGGCAGGGACTTAGACTTCGCCTTTGAGCAAGGAACACTCAAAGCTGGTGTCAGGCCTGTATGGAAGCTGGTTCGCGGGTGCCTAGAGGACCAGCGATGCAATGAAGCCATAGAAAATGGACAGGCAGCTTTAGAGAGTTTGCAGGAGGAGAGATCGGAAAAGGCAAATAGTGAAAGAGCAAGTAGGGAAGGGAAAAGTAAGGGACGGAAGGGCGCCCCAATTCCATTGTACCCAGACCTCTCTGAGCTTGAAGGACTGGAGATGTCCAATTCAGATGAGGAGATGACTTCTGTAATAGAAATGATGGAGAATATGGGCCTAAGCAGAAAAGACAAAATGAAGGAGAAAAAGGGCCTCGATAAGGTTGAGAGAGAAGAGAGCTGTATGCATGGGAATTGTCAAGCCCAGCCATTGGCCCCTTCTCCATACACGAATGGAGGAAGTGGAGGGTCTGGTCATACTTTTAGTCCGGGAGTTTGGAGAACAGTGAGAACAGAGCTTCGATTGGCTTATCCAGTGTTCCAAGACCCACAGGGGAATCGATATGAGGAACCTCTTGACTTTAAGGTCATCAAGTCTTTAGCAGAATCTGTTAGGACCTACAGCACTACCGCCACTTTTACCTTGGCCCAAGTTGAAGCATTGAGCAGGCACTGCATGACCCCTAGCGATTGGGGTGGGTTGGCTCAGGCTTGCCTAAGTCCTGGGCAATATCTCGATTGGAAGGCATTTTTGATTGAGTTTGCCAATAAAGAGGCTGCGGCTAACCAAGCCAGAGGGCAGCCGGCTTGGGGCTTGGATATGCTCCTGGGCCAGGGGAGATTCGCCAATGAGCAGACTGGGTACCCAGTACAGGTTTATGAACAGATTAATAAGATTGGTATTAAAGCCTGGAAGTCACTCCCAAACAAAGGTGAAGTCAGTGGCAATCTTACTAAGATCTTACAGGGCCCTACAGA
Source organism: Peromyscus californicus insignis (assembly GCF_007827085.1). Classification (NCBI taxonomy): domain Eukaryota; kingdom Metazoa; phylum Chordata; class Mammalia; order Rodentia; family Cricetidae; genus Peromyscus; species Peromyscus californicus. The sequence continues at coordinate 336,298 of NW_026294547.1, read as the reverse complement.
GACTTTTTCAGATTTTGTAGCTCGCATGGTTGAGGCTGCAGGCAGAATTTTTGGGGAACCTGACACAACCATGCCCCTGATTAAGCAACTTATTTATGAGCAATGTACAAAAGAATGCAGGGCTGCCATAACCCCGAATAAGAACAGGGGGCTAGAGGTATGGATGAAGGCTTGCCGAGAACTAGGGGAGCCCCTGACTAATGCTGGTCTAGCAGCAGCTGTAGTTCAGCTAACTCAAAATAAATGAGGAAGTTCAGGTGCTTGCTTTAAATGCGGCAAGACAGGGCACTTGAAGAGACAGTGCCCTGAGAGAGGAAGTACAGCTGAGGCAGGAAAAGGACAACACCCTATGCAACCCGGGGTGTGTCCTTGATGTAAGAAAGGAAAACACTGGGCAAATGAATGTCGATCAGTAAAAGACATAAATGATCAGCCGCTAGTTCCGGGCTCCCTAGGAGCCCGTTCAAAAAATGGACAGCGGGGTCCCCAGTCTCAGGGCCCACAAATATATGGGGCAGTCGAGAGTCAGAACGAGGGATGGAACCAAGAACAGTGGCCATCCCTCAGACACCCCGAGAACCGCGGAGAGCCACTGCGGTCTCAGCAGGACTGGACCTCCATGCCACCACCAGGCTCGTACTAACCCCACAGATGGGAGTCCAATTGATAAATACAGACTTTAAAGGACCTCTTGAGCCTGGCACAGTGGGACTGTTAATAGGAAGATCCTCCATGATCTTGCGAGGTCTTAAAGTTCATCCTGGAGTGATTGACCTGGATTACACGGGAATAGTCAAGATAATGGTTGAGTCGCCGAGAGGAATCTCGGCTATTTCCCCAGGTGACAGGATTGCCCAGTTACTGATTTTGCCTAGCCTACATGGCCATTTTGCAGCACAGCCAAAAGAAAGGGGAGAGGGAGGTTTTGGGTCCTCTGGAATAGATTTAACATTTTTATCATTAGATATGGATCAAAGACCAATGTTAGAGCTCACAGTGGATAATAAACGTATCCTGGGGCTATTGGACACTGGGGCTGACAAAAGTATCATTGCTAAAAAAGACTGGCCAACAGGATGGCCCATCCAATCCTCTTCTCAGACATTGCAGGGCCTTGGGTATGCACAGGCTCCAGATGCAAGTGCTAGACAGTTATCGTGGAAAGATAGGGAGGGGCACTCTGGAACTGTGCAACCTTATGTGTTGGACCTTCCTATATCCTTGTGGGGTAGAGATCTACTAAAGCACATGGGTTTCAAATTGACCAATGATTAATTAATATGATGAAAATATTAATATAATGAAAAATATGGGATATCACCCAAATTATGGGCTCGGAAAATTCTTACAGGGTAGAAAGGACCCCATTACAGTACAACAGAGAAATTATAGACAGGGTTTGGGTTTTTCCTAGGGGCTGCGGTGGAGGGAAACCCCATACAATGGAAAACAGAGGAGCCAGTGTGGGTTCCTCAGAGGAACTCAGTGTGAGTTCCTCTCCTCTGAAAAATTGGAAGCTGCTCGTACTTTAGTGCAAGGACAATATTCTTTAGGACATATAAAACCCTCTATTTCTCCTTGGAATACACCTATCTTTGTTATAAAGAAAAAATCTGGGAAATGGCGATTGTTACATGATTTGTGAGCCATTAATGATCAAATGCAAATCATGGGCCCTGTACAGCGTGGGCTACTGCTCCTCTCCTCCTTACCAGCTTTTTGGCCTATAATTGTTATAGATATTAAGGATTGCTTTTTTTCTATTCTGCTTCATGCAAAAGATAGTCAAAGGTTTGCTTTTACAATCCCTTCCTATAATCATGAGGAACCTGATCAGAGGTATGAATGGGTAGTTTTGCCTCAGGGCATGGCCAATAGTCCTACTATGTGCCAACTTTATGTAGGGGAAGCCATTGCCCCCTTAGACAGAAGCATCCAACCCTGAGGTGCATTCATTACATGGATGATATTTTATTAGCAGCACGTAAGGAACAGTTGCTGGAAACAGCTTATATAGATCTGATCAAGATGTTGGAGGAAAAGGGATTAGTTATAGCCCCAGAGAAAGTACAGAAGGATACAGTAATCCAGTATTTGGGATCAAAAGTAGATAATGTCAAAATTACTCCACAAAAGGTAGAATTGGGAAAGGATTGTTTGAAAACACCAAATGATTTTCAAAAATTGTTGGGCAATATTAATTGGATTAGGGGCTATTTGAAACTACCAAATTATGAGTTAAAACCCCTCTATAATATTCTCAATGGAGATTCTGCACTGGATTCCCCTAGGCAATTAACTACAGAAGCCAGCAAAGCTCTGCCCAGGGTAGAAGAGAGGTTGCAAGGAGCCTTTTTACGACAAGTGCAGGAGGGCCAGGGTGTTGTCCTTTGTGTTTTGCCCACTTTCTCCCAGCCTACTGACCTGTTGTGGCAAAATGGCCCTTTGTTATGGATTTATCCTAAAATCTCCCCAGCCATGTCTATTGAACATTATCCTACTGCGGTGGCAACCATTGCCATAACCGGGGTACAACAATGCATTCAACATTTTGGGGCCCTGCCAGCCTCTATCATATTACCCTACACTAGTCATCAGGTCCAGGTTTTAACTGCCACCATAGATGATTGGGCTATTCTTCACTGGTCTTTTAGTGGTCCTATAGATAATCATTATCCCAAACATCCCCTAATGCCCTTTTATAAAGAACATCCTGTGCTGTTTCCAAAAGTTACTGCACCCAATCCCGTACCTGGAGCTCCTAATATATTTACTGACGGGTCAAAAACAGGGTGTGGAGTTTATATAATAGCTGACCAAGAGCCTCTACAACATCAATTTCAGCCTGAGGCTCCTCAAATTACCGAACTAAAGATTGTGAGTGAGGTCTTTCGAGCCTGCCCTTTTTCTTTTAATTTAATATCTGATTCTGCTTATGTTGTTAATGCTCTTAAGGTATTAGAAGCAGCTGGACCTATTGAAAGTTCTAGCCCTGTTTGCTCTTTATTTCAACAATTACAGCAGTTGATTTGGCAAAGAACACTCCCCTTTTATCCCTTCCATATTAGAGCCCACACTGGCCTGCCAGGGCCCCTTTGTAAAGGCAATGATATTGTGTATCAGTGGACTCACAAAGAATGGGTATTCTTAAGCTCTGCTTTGGACAGAGCTAGGGACTTTCATCACAATTTTCATGTTAATGCCAAGACCCTACAACAAAAATTCAATCTCTCTCGAGCTGATCCTCGACAAGTAGTTCTAGACTGCCCTCATTGCGTAATTCATCAGCATCCACCCAGTGATGGTGTGAATCCCTGAGGATTACTTCCCCTTAGAGTATGGCAGATGGATGTGACACATATCTCTGATTTTGGACAGACCAAATATATCCATGTTTCTGTGGACACCTGTTCAGGGGTCATGCATGCTACCCCACTGGTGGGAGAAAAGGCACATAATGTCATTGTGCATTGCCTGGAAGCCTGGGCAGCATGGGGTAAGCCTCGACAACTCAAAACTGATAATGGGCCGGCCTATACAGGACAAAAGTTTGCCTCTTTCCGCACTCAGATGGAGGTTGAGCTTGTTCATGGCCTGCCCTACAATTCCCAAGGCCAAGGCATTGTGGAACGTGCTCATTGCACGTTAAAGGAATGTCTACAAAAACAAAAAGGGGGAATAGGCCATGGCCATACCCCTAAAGAGAGACTTTCCTTGGCTCTATTTACCATCAATTTTTTAACTTTGGATGCTCAGAGTCGCTCTGCAGCGGATAGACATCAGGAGCCTCATGACCCCACTAGGGGAATGGTAAAATGGAAGGATGTTTTGACAGGGCTCTGGCATGGGCCTGATCCCGTGCTGACATGGGCACAAGGCTCTGTTTGTGTTTTCCCTCAGGATCGACAGGATCTGGTGTGGGTGCCAGAACGCCTTACAAGAAGAGTCCAGTATGAGGAAGAAAATGATGGCCACGGTGGCGAGTCTTCTGCTCATAATTGCGGTGCAACCAGGGATGATGGAGCAAAGATGAGGACTCTTGTCCGTGTTCCCGAGGCTGATGCCAGTTTGTCATAATGCTAAGTTGTTTCCTCGGCTATTTAGTAGTAATAAAAGTATAGATGTAGCTTATTTCCCTTTAGATTCTGAAATTGCTCCCATAGGGGAGAATAGATCATTCCACCTAGAAGGAACACTTTGCTTTCAGATAATTGAAAATATTTCCCAACAGGCCCAGTGCATCCCACTTTATTATTTTTTTTTTTAATTTTTTTTTTTGGTTTTCCGAGACAGGGTTTCTCTGTGTAGCTTTGTGCCTTTCCTGGAACTCGCTTTGGAGACCAGGCTGGCCTCGAACTCACAGAGATCCGCCTGGCTCTGCCTCCCGAGTGCTGGGATTAAAGGCGTGCGCCACCACCGCCCGGCACATCCCACTTTATAATCAAACTGCGGGATGGTTCGATTTGCCTGAAAGTACCTCTGGGCCTTGCATTACCGCAAATGCCACATGGCTGGCAGGATGGTGGCCTGAAAAAATGAAGGATGATATGCCCCCCAGACAACCAAAATGGGCCCCTTATTGCTGGGGTATGAATTGGGGAGAAATGTGGCCTTGGACAGGGTGTCAATCTCATACTATAGTCTGGGCTGATGCCGGAAAGCATTTCACCTTCTCCCCTGTGATCAGTACTGCCTTTAATAGCTCCTTTGCCGGGTCCAATTTTAGTGATCAAAACCCATTTCAATCCTATGTCTCTAATCCATTTGATAATTGGCTTTTATGTGGCGTTAATGGGAGCTGCATGAATTTGGAGCCCATGGCTATGCTTGGAGGTGGTATGCATGGAGTAAGTCAATTTAAATGGAGTCAGTCCAAGCGCTGGGGCAGTTGGGGCACAAAAGTTTCTCCTAAGACAGTCACATCGAGTCCCGGAGTGACCGGCATTAAAGCAACTAATCCAGGCTGCTCTGAGGAAGGAGCTGAGCCTTTGTACAATATTTCATATCAGCCTACTCCAGTGTGTGTATATTCCCCTTTTATGTTCATAGTGAGTAGAGATGTGCCTCATCATTGCAATAATGCTACCTGCTTTTATACTCAATGTTGGAATAGTACATCATATAAATTTGCCGTGATTGTTTGGCTGCCTCGCTGGGTGCCTGTACCTGTTGATGGCCCACATGCTATGACCTTGTTCAGGAATAAGAGAGACTTTGGTATTACTGCCGCTATCATTACCGCTATTTCCCTCGCGGCTGCAGGGGCAGCCACAGCCGCCATATCTATGAGTCATACAGTGCAAACAGCACAAACTTTGAATAATCTTTCTGCCAATGTGGCCCAAGTCCTGGATCTCCAAAAGGGCATAAATGCTCAGCTAGAAGGAGGCCTGATGATCGTAAATCAACACATCGATCTGGTCCAAGAACAGATGGACGTGCTTTGGCAGCTCGCCCAATTGGGGTGTCAATGGAAATATGCTGGCCTGTGTGTTACTAGCATACAATATCACAATTTCACGTATGCAGCGAATTTATCTAAAGAATTGTCTAGCTTTCTTTTAGGCAATTGTTCTGGAGAATTTGACAATATGATGGAGCAATTGAGGATGGCCATTGTCACCGTGAATATCACCGAGTGGACGCTGGACTGGCAGAGGGACTGTCCTTGTGGATCTCGATGGCCATGAATCATCTTAAGGAATGGGCAGGCATAGGGGCTTTAGCTGCCCTTATGGTGCTAGTTTCTCTGGTTTGCCTATGGTGTATCTGCTGGCTTAGGATTTCTCAGCATCGCAATGCAGCCATGATCATTCAGGCCTTTACAGCTGTCGAGGCGGGCCAGTCCCCTCAAGCATGGTTGGCCACCATGAAGCATTAAGTTCCCTAGCACGGGATGCAAAGCTTAAGCACTGCACTTGGGGCCCATTGCATATCAGACCCCAAGGAGAGCACGCCTGATTGCATGTTGGTTGATACCTCACGTCCCACCTCTGTGAAAAGGGTATCGGACGGGTCTGGCACTCCTCGGGTGGCTGATGCCTAAGTGAGAGTCAGTACAATGTCCCTGATACAATCTTACAGAGATCAGGCCTCTACTCTTGCCTGTTGCAATAAATAAAGAAGGGGGAAATTGTAGAGAGCTGCGTGCAGCTGTGCCTCCAAGATGGTGATGGCCTCCGCCTTCCACCCTCCCAACAGTGAGTGCTCTCTGAAAAACAACTCTGAAAAACAACTCCTTATTTGGCTAAGGCTGGGATCTGGCTTGCTTCCACGTACCTGGACCTATCTGCGGTACCCATGTGGCAGATTGGGGTAGGCTATCCAGAGGCTATTTAAGTTGTGGGTTGGCTCTCCCCGGGGTCAGAAGATTGTTTCAAGGTACCTGAATAAACTGCTTGGAGAAGAGCCTGGTGTTGCGTCTTCCTTCCTGGTCGAGGCGGACGCGACACATACTACTCCTACAATTTTTTTTTATTTCTATACTTGGGCATTGACATATGTACACTCCTACATCAGCACATACATAAATTATTTTTAGACCTGAATAAGTGTCATTGATGTCATTTGAAAATAAATGAGTCCATAGGTTTCATCATTAGAACTCACATAGGGGAAGTAGATAACAGACAAATGTATGTTGTCCTCTCAGTGCTACATACACATCCTGGCACAGGTGTTGACACACAAATGCAGTTCAAACATTTTTAAGTGGATGAAAATACTAGCAAATAAAATAACCCAATTATTGAGAATATATAAAATTATTTGCCCAGTTAAATTATAGAATTTCAAGAAATAATTCTGTTCTTTAAAACTTGGTTTCTTTTTAAATGTTATTTTATACTTTCATGTTCTGATTCCATTGTAGGTCACTTAGAAACCCATATTTCTGGACTTAGAGGTACGTGAATGCAATTCCAGCACTCTGTGAGTTTGAGGCCAGCTTGGTCCCCATAGTGAATTCCAGGGCAGCCTATTTGGACACATCCAGTCCCAAAAAAATTCCAAAAGAAGAAGAATATCTTAAATTATGGAATTTTTCATAAGGTAATCTGGCTGGACTGTGACTAGTTTCAACAAAAGCTATTGTTATCTTTACTCACTTCACAAGAAATGTGTTAACAATGAAAACATAAAACAATATAGAGGCAAAGGTAGGTGAATCTCTGAGTTCAAGGCAAGCCTGGTCAACAGAGTGAGTTCCAGGAGAGCCACTGGAGCTACAGAAAAACCAAAAGAAAAATGATATTCTGTACAGTAATGTCACAGCCTTTAGTTGGGCATCAGTCAGGGCTTAGTTAAAATGAACTTGTTCTGATCCTTCAAAGAATTTGTGGTCTTCTGAGCCAGCTTACTTGTAGGCAAAAGAAGCCTTATTCTCAGGGTAGAATAGCTCAGAATAGCTGTCCATTTGAGACCACCATTCACAGTATGAATAGGTGACTTTCCCATGCCTGTGTTTGTATTTGTGTCCTATGTCCTTTGTGTGAGAACTGTGGAATTGATATATTCTTTAAATGCATCTTTTAGGTTATACATTATGATCTATTTCTCTTTTAAATCATGCGTCATGATATACTTATATTTAGATGATACTGCATGATCTAAAAGATAATTTTGCTCTATAAATCTCCATCTCCCTAAGTGGCTAAACTTGCATTCTCCTGGCCCTATTTAAAATGTTCAATGTGCTACCTCAGGCTGGACTTAAGAGAAACTTAAGCATGACAGCACATGTGGCATGCAAAACCTGTGCCAGACTGGCTTCTATTCTGACATTAACCACCACTTGATGCATGTTGTTATTTAAGGTATTTTTGTTCATTAAACTTTTAGGTGTGAGGAAAAATTTATGGCTATTGAGGCATATTCTCTAAGAGAAGTACCTCCAGCCTTGTAGAAAAAAATTCTGAGGCAAACCTTCTTATGTTTGATCACACAGTAATGAGCACAATCTATTTCACTGTGTTGTCCTTGTGATTGAACCAACTACAATTTTAGAGTGAAGAACTTAATTACCACTGAGATTTTAAACTAAAAATTTGGGTTATGTAGTCAACTGTCCATTTGAGTAACCAGAAAAGGATTTTTGTGTGCTTGGAGACTAAAATAGAGCCAAGAGCAGAAATAAACAAATGTACCCATGCTGCCTATTTGTTTATGCTTATTCTCTAGCTTCTTCATACTTATACAGTACAGGTTGCAGACAATGAAATGATTCTGCCCATTTTAGGGAGTCTTATCACAGTTAACAATGAATAAAATACCACAGAAACATGTTCAAAATAATTCTGATCTATATAGTTCCACATTTAGGGTCCCTCTTCCAAGGTGAATAGTTTGATTCAGTCTGATAATAAAAACTAAGAATCACACTGTCCCAGCATCAGTGCCAGAATTTGAGGAGATTTCTGCCTACATTCAGAGCTGTGGTTCTAAATCTGTGGGTCACCACCCCATTGGGGGTTTCATATCAGATATCCTGAAATCAAATATTTGAATTATGATTCACAACAGTGGCAAAATTAAAATTAAGAAAAATTAAACAATTATGTTTAAGGTTCACCAAGACATGAGGAACTACTGTTAGTGATATTTAAAGGGTCAGAGAATTGGAAAAATTAAGAAACATCAATCTAGAGTGTCCAATGGAACCCTAGTTCTATGTTTCTAAATATGAAGGGGCTTGCAAAGGATTTTCCTGAATATCCTTTGCTGTATAGGAAACTCATGTTCTGTGTGGAAGACTCCAGCTTTCTGGCCACCTTTACTACCCAGTAACAGCAGACCACTTTGAGCTACTCAACAAAGAGTACAACACCCACTACACATGCTTATGACACTGATTTTAGTCACACTGAGCTCCATGACCATATCACGCTCCTATGGGTACTTGTTGCTAGGCTGTGTCAGCCTCTCCTCTAGCATAACTCTGCCCAGATGTTTCCTGCAGACTCTTTACCAGGAAATTATTTAACGAGTGCCCTTCTCAGTCAGCATTAAGTCTATGATGTCTTGTGTCTAAGGAGATAAGAAAATGCAGGTACTTATTATGAACTATGGCATATATAAATTTCTATGATATTATTACCTTCTGTGCATAAAATTACTATAGGAGATAAACATTCAGTTCCCCACATGGTAAGAACTAAAGGATGTCCAATCAATCCAGGAGAGATCTCTGGCTTTGGATGAAGGGGGTGCTGAAGGGCTTCCCTTGTATCCCAGCAGAGGCTCCTGGAAAGGTCAGCTTGACTTCTGGTGTATTATGAGGAAAGCTCATTAGCAGGGAAGCAATGTCAGCTCTCATGACATCTGAAGCTCTTCCCTGGACATTCTATTATATCCTGGAGAGCCCTGGCATCTTCTGTGATGTCACCTATTTTGTGACAACACCAACTGCCCTTGGGAAGCTTATTCAATGTCTTCACCATTTACTGATGAACATGATGGCATACTGAAGAGTGTAATTCAGAAAGGGAATGAAGAGGGTAGAGAGACCAGAGAGTGACAGAAGAAAAATGACCTTCAGCCTCAATGTAATACATCAAGAAAGAGATGGTCAAGAGAATGGTGTAATGAGTTCTGTGCAGGAAAAGGGAAGCTTCCTGGAGGAAGTGGGCTTGAGCTGAATCTTCCAGTAATGGGGAACAGAAAGCTGGAGTCTCTGGGAACCAACAGAACTTCCCTGCTTATCATGGCTCTTGAAATTCAAGGATTCCAGAATATTAATTGTTCTGGCTCAGAAGTCAGTAACTGGTAAGGCCAATGCTTTATGCTGGGAACTCTTGGCTTTCATTCCTTTTGGTAGATAGGCATTGATGTGTGAACATGAGATCAACATTGAAGAGGGATGGATTAATGAGGTGTGCCCATTTCAAGGCAGGATATCACTGTACTTCAACCACAATGTCTATCTTTAGGTACTTCCCAGCTGCTCTGATTTCCTGAGTTTTCAGTGAGGTGACTTGTTGAGTCTGGTGACCATGTTCTGCCCTTATATGTCTTCTCCATCAATAGTTATATGGTTAGAGTGCCCTGTCAAGATATTTGGGGGAATTCTAAATGATTGGGGTGATTATGAACTATGGCAATTTTCTGCTGACTTGTAAACCAACATACTTTCAGACTCTGCAGCCATGATAAATTCTGAGTCTGAAGCTGTGAAAGAGCCTGAAGAGGCTATCTCCTTGGTTACTTGGAGCATGTGCTATGATGGCAGAGAGAACCAAATAGCTGAGATAACCACTTCCCTTCAAATAGAGGAGACAGATGAGTTCCCTAGAGGGGGCATCTGAATCACAGGACAAAATAATTTGGGGTGTCACTGAGTCACTGGTAAACAAGCTTTCTCAAACATTTGATTAGGACTTAGGTTGGTCTGTTTGTCCTCTTTGCCTTGTCATACTACAAGTTAATTTGTGTTCATTTACCCACAAAGAGCACCAGGGAGCAACCATCCCACCAAACCTTCCTCACCGAGGTGCAGGTGCAGCAGAAGGTCCAGAGACTGACCAGTCAGCTACAGCAAATGACCATTGAAAGAAATTAACAGTGAGATCTCCTGATCTTTATCACAGAAGAGAGCATGAAGAATAAGTATTCATTCTTTCAAACCCTGTAGTTTCAATCTCAGGTCCACTCTGTCATCATTAATTCATTTTATATAAGGTCTGTGTTTCTGGTAGGCTGCATCTTCAGGATATGCCTTTGCCCAAAATCATGTCTCTGAATTCTTCCCAAAGGCAGAACCTCAAATGTGGACGGGAATGGTATGAGGACAAAGACTATTCGGCTTCCTCTAAAAAGAAACAAAAACAGAGCCTGTGGCATGAGTCATAGTACTCATGGACTGAGGCAGTAGTATGTGAGTTCCCAGCATGCATTTGATGAGATTCTATCAAGTGCTGGCTAGTGTGAGATGTTAGTTGCTGTGAGTTTGAGTTTGTTACTTGCTTTAAAAGGCCTTGTGCGTTTGATTCCCCAAGCAGCAATTGGAGAGGCCTGGACACACATGTAAATGTGTGAATACAGGAACTGAGACTGATCCCTGCTCCTTTTGTTCCCCTCTGAGAGGACACACCTGCATGCATTTTATCAGCATCCAATTGATAGAGTTCTCCCACTCTCACTCAGTCTCTCTTTCTCTGTCTCTCTAAGTATCTCTTTCTCTGTCTCTCTGTCGCTCACATACATGTGTATATGTTGTGTATTTTTCTATGTGTTTGTGCATGTATCTCCCTCTAGTCCCTGCAATCAGGGATCTGTGTTTGGGCATGAGCAGTTCCCTATCTCACAGTTCCCAGGTGTCCTGACTACATGGGGAGTCAGCCAACACCTTGATCTGCTTAGGATAGCTCTGATGGCAGGAACTGCAAGGAGACAGTTTAGCCCTGGAGGATGAAGTATCTCACACACCTTGAGCTGCTCAGAACAGCAGCTCTGCCCTGAAGGTGTCCTGGACACCTGAAGTTGTTTAGCACAGCTCTGGTGGCTGAAACTGCAAGGGACCGTCCAGCCCTGGAGGGTGAGGTATCCTGGACACCTCAAGTTGGTCACAACAGCTCTGCCCTGAAGGTGTCCCAGAGACCTGGAGCTGTTGTGCACAGCTCTGACAGCTGGAACTGCAAAGAAGCAGCCCGACCCTGGACAGGACAATTTTCTGACTTCTTGGGAAATTCAGGCGTGGAACTGATGGGGGATGATCTCCCAGCAGGATACAAAAATCCTACTCTTCTCCTGGAGAGCTGCTACAGCTGAGCTTTGCTCAGTCCCCTCTTAAGGGGGCTTCCTAGCTGAGCTCTGCTTCTCTTGCCTATGGTGTGTCTTTCTTTTGCTTCACTCTGCAAAAAGGGAAAAACCCCTGCAGCAATGTAGCAGTGTACTCTGGCTCTGGAGAAAAGTGTTACTTTATAGCTCTTTATGGCTCTGTCCACTGAGGGAGGTCTCAGCAAAGATCTTCTGTTCAGCTCCTTCTTGCTCTGCTCTTTCAGCCCCCTCTTGCTCTGTCCACTGGGGGACATCTCAACAAGGATCTTCTCAATGCCAGTGAATGAAGATCATCACACCCAAAATTCTTTTGAGAAAGAGATTTATTTGGGAAGGAGGAGTCCAGGAGGGTAGCTGCCTCTACCAGGGTAGACAGAACAGCCTTTTTTTTTAAACTGACCAGGCAGGGCGGTTTGCACTGGATGTTTTGGGGGTGCAGTCAACCTCAGCTTGACTTGGGGCCCAGGATTCTCCTGTTCTGCTCTGTGATTAGTTGATTTCAAAAGTCAGTTTGCCAGGGGCAGAGATATCTCTGATCTGACTGAGATAAACAGTGTTTCTTTCTGTCCTGATCTGAGTCTTTCTTCCCTAGTTCTGGGCTCCAGGGTCAGGGTGGGTTTCTTTAGCCAGCCTCTTGTAAGTTTAATAAATACCAGAAGTTCCCATTACTTAGGAGACAGGATGTGGCATCCCATGACATCCAGTAGTCTAGAACACACCCTGAATTCCTGCATTACTTGAGGACTATATTCATGGAGTTCATTACCTCTAGGTCCAGGACCTACTACCAGCCAAATCCTTTCTATGAAAAGCTCAAGATGGGGCATGAGCAGGTCATGTCACACATGCAGAGCTTAAAGAATGAGAACACCAAGGTCTCAGAGAAATTAAATGATCTGGTCAAGGAGTCAGTCTTCCATTATTAAGTGCCTGTAGTTCAGGGGACCACAACATTGTGCAATGGCCATCTCTGGCTTTCCTTGTTGCTGTACTGCAGATTCTCAAGCTCTGGCTCCAGCCTTTCTGCCTCTTAGCAAGGTTCCTTATCAAGTAGTGCTTTGTCTTACACTTCTCATTCTCAGCATTGCCAATAGTGAAAGAGACTGTTAGCTACTCACAACCCCATATTGTCATACTGAATAACCTCCAGAACTACTATTTTTAACCTTCCTAACGTGAACATTGAAGTATAATTCCTCATGTTTTGACATTTCACCATAAAATTATTTTTCTTGCTGTGTCATAACTGTAATCACTACTGTGATCAATTAAAATGTAAATATCTCTTATGCACAATATCTGAAATGCCTCCCCTTTGAAAGAGTAATTCTGTCACCAAATGAGTCATGACACTTAGAAGGCCAGTTTGCAATACGAGATGGGTATCATGTATGGTCTTGGGCAGGGGTCTATTGCCATAGGACTGCTACACCACTCGTGTCTCCTACCCTCACTCAGATGCATTTGTCCTCTACTTGTTGATGTTTCCCCATTTCCATGGTCAGATGGGGAATCTGTTTTCTTACTATAGATTCTTGGATTTCTTTTGTTGTTGGAGTTTTCAGAAATAGTATGATTCTTTCTGGAATTCCCTTTCCTCTACCATTGGCCAAGAGGAAAATGTCAGAGATCCCCAGACACAGAAAGAGCAGGTAAGAACAAGCAGCTGGGTCAAGGGTAGGTCAGCAACATTTCCTCCTGTAACATTAGCATGTTTAACATTTAATCCACTTGTGTTTACTTCATCACTTTACTCATACACATTCCCCCACACACACACATTCAACCCCTTCACCACTTTCATGACAGTCAATTGTTTATTTTTTTGTCCATGCACCAGTAGTTCTGGGAAGTGAGTCTTTTGTGAGAATCATTTGGCCATCAATCAATGCTTCTCTGACTGAAGCTGCAGTCCAATGATGGAGATGGATCAGTCACACATCACACACTTTCATGTCATTATGAGGAGAGAGGTGCTATGAACAGGCTTGAGGGAATAAGTTCAAAGTCCAGCACCATTTGCTTTTTGCACATTTGCTTTTCAGGGTTTATGTATGATCACAGTGGGGATAGCAGCTTGTAAGTAGAAGAGCCCCCTGCAAAGGTCAAGTGAGTCATTCTCATTGTCACCTCATTGTGTGGCAAGTGGCCTTCTTCCATTCTCTGCATGCCAAGGTGGTCTCTTCACTTTGACAAGCTGTTGCTTCACACTTATAGAGACCTCAGTTGGAGTTGGGCAAAAGTGTTTACTGTGTGTTCTGTTCTCTTTTCTTTTGTCCTCTCCCATAGCAGTTGACCAAATTCCCTATCTGATACTCTCCAAAATGTTGGAACCACAGTGTCAATAACACTTGGGAAAGACTGAATGTATTGTCACTTTTGAATGTGATGCCTATGTCATAGCTGAGGGATTGTACTATTCTCTAAGTCAGTATGTAGCTGTGCCATGCTGAGAGGTCTTGAGCTCTGCCCCTGACCCAGCATCAGTGATTTTTGTTTCTGAAGCTTCTGGACCCTGTCCCAGCTAATAATGGGGTTCCATAAGCCTTCCATTTGTGTGTTCTCTTAACTTGAAGTGGTGTCATTCTTACTAGAGGAGTGTGTCATACATGGTGATACTTTTGTAGAACTGAGTGTTTCATTGGCTCTTTTGTATGGTTTGTTCAGGTTTGATTTTATTAGTATTGGCTGAGTATTCTCTTGTACAGTATGAGTTAAGATTCAGAACTAATTTACATGAGTTCTGATCTTTGTTGTTTCTTGCTGACTAATGACATTTCATTTTTATGTTTTCAACACATAGTTATTTGTGTATAAACTCACAGACATAGCATTCATTCAGCTGTACACACACTATAACTCACATGTGGATGGTGGATGGGAATACTTTACTAGAGTTCAATGCCTTTGCTATACCATGTTTCCCAGGAGTTGAATTCAGACTTGTTGGCATGTATCTCTACTTGCTGAACCATCTATTGGTCCCTAAATTTTTAAATGTTTACCTTTATACCAATAGACTTCAACTTCCCTCTTGCATCACCTTTTTTTGGTAGAATCCAATGTTCTGTTATTTTTGTACATTTCAAGAATGTTATACTCTATTCCTACCACCATTTGTGTCTAAGAACTTTGGAATCCACTCCCAATTTCTTTAGCATCTCACTGATTGTTCAGTGTTTTATTTTCTACCCTCCATGTGTTTGTATATTTTCTATAGTTTATTTTTGTTTTATTTTGAATTTTTTATACTGTGATCTTATAAAAATAAAAGTTATTTCAATTACCTTGTTTTTGAGAAGATTTGCTTGGAATAAAGCCATTTTGAAAAGTAATTGCTCAGGCTGCTGATAAAAATTAATTCTACTTCTGTTCCATGGAAAGTTCTGTAAATGTTAAATCAGTCCATTTATTAGTATATTGATTGTTCAATGCTTTGCATTTGTTTTGGTAACTGATACAATCATGTATTAAAATCACCCAAAATAATGTTGAGTTCTATCTGTTAGCTCATATTTAGTAGTGTGTGCTTTATAAAACTGGGAGCATCAATGTCACAAGAACATGTGTTTATGGACTCTTGTTGAATTTCTCACTTTATCAATATGTAGTGACCTTCATTTTCTCATTCACTATTTTAACTTTAAAGTGTACATTGTGGACTATCAGTATGGTTATACTTGTTTGTTTCCACATGTGATTTTCTGCCTGTTTCTTTGGCACTGAAGTTCATTTGTTGCAGGTACCAAATACCTCTATGTAATAGAATATTATTTTAAGGTGTACTGCTTTTGTTTATGTTGAATTTGTTTAACTCTGTGAAGCTATATTACTGTGCCTGTGTAAAACACCTGATGATTTAATAAAGATCTGGCCAATAGCAAGAAAGGAGAAAGGATAGGTGGGCTGGCAGGCTTAGATTATACATAGAAGGAGAAAACTGGGTGGAAAACTCTAAAATCAAGGAGTCATAAAATGAGGAGGGCTCCAGAAGTCAGTCACCCAGCTACACAGCAAGCCAGAGAGTGAGAGTAAGATTTGCAGAATTTAGAGAATAAGAAAAGCCAGAGGCAAAAGTCTTCTTTGGAATTAACCCTTTGGGAGTGGATTCCAAAGGGTTAATTTAAGAAAAACTGGCTGGAAATTAAGCCAAACTAAAGGTGGGTTACTCATAAGTAAGAATAAGCCTCTGTGTATGATTTACTTGGGAGCTGGATGGAGGGCCATCAAAAGAGCAGTAACCTCCAATAACAGCTCTCTTTCATTTATGTAGTGTATTCTGTCAGGCTATTTCTTCTAATTGGAATGTGAGACACTTAAAAGTCAGAATTATCTCAACTTGTAAAGTAATTACTGTCATTTTATTATATCTCCTTTACTCTATGTTTAATTTTTCAAGATAGTGGTTACTTAAATATTTTTAGTCTAGTGATGTATTTGGACTCTCTCACATACATTTATACTCAAGCTTTCCAGTTCTGTTCTTCTTGCTTTGGTTTTGGAAATGCCTTCTTCTAACACATTATTTAGTCTGTTTTTATAGGATACATTTACAGGATACATTGCAATCTTTGTCTTTAGCTACCTTAAATGCATCAAAGATAAATACATTCTGAATGAAAGCTTTCTTTTCTATTATTCAATACAACAATTTTTTAATAAATAGATTTTTCAATATTGCATTACTCAATTTCACCCAAGGAGAAAAATGACATCATTGTAGGCTATGATAGGCAAAACCAAAGGGTATTAGAAAATTTAAGCTGCCTTATCCAGGCTTGTAAAATTCTAGTTGTGTCCATATTCTGCAAAGCCTTTTGATAGTAGTGCATAATTTATTTGTGGCATAATGGCATTGTAAGTTACCCAAACTATCGTATGGACTGATATCCATAGCTCCATGTAGGATCTGAAGCAAACCCACCATAAAAGCCCTGGATGAAGACCATTACCAGTTCCCCCAAACATGTTCCTGATTTTATGGAAGGAGCTCTGTTTTATTGTCAAAAAATCAGGCATTTAGGGAAAGCTCCCAAAGCCTAGGCCACAGGCTGTTCATTGCTCTCCCAAGAATTATCCTTTTCCTTGTCTGAGGGCTGAAATGAAAGCCTTGCTTGATCAGTCTAGTCCTTAATATAACAAGTTTTACTTTTCAAATACATGTCACCTGGTGTCATATTGACCTTCTGGCAGAACCATGCTTTTCTCAAGAAGAAAACTGGGGCCGGGAGCTGATGGCACATGCCTGTAATCCCAGCACTCGGGAGGCAGAGGCAGTTGGATCTCTGTGAGTTCAAGGCCAGCCAGGTCTACAGAGCTAGTCCAGGACAGGCTCCAAAGCTACAGAGAAACCCTGTCTCGAAAAACTAAAAAAAGAAAACAAAAATGGAACTTTATGGCACAACATGTCTTAGGGCTGGCTGTGACATGTAATGTCTCAATAAGCAGCTTGTTAGAATCTCATTCTTTGATATAAGTTTGGGCCTAGTTTCTTGTTGTCAATCAGCAGTGGTTCCTTTGTAATGGTTTGGAAACAAATGTCTGGACAATCCTAGTGAACAAATTTGTATCCTACTGTCCTAATCTGTAAAAGGCCTGACTAGAATACACTTATCTTTGGGGATTTTTTTTGAGACAGTCCTCCATCCTCTATATTCTGTTTTGTGAGACTTACTATCTCCTAAGCATTAGTAAATCCTTTAAATCAACAATTATACTCATCTACATCACATGCTAGTAGTGGAGTGCTACCCAATGCATGAGATGCCTTTTACAACCACCCACAAAATTAACTATAAATGGATCTTACACATAAAAATTAAATGCAAAATACTGATCCTCACTCAACAAGGTAAAGGTACTCTGAAAGTTAGGCAACCTGTTTTCTATGGGTGCAAGAAAAGCATGATTAAGTTCAAAGATGGTTTTAAGCACAGCTCCCTACTTCCAATTTTGTGAGCCGATTAAGCCCATACAACAGGTATTCAGAGGCCTGCCCCTGGATCCAGGGAGTTTCAAGTACTACATGGGACCTCAGAGGACAGGGATTCTGCAGGCAGGTTCGCACCCAGACCCGAGGAGGACCCACCACACTGTATCTTCTACCTCACCATCTGCTCCACTCCATCTGGAGACAGCAGCCTCTCACTCACCATGTCATGGATTCCCAGTTCAGCCATGCTGTCTGCTCAGCTCCCTGCAGCAGCACTCACAGCACACCACACCAGACAAAACGGCTGGTGCCAGCTCCTCTTCAAAGGAAAGTCTGAAGCCTGGGGAGGCAGGAAGAACCCTGTACCACTTTTGACAGGCAGGTCACCTGGAGGACCTGATTGGCTAATGAGACCTGAGTGACAAGACCACATCCCATAGGGTCACAATGTGCTTAAAAACAGAGCACAATGGTTCCTGTCCCTCCCTTCCACACAGACAAAGACTTTTTCTAGATCAGCAGAAATAAGCATATCAATAACACTTGCCCCTGGCTGCAAAAGTAAACCCTGCTCTCTTCCTGCTCTCCTTAGGCACTTCCCCTTCTTCCTCTTGGGCACAATGTGGCTAGCTAGCTTGTACAGACCACTATACTATGTGGGGTGGAGTGATTCCCTGTCACACAGGTAGAAGAGTGCCCGGAATATTAACAACAAAAAAGGTACTTAAAGACACACAAGGATTGTTTGTTGTGTGACTTAACACTGACATCAGGTGAACTGAAGATTTTTTTCCCTGTTTGTCACTGGGACTTCAGACAACCAGCAAAGAAAAGCAGGAACTAGATCAGACACAAGATAACAGGTCTTTCTCCCATCAGAAAGTTGGATGATGGCTCCATTGCTTAAGGAGTTTTATTCCTGAAATTTAGAGCAAACAGTTGGAAAACTAAATAATAATAAAGAGTAGTCTTCATGGAAAGTTGAATACTTAGAGAATAATGGAGCTAGGAAGAATTCATTTATGAGTACCATTGTCAGCCAGCACATCTTCCTTCCTGGGCAGGTGAAAAAAAAAGACAACTGTATTATTTTCTACATAATCAGTACTGGTAGAATGAATCTCTCCATGTATGTAGAAAATTGATTTTTCAGAATGCCTTACAAGCATGCAGGATGGGAAGGAGATCATTTTAACTAGCCCTGTCTGCTGTCTGTCTCAGGGCTGAGACATCATTGCAGAGAATTCCATTTTTTAAGCTTCATTTTATTTTATGTATATGGGTGTTTGCCTCCAGGAGTCTGTGCAGAGTTCTTGCAGAGACCAGAAGAGAGTTACAGGAGATTGTTAGGTACAATGGAACCTGTGTCCTATGTAACAACCTGATGCTGCTTTTAACTGTTAAGCTATCTCCCTAGGACACTTCTTTAATTAAAATTTATTTTTATATATTTTAATTAATATTTATTAAATCAATTTCCCCCTTCCTTGTCCTCTCTCCATCCCTTCCCAAATTCTTCCCTTCCAATTTCTTCCTTGTTATGCCTGTGAGAATATGTATGCACAAAGATATGAATAAACCCTGCTCAGTCCATTTCTGTTGCTTGTGTTTATAGGGAACCTAGGATGAACACATTGTATTGGATATGCACTTGGGGAGCTCCTCCCTGCCTGAGGCTATTTCTCCCATGTGCAAAAGAATTCCACTATTTAATGAGCAACAAGAGTCTTATCATTTAGGTGCCTTGGACTAGAAACATTATATAGAATAGAAAATATTATCCAGAATAGTAAACTTGAGGTGGTAAATACCTCAGCTAACAATTGCTGATGTCATGGCCCTGAAGTTTAGAGCTGCAGGGAAGATTATGGACACCCTTCTAAATCAATTATAGTCTCCTTTAGTTCTGTGGTCCTCCCACCAGACCCCATTGACCATTCTCATTTTGGATGACTTTGAAAACTTAAAATTCCTACTTCCACATTCTAAGTAATATGATCACAGGCCTGAACCACCATGTCTGCCTTAGGTTCCTTCAAATGCATTTAGTGAGGTATTAGAATGATAGGATGAGTTACATGAACATTTATAATTAACTATATTCAAAAATACTCATCTCCTTGATCCTGGCTTTCACCATCTGCAGAATAAGGACAGAACTCTTCCCTGGTCATTGATCAGATACAACAGACTCAATACTAAAGAAAAATAAAATTTCTCATAGTTAGAAGACAGTGGACATTAAGGTAGGAAGGCTACACTTGATGGGAACCTTCTTCTGTTACTGGTGATAGGAGCAGAACCTGTGTCCTGGCTACTCTAACAAGGCAGGCTCAGCCATTCATCCTCACTAAGCCAATTAAATGCCTCAAGTTATCCAGTGAGTGGCATGCCCACCTATAATGCAGGAAATCTGGTGGCAAGGTGAACAGATCTGTCTGATGTCTTAGGACAGCCTAGTCTATAGTGTGAGTTCCAGGCAAGCCAAAGAGTCATATTAACATTATTCTCTACAAAAAAGAAAACAGAAATAGAAAAGGGAATAAAGCAAATTATTAATGAAAATTTAAAACATGATAATTATTCAAATTGACTAATTTGGACAATAAAAAAATATAAGATAACTAACCTATTCGTGGGGTCTTAAGAGGTTTAGATAGATGGTAAAAGATATGCAAACCTAAGCAATTTAAAAGCCATATAATGAATTTTTCCCATCTATAAAACCCTCCCATATTCTCCTCTGGAGGATTCAAGTCTTTTCCCACAGTGACATGCTCAGTGAAATTAAAATTTCATGTGGTTCACTGTTTCACTAGTTGTTGGACAAAGGGAGAGATCAGTGTCTCTTTAAAACATCCTTTTTCCATCCAGGAATGTAGGTTACAGGGATTGAGAGGGTAGGGACTGAGTAGCTTTAAGGCCCAAGGGTGAATCACAAAGTGTGGGCATGCAGGAACTTGTCACTGACAGCTGCATGTAGTTGTCAAAAAGAGGAAAGAGTGGAAGACCTGGACTGCACTGATTCACTGAAAACTTAGGGTAGAAAATACCTTACCTGTTAAGAAAACTGAAGATTCTTTCAGAGCATTCAGCTTCCATTCCTAGTACAAACAGAAGCTCAGTACTATGTATAACTCCAGGATCAGGAGTTTGTAGCTCCAGATCTAGGGGATCTGACACCTTCACACAGACATCTGTCAATCTTGATCTTTTCTATTCTTATGTAAAAGTTGGAATGTTTGGAATGTCAGACACTTTCCCTTAGATGCTGGCCCATCCTTGGTTGGATCCCTGGGTGGTGTCAGCATAAGGATCCAGATGTATGCCTACCATAAGCCTATTATGACAGAGGTACCTGGGTCCCTAAGCCTGTCATGGCAGCTGTGTGGTCAAGCTGTTTTGGGTTCTTACAGATTTCACCAATATCTTTCAGAGTTATACCCAAATGGGATTGAACTGCTGCAGATGTCTACTTCTGGGTGGTACATGCATGATGTATAGGACCATCAACTGACCCTAGTCTTCTCTTACTTCAGCTAGCCATAGGAAATACCCCAAGAGGCTGTAGGTGTGTGCTTGGCAGCAGAAGGCCTTGTAACAGGAGTAGAATCCTGTAACTGGAGTTTTCTCTGGTCCCACAGCAGCTCAGAACCAAATAAACACACAGAAGCTTATATTAATTAAAACTGTATGAGCTAATGGCTCAGGCTTCTTGCTAGCTAGATCTTACATCTTAAATTAATCCATTTCCTTAAATCTATACCTTGCCAGGAAGCTCGTAGCTTATCAGTAACTTTACATCTTGCTTTTCATGGTGACAGCACTTGGCAACTCCTGACAGCCTTCCTGTTCCCAGAATTCTTATCTCTTTTTGTCCTGTATATACTTCCTGCCTGGCTACTAGACAATCAGCACTTTATTTATTAACCAATCAGAGCAACATAGTCACAACATACAGAGCAATATCCACAACAGAAACCATAGGCATTTTGGCAACTTCTTCATGGAGCTTGTTTGATCCTTCAGGACCTGCTTGGGCCCACCCACTCATATACCACCTCCATTTGATAAGAGATTGCTGCAGTGTGTCTTACTTTATGACTTGCTTGGTCTGATAACACCCAGCTCATCATGGGCAGTTCAGGTAAATGGTATGGTGGTGGCCTACCCACAAGTATTCAGTTTCTCTCAGTGGCTGGGATTGATGGCCGGTGATTGTATGCATGGTCATAATTATTTTTGAAAATGGTTCTATGGATACCAGTAGCAGACACTTGAATTGATTTTAATAGGTATTGTATTGCTCCAATTTTCCAATTCTCCAGTTCTTGGGTTTTTTTAGTTTTGTTCTTTTACTGTGTATATGTGTGTGAGTGTGTGTGCCATGTGTGCATTTGTAGACTATGTAGCACAGGCTGTAAACCTCGGAGTCATCTTCTTGACTCTGTGTCCAGATGGCTGGTACTAAAATAATGCACTACCACACACAGCTTGAAAAATAGTTTTAATGGTCTAAGTCTCTTCTTCTTATGGTGGCCAACAAGACCATGAGATGGTGTCAGAGCCCCTGATGCTGGAGTTACAGATAGTAGCAAGCTTCTATATATACTGGGAATAGAAGTTGGGTGCTATGAAGGAAACTTTGGTGTTCTTAAATTATAAGGCAATTTCTACCATAAGTTTTATATTCTTCTTTATATTTCTGGTACAAGGCAGCCTAGTCAGGGTTAAATACCTGATGTGGATTGCAACGTAGAATTTTCCTATGTTTGTGAGAGTAGAGCAGGGATGAGATCCCTAATAATTTGGCCAATACAACATGGTCAGGCAAACATGCATATATGTACAACTAACAAAAATGGATGCAGCAGATTGTATTCATGTATTTCATCATACTTGTTCACTCACACTTAAAAAGGAAGAATTTAGAAGGGATTTTGGAAGGTAGTGAATGAAAAGATAAAAGGGAAAAGGAATGTAATGTCATTTAATTAACAATTTTCTTCTTTTTTTATTACTAAGAAAGTTTCTATTCATTTTACATACCAGGTACAGACCCTCCCTCTTCCTGCCCCCTACCACTCCTCCCCAACATACCCTGCATTCCCAACTCCTCCAAGTCAACATCTCCCATGGGGAGTCAATAGATCCTGGCCCACTCAGCTGAGGCAGGTCCAAGGCCCTCCCCACTGCACCAAGACTGCAAAGGTCTCACACCCTAGGCACTGGGCTTCAAAAAGCCCACCCATGTACCAGGTATGGATTGCAATTCCCCTGCAGGTGGGCCCCACAAATGGTTTAAGCTAAACAACTGTCTCACATATCCAGAGGGTCTAGTCCTGTCCTATGGGGGCTCCACAGTTATTGGTACTAAGTTCGTGGGTTTCCAATAGTGTCGCTGGTCATTTCTATGTGTTTTCTCATCATGATCTTAATGTCCCCTGCCCCCAGAATCCTTCCTCTCTCTCATTGAGTGGATTCCCAGTGATCAACCTGGCACCCTGTCATGGATCTCTGTATCTGCTTCCATCAGTCACTTCATAAGGGCTCTATGATTACAGTTTGGGTACTGAGTCATCTGATCACTGGAATAGGCCAGTTCAGGCAACCCTCTTCATTATTGCCAGTAGTCTAAGGTGGGATCATCCTTGTTGGTACCTGAGAACTCTCCTAGCACCCTGTTTTTTCCAATTCCCATGATGTCTTTATTTATCATGGTATCTCTTTCCTTGCTCTCCCACTCTGTCCCTTTCCAGCTCAAACCTCCTCTTCCCCTATATGCTCATCCCCCATTCTTTGCCCTCCATTCCCCCCTTTCAGTTTGCTCAGAGATCTCATCTATTTCTCCTTTGCTGTGCTATCTATGTGTCCCTTCTAGTTAGCTAGCCTCCCTGAAGCTATGGGTTGCAGTCTGGTTATCCTTTTTATTACATCTAATATCCACTTATGAGTGAGTACATACCATGTTTGTCTTGTGAGTTTGGGTTACCTCACTCAGGATGATAGTTGCTAGTTCCATCCATTTGCCTCCCAATTTCATGATATCCTTGTTTTTTTTTTTTACTGCTGAGTAGTACTCCATTGTGTATATGTTCCATATTTTCTTCAGCTGAGGGTCATCTAGGTTGTTTCTAGGTTCTGGCTATTATGAATTATACTGCTATGAGCATAGTTGACCATTTGTCCTTGTGGCAAGTTTGAGCATTCCTTGGGTATATTCCCAAGAGTGGTATAGCTGGTCCTGAGGTAGTTTAACAGCCAATTTTCTGACAAACAATTTATGGAAATAAATTTTAAAAAAGAGGGGCTAGAGACATGGCTCAGAAATTAAGAGCACTGGGTGTTGTTACAGAGGACCCAGGTTCTATTTCTATAACCTACATGGTAGCTAACAATTTGCTCTAACTCCAGTCCCAGGATTTTGCTGCCTTCTTCTGACCTGTGTAAGTACTGTGAACTGACACATGCATGGACAACACTCATAAAATTCCATTTTGTTACAAGTTAGAAAAGGGGAACAATGGAATTTTCTACAGTGATGTTGTAGCCCTGAGACACAAAGCAGCGAGATCTAGTTAAAATGACTTCCCTAAGGTCTTGCATGGAAGGAGCTGTGGCCTTCCACTGATCCAGACTGCTCAGAGGCAAAAGCAGCTTCATTCTGAGGTTGATATAGCTCATCATAACCAGTGCTCTTAAGTGTCTTTTTCCTGAAGTTTCCTTTATTTGTGTTCTCTATCTTTTTTATTGGTGAGAATAGCATTGGTACAGTTATCTTCTAGATTGAACAACAAGATTCACAGGTTGCATAGGCTCCAAAGCAATATTTTTTTCACTGTGTCATTTATTAATTTTCAGCAATGACCTTGTGGTACAAACTGAACATTATAGAGACAATTTTTTCCTACCATTTTTATAATTTACGTACATTTCTGCATGACATAGTAGTAAGAATACCCCTTAATGTCTCTGTTTTCACATTATTATCCTGTTCAGAAGTCGATTTGTTTACTTGCCTGCTTGGGAATAGGTAGAATTCTACTTGAATATGTCCAGCCTTTCTAATAAGTAAAACCCACATACTTCCTTTGTTTAGGAAAAGCATGCTTTCGCTACCTCCTGCAGGTAAGAACTTTTCTCATTTTTCTTTCTTGGCTGTTGTGATGGCTATTCTTGGTAGTCACACTGACTACTTCTGGAGTTAACTAAAGCCCTAAGAGTTGGGTATACCTGTGATGGATTTTTTTGAATGTTTTGAAATTAAAGATACATCTTTAATTTGGATCACTTGTGGTGAAATCCACCTTCAGCTGCTTGGTGGCTGTACATACTTTAACTAAAGCACTCAGGAGGCAGAAACGGTAGGATTTACTTGAGTTTGAGGCTGGCCTGGCCTACAGAATGAGTTCTCAGGCTACACAAATAAACCCTATCTCAAAAACAC
Organism: Peromyscus californicus insignis; assembly: GCF_007827085.1. Lineage (NCBI taxonomy): Eukaryota > Metazoa > Chordata > Mammalia > Rodentia > Cricetidae > Peromyscus > Peromyscus californicus. Next base: position 311,147 of record NW_026294547.1, on the reverse strand, counting down.
CAAAAAAGTAAAAATCAAATGAAGTTTAAGATCCATCTTTAATCTGGATTGCATCTCTGGTGGCAGCCAACATATAGAAAGTAAATTGAAGAAGGAAGCTCTCAATCTTTGCCTCTTTGCCCTAGCACTGGCTACCAAGTACATCCCTTTACCAGCAATAGATCCTTCTTCCTTGGTATTTTGGTGTATACTGAAGACCAGCTGAGACATGCAGCCTCATGGAATGAACAACTACTGGCTTCTTCAAATTTCCATTGGTAGGCAGCCATTGTTGGACTACCTGGACCACAGCTTGTAAGACATTCTATTAAAGCACCTTTCTACATACATGGAAAGATTCATTCTCCCAGTTTTGTTCATGTAGAGAACCTTGAATAATACACATGTGTTTTTTTTTTAACCTGCCCACTGAAGATGATATGCTGGCTAACAATGGTGTTTATAACCACCTTCTGCCCATTTCCATTATTCTCTAAGAATTCAACTTTGCATGAAGACTACTCTTTATTATTACATAATTTGCCAACACTCTGCTCTGAATTTCAGGAATAAAACTCCTTAAGCAATAGAGCCATGATCCAGCTTTCTGATGTTGAAAGACCTATTTATCCTGTTTGTGATCTAGTTCCTGCTTTTTTCCCCTGGTTGTCTGAAGTACCTATGACAAGCAGGTAAAAAGTATAATCAATTCACCTGACCTCAGTGTAAAGCCACCTAAGAAACGTCTCTTCTTGTGTGCTTAAATCTCTCTTTAGTTGTTAATATTCTTGGAATCGTTCCACCTGTATGACAGGGAATCTCCACCCCACATAGTATAGTGGGTTGTGCAAGCTAGTTAGCCACATTGTGTCCAGGAGGAAGAAGTGGGAGTGTCTATGGAGAGCAGCAAGATCAGGTTGTCTGCTACTAGAGCCAGGGGCAAGTGCTATTGAATTGCAAATTTTTGCTGGTTCAGACAAGTTCTGGATCTAGGGTGGAAGGCAGCATCAGGAATCATTGTGCTGTGTCTTTAAGTCTAGTGTAATCCTATGGGAGCCACTCCTGTCACTCAGGCCACATTAGCCAATCAGGTGCTTCAGGCGACCTGCCAGTCAGAAGTTATACAGGGTCTTTCCGGCCTCCTGCCTCAGAATTGGCTTTGAAGAGAATCTGTCTCCAGTAATTTTGTGTGCTGTGCTGTGAGGGTTGCTGCTGCAAGCTGAGCAAAGAGCATGGCTTAGCTGGAAAACCACAATATGGTGAGGGGGGGCTCCTGTCCCCAGTCAGGTAGGAGTCCTCAGTTGAGTCATGGGAGTCAGTGTGTTGGGTCTTTACTGGGTGGGAGCAAGTGGTCAGGTGCAGAATCCTGCTTGTTCTTGCCTTGTCCTGCATTGTCCAGCATGGTGCCGCTCTTCCCCCATGGTCCAGTGTAGATCTTCATGGTCCTGCAAAGTCTTGGCAATTATTGGGGCAGCTGGCAGCCTCTGAATAACTTCACTCTGCTGACTGCATCTGTGCAGAACATTGGGAGAAAGACTGCGCTTTGAAATGTCCTTGTTGACATCACTGAAATGCCAGTACCATGTGTGTGTTGTTTCTATGGAACACAGATTTCCAAACTCAAAGAGAACTGGTTTCTCCCTTATCTTCCAGAAGTTATACACTTTCAACATTTAACGTTAAGCTTTAAAATCCATCAGGAATTAATTTTAGGAACTTGTAAACAGTATTTCCTGTGTAAAGTTGCACTCCAATGCTCAACTGTGAGGTAGAAGAGTAGACGTGATGGTAATAGAATTAATGGTACATGGTCTTCACAGTTCTTAGGAGATATTAATTCACAAAATAGAATTTAGGTAGGATAGGGCTGCATCACAAATACCCCAAAGATAAGTAGTATGGTAACCATGTCAATGAGAAATTACTATGATAAGATGTAAAAGTTTGTTCCCCAGGATTAACCAGCTATATTCCTTAACATGGGAGACAACCCTGATTTACAACCAGTAGAAAGACCCAAACTTCCACTAAAAACCTGGCCTCTAACATGCTGTTCAAGAGACCATTACAGGGTCACAACTAACATTAATTCCTGGTATGCCATGAAGGCATATTAATTCTAGAACAAGGAGTTTCCTGTATTTTTGAAAAGCAGTTTTGAGTAAAGGTCTCCTACATTGGTTGAGGTGGACTTGAACCCTGTCTGTAGCCCCAAAGAGCATTTCCTTTATTATCCCTCAACTAATCACCCTAAATTTTGTATTACATATGTGCACCACCACAGAATTCTAAAATTACCAGTTTGAGTCACATAGTGGACTTTCCATTGAACAACAGGGAAAGGATATGTGTGTGGAAAATGGCTTCTTCCTTCAAACCAGAAGAGGAGGAAGAGTGGAATTGGCCTGCAGACAGGTGGTGATGCCTGTAGACAGGGGACAGGCCACTGTGTACACAGCAGTGGGCATATAGCTTAGACTAGGCAATAGCTTGATCGCAGACTGAAGTTGAGTGCAGTGAGCTGCAGGGGGTCCCCATTAAAAAGAAGGGTGATGGGGCAGGGTGAGTGACTTTCTCTGTAATATCCCTGCATTTATTAATTTTTTCCATGTGAATGAAGACTGACACTATTGGCTGGTGTACAGTTTATGGAGGTTAGATTGAAGTACTAAGTATTCAGTTGCCAAATAGCGAATTCTCCTATGAAGATATGTGCAGTCCTTATTGATACAGTGAAGTCAGCTGAGAGATTTGAGATACAGGCCATTGGCTGTAACTCCATGTGTTAGATTACAACACTCAGTTGCTATCATTTTATGTGGGACAAAGTCATACAGTCTCTTATAAATGGTGTTCAATATACCATGGAGGTGCCTACTCTGATTCAAAGTCAGTATAGCTACATATGCTTTCAATCGTTTTTGTCACTTTAAAACATCTATTATTGGTATCATTTTTAACATTCATTTTCTTTTAATGCATTACTGATAATTTTTTCTATGTCTCCCAGTTTAAGAATTTTATTTAATTTTTTCTTAACTGGTGTTTGTTTACGTATTTATTTATGTCAGTTTATAGCAATGCTTCTCATTCTTAGAGGTCACGGCTCCCTTTGTGGGATCAAATAACCCTATCACAGGACAGGCCTAAGTCTGTCAGAAAGTGCAGATATTTATATCAAAATTCTAACAGAAACAAAAATATAGTTGTGAAGTGGCAGTGAAAATAATTTTATAGTTGGGGTGTCACCACATCATGAGAAACTGTATTAAAGAGTCACAGCATTAGGAAGGTTGTGAAGCATTGGTTCAGGTCAATATCTCTTGTAACCCAAGCTTGCCTCAGATTATATAATTTAGAAGTGCTTTGAACACCTAATCCTGCTTCTTCATTCTAGTGATGGAAAGACAGTCCTGCAACTCCTTCCAGGCTGGGCCTTGACTGGTCTGTGGGAAGGAAAAATAGATAAGTGAAGGAGTATCCTCCAACTTCTCTAGATTTTATTGTGAATTTAAAAATGAAGTGGAACTTGTATAAGAATTGAGTTCACTGGCCAACTATGAAGCAGGTGTAGTCACAGCAGAGAGATGGATGAGGAAGAAAGAGGGTGAAAACTTTCCTGCTGTGATAGTAGTTGACCTTAGCAATGATTAGTGAGGTAATCAAATTTACAAGATCAATAAATGTTCTGAATGTCCATTTCTTGGGTCCACAGACCAAGCAATCAAGAATCTGGATACAAAAGAACTGAAATTTTGTGAAACCAAATTAGAGTAGTTACACTATTTGAACTTAAGAAGTAGAACTGGATAGAATGGTATGGCCCTGCCTAACATGACTGTGTTTTCCAGGTTTAAGATGTATACCCCAAGGGAAATGGTGCGAGTAGTACTTGGTGTCCTCTAATACAAATCCCTGGATTCTGGAGCACATGACCATAAAGCCTGTTTCAACTTTTTAACAAAATGAGTTGGGATTATATTTACATTATTATCACTATGTTTTCCCTGCCTTCAAACCCTCCCATAGACCCTTCATTGTGTTCTAATCCATGACTTCTTTTTCTTTAAGAACGGTTACTGTTTGAATGTCACCTGTGTTTGGTTGCAGGATTTCCCAGCTATGAAGCAAGAGTTTGGTTGCACTGGACATTGAGTATGTAATGAACTGTGGACCCATAGGACCCTGTGCCTAGGAAGAAAAACAGGAAGTGCTCTAGGAGATTAGAGAATTTTACTAAACTACCTAATCTTCTGGTTAGTGTCCTATCCAACCATAGTGTGGAAGGACTCATGTGGGAGGGTTTTTTCTCTCTGAGTCCTTTGAACTCTGTTTACCCAGTAGGGAAACTGCTAATGTCCTGAAGCCCAGCTGGGTGGTCCTAGCTGATAAGGGACTCTGGGGAGGGTTAGCAATCAGGAACACCAGCAGAAGGTAACTTCCAGGTTCTTTCCAGGATTCTCCTCTTGTTCTGCTTTAGGGAGCTGTAAGGAAGTCCATAAGCCATGCCATGGTGAGTGTAGCATGTTCAGAGCAGGTCTGCTGAGCTGGGACTTGGATAAACCATGATCCAGACTATGGTTTTGTTGGTCCATGTGTTGACATGGGCAGTAGTCCTTGTCCTCTGAGCCTTCCTGTGTATGGATTTCCTGGGTATGTAGAGACTCTGCAACCCTATATGGGAAGATATGCTTATAACCTCACTGTCCAATGTGCACACATGGCCAAGTTCTTAGTGTGTAGTGGGAAGACAAATTGGAAAATTGAAGGTCTGGTGTCTAGAAGTTCTGAACATTGCACTCCACTTTCAGGTTGGTCTTATAAATATTACAAATGGATTAGAAACTGGTTAAAATTGGTGATATGGATTGTCTTTCAGCAATACATGATTAGAATTCTTCTAACTTTGCTATAACCAGCTATAATGATATGATTTGTTAAAGTTTAGTTCCCGGGACAAAGGCAGTTTCTGATCTTCAGAAATTTCTCTGGTGTGCATGGTGTTGGGTGGGTGGATAGAGCACAATTCACATCTTGCACCATAATCCATGTGACAGGAAGCATTCATAACTAATAAAAAGTCTTTTTGTCATGATTTGGAAGCTGGTTGTTGGCCTAAATTAAAGCCTGCTACATTCCCCCACTCACTCTGTCTCAAACTGGTTTTCTCTTTAGATGTTACTATTTCATATGTATTTATATGTCTATACACATAAATAAATATGAGCTGCTGAGTCCATTTGGTATTTTTTCTATTTGCATGATTTTAGTGCAGTCCACTTTGTTTTGGATAACCAACTGGGAGGCTCATCCATGAGAAAATCAATTCTCCCTCTCAATAGTCATTAGTTTCCCATAGTTCTTAGTCTAGGGAGAAGATTCATTAGATCCCCTCAGACCTTCTCTTAGTCTATCTACTGGCCATGTTTTCTCCTCCACATGAGATCTTCTTGCAGGGCTCAGGGTCTGTCTACTTTGTCAGCTGTGACTCTAGGTTCCCAGCTCCTGTATGAATGCAGCTCTGGAGGTCCAGGTCTCCTCTTCCAGAACCCTGTGGTTGTTGTGGATGGGCTGCCCTGCTGTCTCCTCTGGCCTTGATCTTAGAGCAGCTCTCCAGTTTAGCTGCCAAGTACTCTCCATTCTGCTACTTTCCCAAAAAGTGAGGTCACTACAGGATTCCAATATACTCTGAGTCAGGCTAAAAATAGTAAGTGTCTGGAAGGTTATTTCCAGGGAGGAGGAATGTCTGTAAGCATGTTCTGTGGGTGTGTCTGTGAGGGACTTACCTCAGGGTGCAACTGGAGATTGCTGTGCTTGTGAGGGGAGGACTGGAGGAATTTCTGTTGAGTTTGCCTCAGGGAGAAGGTGTGTTTAGTAGGTGATTTGTGTGTGGGCTTGGCCCAGGGAAGTAGGAATGCAGGGCTGCAAAAGCTCACAGGCCTTGAACACCACCACTGCTCTTCTCTTGCCTATCTCAAATATCTATGGAGCTGAAGGAGGTGTTCATGAAGTGTCACCTGGTCTGATCATTTGAAGCCCTGGAACTAGTCCCGGGAAACAGCAGACCTGTATCTAGCTGCACAAGGACTCAACCAAGGCTGATGATGAAACCCAGAGATGTGGAGCTCACAGTGCTGCTGCTGTTCACATTTCAATCTTTCTTTTTTATTTTTTTTATTCTTTTGTCATACAATACACCCCAACTGCAGTTTTCTCTCCCTCTACTCCTCTGCATCATCTCCATTTCTTCCTTTTTCATCAGATCCACTCCTCCTCCTTTTCCCTTCAGAATAGAGCAGATATCCCAGAGTTATCAATAAAACCTGCATAACAAGTGACAAAAAGACTAGGCAGGAACCCCCATATCAAAGCTGGATGAAACAATCTAGTAGGAGTTAAAGGATGTCAAGAGCAGGCAAAGATGTCAGAGACACACCACCCACTTCTACTGTGAGGAGTTGCACAAAAACACCAAGCTATACAAGGATAATACATATGTAGAGGAACTAGTGTGGACACATGTAGGTAGGAAATGCTGTTTCAGTCTCTGTGAGACCCTGTGAGCTCTGCTTAGTAGATTATCTAGGCTGTGTTCTCTTCTGTTCTTTTATTTAAGAATTTTTTTTGAAAATCCTTTCTGGGATTTGAGCTGAGATTTTCCTCCTTGTATTTCTATTATTCTTAGTTTGGTCTTTTAATAGTGTTGCAGATTTCCTGGATCTTATGTTTCAGGAAATCTTTCAATTTAACATTTGTTTTCATCAATATAGCCATATTTTCTATCATAAATTTAAGCCTGTAATTCTCTATTCTATGTCTTGTATTCCTTTGGTGAAGCTTGCCTCTGTAGTTCCTGTTTAAATACCTAGATTTTCATTTCTAGAATTTCTTCAGTTTGCATTTTTTAATTGCTTCTACTTCCATTATCAGTTCTTGAAGAGATCATTTATTACCATCAACTGTTTGTTTGTCTTTGATTTTCTTTAAGGGATTGGTTAATTTTTTCCAATATTAGATTTATCCTTTCTCTGCTTTCTTTAAACACATTCATTCACTTCCTCTTTATGAACTCCTATCAACTTTATGAAGTTTATCTTAATTGTCCTTCACCTGTGATGGAATATTCAGGGCTTGCTGTAGTAGGATAGCTGGAATCTGGTAGTGAAATATTGTTCCAGCTGATATTGATTATGTTCTTATGGTGGTGTCCAGGTATCTGGATTTGAGGTGATTGTGGCTGTGGGTGCTGATTTCTCAGTTTGTCTCTTTTGGATGGGTGTTTTAGTTCTTGGTTTCTATTTGCTCTTTGTTCTTCTCTTCTTTGTGGTCTATGATTGAACAGGGATTCTCATCCAAAGTTGGGGCCTTGAAATCTTGCAGTGTTACCTTTGTTCCAGCAGAGAGTATCTGCCCAAGTTTGGGAATGACCAAAGGGAGGAGAAGAGGAAGTTTGGGGATAGGGTTGAGGGAACATTGTGAAAGTTGGGGAGGTCTATTGGCAGGTGGCCTACATAGACATCTGGCAGATTGTGTGTCCTTTGTTAGAGAAAGGATTCAACCCAATTTTGAGGCAACAACACAGAGATGAAGAGAGAAGTGGGATTGAGGATATTGTTAGGGGATTATTGAAAGACTGCAGGGCGTCCAAAAGTTAGCAGGTTACATGGATTTCTAGTGGCTGGCATTGCCTCTGGTCCAGCAGGGCATCTCTACCTCAGGTTGTCTACTTGCTCTACTGGCTGGTGTGGCTTGCCTTTGAGCAGAGGATATCCATCCAATTTTGGGTGGGAACATGGATTTGGGAGTGGCAGCTATATGGTTGGTGGAGGATTGTGTCTGTGGGTATGTGGGGATGGTGGAAGTTTCATGGGCTGGTGGCCTGGCTACCTAACCTTCTGGCTGGTGTGACATGCACATGAACCGGGGATGTCTGCTTGTTTTGGGTCCAGGAACACAGTCATATTCCTTTTTTTCCTAATGGGAATATATACTGTGCCATTATTTGTTGGAAATCCTTGTCTCTTGATTTGTACGAGATGTGACAGGCAAGAGATTATCTTGAGTGTCAAAAGAAACTGGACATTTGAGCTGTTTGAGGCTGTTCCAGACTATGAGGATCATTGTACTAAGATTAAATGCATTTCCCTTTTTCTTGTTCTCTTGGTATTTATTCTTCATCTCATCCTAACTTGCAGCTTCCTTCTCCTTTATCCACTCCTTCTAGTCACCACCCTGAAATCCTCATTCCTCCAAATTCACTGCTAACCTGTTTTCCTTCAGAAAATAGTAGGCCTCCTAGGGATATCAACCAAACACATCATAAGGAGGTGCAATAAGGCTAGGAACAAACCCTCATATCAAGGCTGGGCAAGGTAACCAAATAGAAGGAAAGGGGTCCCAAGAGCAAGCAAAAGAGCCAGACACCAGGACTCCTACAGTTATAAGTCCCACAAACACACCAAGCTAAACAACTATAGAATGTATGCAGATGACCTGGCACAGAACCATACAGGCTTCATGATTGCCATTTCAACTTCTCTGAACCCCTATGCACCCTGCTTTGTTGATTCTATGGGCCAAGATCTCCGTGTTTCCACAACCATTCTGTATCCTACAAGATTCATTCTCTCCTTCCACAGGATTCTTAGAGCTCATCCTCATGTTTGGGTAGGGATCTCTGCACGTGCTCCCATCATCTACTGAAAGAAGCCTCTCTGATGACAATTAGGCTAGGCACAAATCTTTGATTATAACAGAATATAGTTATACATCATCTCATTGTATTTTTCTTTGTCAGTTGTACTTGGTGCTTTCCTAGTTTTCTGGACCATCCTATTGCAGTTCTTATCCATCTAGGCTTTGTAAGGCATGAGCCTCCTTTCATAGCTTGGGCATCAATTTAGACTAATCATTCATTGGTTAGACACTCTGAGCCACCATTGCTCCAGCATATATTTCAGGCAGGACAAGTGTTAACTGAGTGTTTTGTGTCTAGCTTGGTGTCCCAATCCTACCACTGGGAGTGTTGTGTGGTTACAGAAGATGATTGCTTTAGCCTCTGTATTCTTTTTGTTTGTTTGTTTGTTTGTTTGTTTTTTCTCTGTGTAGCTTTTGGAGACTGTCCTAGAACTCACTTTTTAGAGAAAGCTGGCCTCAAACTCACAGAGATCTGCCTGCCTCTGCCTTCTGAGTACTGGGATTAAAGGTATGTGTTATCACTACCCAGCCAGCCTCTGAATTCTTGATAACTAGGACTCCTCACTAGGGTCCCCCTATTAGGTACCATGAAGTTTGCACTGCACTGTGTCCATGTCTCCTGCTAAAATCTCCCCTAATCCAGTTATCTTTCCTTGTCTTCCCCTCTGTCCCTTCCTTACTCAGCTGACCAATCCTGTTCCCATCTCCAACTGCCTCCAGTGCACCCAAAAAATCTATTCTATATACTTCTCCCAGTGAGAATCGTGCATATACCATAGAGCTGCTCTTCTTACTTAGCCTCTATGCATCTGTGGATTGTACTGTGATTAACTATGTTTATTGTGAGTGTACTTTGCTTAACAGCTAATTTTCATGTATGAGTGAGTACAACATGTTTGTCTATATGCTTCTCAATTTTTCTCACAAAAGATAATAAAGAACTCTAGAAACTAAACAACAAACCAAATAATGCAATTATAATGGGGTATACCTCTAAATAGAATTCTCAGTAGAAGAATCTAAAGTGCCTGAGAAACACTTGAAAAAATGTTCAACATCCTTAGCCATCAGGCAAATGCATATTGAAACTACTTTGAGCTTTCGTCTTACACTTGTAAGAATGGTTAAGATCAATAACACAAGTGACAGCTAATGTTGGAAAGGATATGGAACAAGGGAATTCATTGCTGTCACAGGTTCAAGTTTATACAGGCACTGTGGAAATCAATATGATATCCTCAGATAATTGGGAGTCAATCTACCTCAAGATCCAGTTATACCTCTTTTGTGCATATACCCAATGTTACACTTCCATCTTACCACAAGGACAATTGCTCATCTAGGTTCAATCTGACTTGGACCTGATTACACACTTGTCTATCTTATTTCTTCTTTGTAGTTAGTTCATACAATTTCTCTCATGTGTACTCTGTACTGCTGTTTTGTTTACTTGTCTGTGTATGTTTGTTAATTGGCATTTTTCTTGCAAGGTGTTTCCCCTTTAAAAGGGTACAGAATTGAGAGAGGTGAACACCCTCTTCAGTTTTCTTCTAAAGTGACTTGGTGATTACATTATAACAACTATGTAATGGAGTAAGATAGTGAGCACCAGAATTGTATGAATATACTGTCAAAGAATTATACATTTACAATGTTGTCAGTATCATGCTTTCTTTTGTTCACATGTATGGATTATTTTAGAATGCAGTGACCTATGATGATGTGCATGTCAACTTCGCTTGGGAAGAGTGGACTTTGCTGGATCCTTCCCAGAAGAATTTTACAAATATGTGATTATTGAGACCTACAGGAACATCACTACTATAGGTAAGACTGTGTATTTTCCTTCACATTTTAAAATAGGTGGACAACTCTTTCTTGGTTTTAGATATTCCTGTGTAATTTGATTGAGAAAGAAGAGTGAGGTAAATAAATCAGGCATGTTTCTAAGATTCACTGAAGATAGTAACATAAATTTACAATCTTTTCAATAATATAAATTTTCTGGCACTCTATTTTAGATAACAGTTGGGAAAATCATAATATTGAAGAACATTTTCAAAATTCTAGAAGACATGCAAGGTAATTTTCTTGTGCAAGCTGATAAAAATATGCCTGTGAAGAAATTATATTGTGTCCTGGAAATTTTAAACAAAAGCAACAATGTAAATAAGTACCACTTAAAGTGCATTGATGATTATTAAATTCTCACAAAAACATAAATCTCAACTTCAGGTTGGAGAATTGCATTTGCAGGGCATTCTTTTAAGAACAATGTCAATGAAACAATTCCCCAAACGATATCACCATTAAAATCATAACACCATGAGAGCTATGCTATAGAACTGTCAGTCTTTTTATTTCATAACATTCATATTACAAAAGTTACATACAGTGAAGAGGTGATGAGTATATTGTCAAAGCTTTCTATTAAGCAAATAGTCCATAGTAAAGTTAGTGTAACTCATATACTTGTTGTGACTGTGCTGTTTAGTGAGTGGGGCAGTTAGAGTCAAAAGTCAAGGGATGTTGTCAAGGAGAAACCTTAATCCCTAGTCCACAAGTCTATGAGGACTGAAAGTCAAACAGAATTCAATGGGGAAATCTATTTTCTGCTATTCTTCCTTTACTAGCTATAGCACATGTCCTTATGGAAACAAGCCATGTGAGCATAGGAATATGGAAGACATAAGATACCTCATTCTTATAAAATCAAAAGATATGTAGCAGTGTCCACATTGAGTATACTTGTTAAATTTGATTAAAGTATACAAGTAATTGATTTTCTATCTTCATTGTTAATATATTAACAAAATCACACTACAGAGAAGCCCTATGAGTACTAGGACTGCTTAAATAAAACATGGGTGTAAAAACAATGATGAAATCTTAAGAACTGATTCCTCTTTACAATTAGACCAAATTTAAATTTAATTCATATAGATATAAAGATTCAACAGTGTAATGATTATTGTAAAGATTTTACATGTGCTTGCAGGCATGAAAGAAGTCAAACTGGAGAGAAGAAACCTTTCATATATACTGAATGTGGTAAAACCGTTATATATGAGAGTCATCTTCAAAGGTATGAAAGTGCACCTATGGGAAAGAAACGATTTCAATGTAATCAGTGTGTTAAAGCCTTTGCACATCACAATAATCTTCAAAGGCATAAAAGAACACATACTGGAGAGAAACCCTATGAATGTAATCAATATGGTAAAGCCTTTGAATGACATGATAATCTTCAAAATCATAAAAGAACACATACAGGAGGGAAACCCTATGAATGTAATCAGTGTGGTAAAGTTTTGCACATCACCAAACACTTCAAATGCATAAAAGAAGACATCCTGGAGAGAAACCCTATGAATGTAATCAATGTGGTAAAGTCTATGCTCATCACATTACTCTTCAAATACATACAAGAAGACATGCTGGAGCAAAAGCCTATGACCCTAATTAATGTGGAAAAGCTTTTCGTCATCACAGTCATCTTCAAATGCATGAAAGATCACATACTAGAGAGAAACCTCATTAATTTAATCAATGTGGCAAAGATTTTCTTCACACACAGTACTCTTCAAATGCATGAAATAACACCTACTGGAGAGAAATCCTATGAATGTAATCTGTGTGATAAAGCCTTTGTATGTATCAGTAGTCTTTGAAATCATTAGAAAAAGTCATACTGCAGAGAAACCCTAAAAGAATAGTCAGAGTCATACAGTTTTGCTCTTTGTACATGAATAAACCTTTTTCTCTGCAGTCAATCTCTTGAAGTCTTTGCATATTACAATAGTCTTTGAGTACCTGTAAAATGTACTGAGGGCTTATTATTATAAAGAATTTGGCAAGATCCTTATCCAAAATACTTGCATTATGTTACACAATGGTGTTCTTTCCGTAAAGAACAATTTGACAGTGTCAGCAAACTTTTCATGTATCATACTGTCCATTTTCACAAGTTTGCACCTGTAAAACCCTGGAATAAATTAATTCATTAGTTTATAAAGTTCTCTGTGTAGGGTAAAATGTCAGCCAAAAAAACACACCTGGAAATTAAAACCAGAGCCAGTGAAAAACATTCAATTTGGTACTGAAACCAGATCCAAAGAAATACATTCTACCTCTGACCAACTGAGCACAAAGCCATCCAATCCATGAGCAGAAAAACCAACCAATCCCTGAGCACAAAACCAACCAATCACTGCACATGAAAGCCTCCCAATCTCTGAGCTTGAGTCTGAAATCCAACCAATACCTATCCTCCAACTCTTTTCCCTGGAAATCTCCACCACTATGAAGCCCCATATAAGTCATGTGTCTGTTCAGGTGGCAGCTTGCCTTTCTCACACTGACACAGGCAGCCACTATTCTGGATTCTTTTCTCATATATAAATCTCTTGAGTTAGATTTGGGTGAAGAACTTTTCCCAGAGCAGAGCAGAATCTCTGCTGGGAAACTCCCTAGTGGAGTCGAGCAGAGAAGCAATTGACATCTCTGCTGGGAAACTCGCTACTGGAGTGGAACAGAGAAATAATGGATATCTCTGCTGGAAAATTCTCTTCAGGGAGTGGAGCTGAGTGGCAAAGGACATCTCTGCTGAAAATCTCTCTTAGCTGAGTGTAGCACAGCTAAGCTGTAATGGTTCTTTTTTAGAGAGGAGCAGGTTTGCCACATCCTTCAGATAAACCATCCCACACTGGGACAAACGTTCAGGACTAGTCTCACTATTTAACAGCCAGTATTCCTATCTCCTCACAGCTTTAGGTATCTAGTTTCCTTTCACTGCTTTTCTTTTTTTGAGACCTGTAGGTATCCTGGAAACCTTTCCTGCATAGCTTCAGGTAGAGCCAGACAACCAACAGCCAGGATATCTTTCCCCTCTCAATTGTGTATATCCAGGATACCTTCCACTCCCAACTATAGGCGTAGCCTAACTTTTGATACTCAGGGAACTTTTCCTCCCAGAGCTAAACACTTCTACTATGAATTTAAATAATAATGTAGTATTTTTAGATTTTAAACTCCTCTTTAATTACATGAAATAAGTGATTCAGGTGTAAAACTTTATGGATTTGTATTAGTTCCTTTTCTGTTCTTGTTATGTAATGTCTATGTTAACTTAATGAGTTTTATTTGGCCCCAGGATCAACATGTAAGTGGCATGGCATCAAGTGTCAGACATGGCAGCTAAATTGAGAGCTCACATACTTAGCTGGCAGTATGAAGCAGTGAGTGGGAACTGAAAATGATGTGTGGATGTAATTGATCAAAGCGTACCCCCAGTGACATATTTCCTCAGAGGAACAGCATTTCTTATCCTTCACAAATTATACTGCCAACTGAAAAGGATTTCTCTGACTTCAAGCACACATGCTTGCTTTCTGTTACATGAACCAATTCACAATGAAGAAATTCTCTGTAAACCTTTAAATGTCTCAATACCTGTGTTATAGGAATGCATGCTTACAAATGAAAAGGATTCATTAGTGAAAAATTGTTTTTTAAAGAGTTTTTTCATTTTTAATAATGTGATGTCAGTACATGTTTTGAGGGTATGTGAATTTGCATGGTAGTTTCTGAAAATGTTAGGCTCTTGAATCTTCTTGTAGCAAGGACTAAAAGAAGTTGTCAAAATCAAGTCTTATTCCTGGGAATGAACTTTCCTTAACTGCTCAACCATGTCTCTAGCCATGAAAATATTTTAAAGCCTATTTATATCATGTTAAAATCAGGAAATAGGGACAAACTCATGCACAAGAAAAATTTTATTCATGTAAACAATTTGGTACAGATTTTAGACATCACAGTTGTCTTCAGCTTAGAGAAAAAGATCTTACTTCATTTTCTTTTCATCATAGCCTTGAAGGAAGTAAATTAGTTGCTATGTTTTGTCAAGACTGATGGGGGAGATCAATGCATTTTTCTTTCTATTTTGAAACATTTGAGGAAGATACCAAAGTGTGCTATATGTGTGGCAAATTCATTTTAGTTAAATTTACTTTTGTGGTCTTTATATTACTTCTGTGGCTTTTGTTCATCTTCCATTGTGTTTTTACTTAGTGATATGTATTTTTCTACTGTAATACATAAAATGGAAAGTCCATCATCTTACTAGTCTATTGTTTATTTAAATGTCAGGAAGTGTATGATCATACTTTCCAAATAAGATATTCTGTGAAAAGTGTAGTGGGTTGTGGTGTTTGATTTTGATTTTATGTTTTCACAAGTTCCCTTGAGATAGTGTTGTTTATATTAAGCCTGGCATAGATTTCAGTAATGATTGAAGGATACATTTGAACTCATGACCCTCATGTGTCTACCTCCAGTGTACAAGTCCAAGAGTAGATAATCGTTTTCTCTCTCATCAATTGAACACCTGGAAATTGGCCTGGCACCTGGCTGTGGATCTGTTATTCTGCCTCCATGAGTCACTGGATGAAGGTTCTTTGATGATTGTTAGAGTAATTAACCATGCAATCATGGAGTAGGCCAGCTCATGCACCCTCTTGACTATTGCCAGTACTCTAAGGTGAGATCATCCTTGTGGGTTCCTGAGAACTTTCCTAGCACCCTGTTTCTCCATATTCCCATGATGTCTTCATTTATCATAGTATCTCTTTCCTTGTGCTCCCATTCTGTCTCTGTTTCAGCTTGACCATCCCATTCCCCTGTGTTCTCATTCCCCATTCCTTGCCCTCCATTACCCCCATTAATACCAGTTTGCTCATGTAGATCTCATCTATTTCTTCTTTGCAGGACTATCTATGTGTCTCTCTTAGGGTCCTTCTTCTTAGCTAGCTTCTCTGGAGCTGTGGGTTGTAGTCTGGTTATCCTTTGCTTTACATCATGACTGGAGACATGAGATCCTCCCTCTTTACTAAACTAGGTCTCAGAATCCCTTTTGTTGCTGACAAATCTTCTTTATTCATGAGGGCAAGCTGTAAGGTATAAAAAGCAGCTTGTTATATAATTCAAATCTCTGAGAATCTAATTTTAACTTTTTGAGCCAACAGTCTTACCTCATCTCTCAAAAGAATAAATAATTACCCTGAGAAAGGTAGGTATGTCTCTCTTGTGGTTTTATGTGGCTTTCACCAAAAACCCCAATTTTGTTTTTATTTTAAACTTGGATAATGCTAACAGTAGATATGGTATCCTATATCTACTACATATAATAATCACTCTGTGATGTCTTCTGAATCTTTTGAAGATTGGCTTAATTTCTATAGTACATAGAATGTTATCTTCTTTGCCAATTCATGGTCTCTCTGAGTTCAAACCAATCTTAGATTATAAGTAGGCCTTATGCTCCACATTATTGCACCTGTGATCATACAATATCTTAAATAGACAGTATCTCTATGTATGGAAGAGCATGGATGGAAGACTTTTTAAATTTTGACCCTGAAAGACCCGTATGGGATTTTTAGCATGTTGGTGTATAATGCCATCAAAGTTAAAAAGACTAAATCATTTCAAGGTGCATCTTCACTGGTAAGCCACAAAGGCAAGGAAAAGTGGACAAAGGAAGCTATTCTTATTTCACTGGTTTGAAACAACATTCCATTATAGCATATACATCTCCTAATAATGTTCACCCAGAGAAAAGACACTGCCTTCTGATCACTGATAGCACAAATCCACCAGAAAAACCAGATGCCAGCAAGCAAAGCAAGCTACAATTTTTCCACCATCTCCTATTCATAATGTGTATGAGGTTCACTTGTAGTAATTTTTTCTGACATGAGGTTAGTCTGTGAACTAAGTCTTCAGCTCTTGTAAAGAAGGACATTTCATAGAAGAGAAATGAAAGAAAGGAAGAAAAGAAGGAAGAATGAAAGAATAAAGGAACAAAGGAGGAAATAAAGTAAAAAGAAAGAAAAGTATATAAAGGAAAATAAATTGAATATGAGTATAGTGAGTAATAATAAAAGATAAAGGATGAAAAGTGGATGAGGGAAAGTAGGTAGGAAAGAAGAATCAAGGAAGGAGAAAGGAAAAGAAGCTAGAACAGATAACTGGGAAGATAATATTTATGATATTATAAATGTATGTGCTTATAA
This sequence comes from Peromyscus californicus insignis, assembly GCF_007827085.1. Classification (NCBI taxonomy): domain Eukaryota; kingdom Metazoa; phylum Chordata; class Mammalia; order Rodentia; family Cricetidae; genus Peromyscus; species Peromyscus californicus. The sequence goes on along the minus strand of NW_026294547.1, from coordinate 294,399 downwards.
ATGATTTAGATTTTATAAAAAATTACTGATAGAAGAAGCCCTGAATGTGTAAACAAAGGAATATATGTGGTATTGTTCACACATGGAAAGAGGATTTTAATATAGTATAATGCAATCTAAAAAAAGAACTATATCAGGTACCATATTGTCCTATTCCATTGGAAAGACAATTTCTCCCATGCCCAACATCCCTGAGTTTCTGCTAGATTGTTATGTAGGATTGCAGCCTCCTGGGTTTTTTATCATGCAAATTGGCACAGCAATTGTTGGATTATTTAGCTCCTGTTTGGGTATTCATATTGTTAAAATTTATCAAATGGATAGAACATAAAACATAAATGGGATGTTTGTGAGTCCACAAATCAAGGGGAAATAACATAATCATATTATAATTTCAATGGCCAAACAAAAACAAACACTAGGAGAAATACCAGTATTCTTCCCACTTCATGGTAAGAGAGAAGAACAACCTGGATATGTTGGGTTCTCTGGAAAGGTGGAATGTTTAGTTTAAAGAACCAAAGAACAGCTAAGGACACTGAGTGTGGCTCTTGGAATTTGTATCTAAATTTTTCTATCATGTGTGAAGAAAGAAAACCCAGGCAACTTCTCTTCTTACCTAAGCACCATGTGTAGACTCCTGGGGTGAAAATTTTTGTTTTCCTGCTAAATACAACAACTATTGAAACTGTAAGACTGTTTTCCTCTTTCTGTTTGGTCAAGAATTAAAGAGTCCTGCATGCTTTGGGAATGTACACTGTCCTTCAAGTCCACAGATCTTAAATCACCTTGGATGTCCTGGAGAATGCAGACTGCATTACATGCAATCTCTCACAAGAAACCAAAGGGGAAAAAACTGAGTGTATTACTAAGACAATTCGGTTTCAGCATAGAATTAACATAGGTTTACTCACTTGATTCCAAGACCAGAGACACTCTTCTAGTGTCAATGGCACCTCCACAATTTACAGTAACTATAAATATTGAAAAATTAATGTAACCCCATTATTAGCAGTAAGAAGGTCCAGAAGCATCAGAGTATATATTATCACCATTGGCCTAGTGCCAGAGACTGAGACTTCTCAATAAGTAACAATACAATCCTAGCTTGAACAGTGTGGCAGGAACCTCACCTGTCTTTAGACCCCAAGTTCAAAAGTGACACACAATGCCCTCAATTTTCATAGATGGTACTGTCCCCATTCATCTAGGGTTTTAGCATGCATCAAATAGGTTAAGTTGGACACCTATCTCAGAGAAAAGCAACTACCACTTCAACCTCAATCTAGTATAAGAAATGGTTTAAAACCTTGCAGAAAGAAGGTAGCAACAGAATAACTGTTACCCTGGAAGATAACTCTGAGGCTTTTATTTCCTATTCCATAGTTTACTTCTTAGTTAATGGGACATCCACCCAGAAAAGGCTCTGAACATCTTTTGCTCAGGCAGTATTCAGTGGGATTAGGTAACCTTTATGAAGTAATAGTGCCAGGTGCAAGGGTAATGTCCAAGGCTCTTCCATGGCCTGATTGGAATCACCTCCCACTTTGTGCACAATAAAGTTTATATAGTATACATATTTTGGATAATAATGTGTCCCAAGAAAACACTGCATCTCAGCTGCTCCCTGCTTGTTGGTCCCATGATATGGGCAGAGAGAATCCCACTTGGGTTGCCAGGAAACAATATTGATCTCACAGTCTGTCACAATAGCCCCATGGCAAATCAACCCCACCCAATCATGACCTCACTTTATATCCTCATTTTTCTACTCCTGAAAACATAAGTCTCTCTGTGAGTTGTAAGTATTTTTCCTTCAACCTTTAATATAGTAAACCAAGCATTATTGAAGGCATCATTTTTTATCCCAGTACATTGTTGAACATTAAGACATGGTTCATATAATCTACTTCTCATATCAGGAAAATGGAAACAACCCCACTCTTGTGCCCATTATTGACTCAGGCCCTTGTTACTTTACCCCTTTTAAATGTTAATATTTTCCACCTGAGGCTGTATGTCTATTATGAATAAATTAATTTTTTAAAAATCATTGAGAATTCCATAATTTGTCATATGAGGTTACTGGTGATTAAAAGAGAAACTTTTAGGGTAAATTTTACTATTACATCAGTCATTCAAATACTATCAATAGTTTGGGTAACTTATAATGTCATTGTGCCACAAATAAATTATGCAGCACTATCAAAAGGCTTTGTAGAATATGGACACAACTAGAATTTTACAAGCGTGGATAAAGCAGCTAAATTATCTAACACCCTTCGGTTTTGCCTATCATATCCTACAATCATGTCATTTTCTCTTTGGGTGAAATTGAGTAGTGCTATCTTGAAAACTCTATTTATTAAAAAATTGTTGTATTGAATAATATAAAAGAAACCTTACAATCAGAATGTATTCATCTTTGGTGCATTTAAGGTAGCTAAAGACAAAGATTGCAATGAATCCTATAAATGTATCCTATAAAAACAGACAAAAATAATAAGTTAGATGAAAGCATTCCCAAAACCAAAGCAAGAAGAAGAGAACTGGGAAGATTGAGTATAAATGTATGTGAGAGAGTCCAAATACATCATTAGACTAAAAATATTTAAGTAAAAATTATCTTTAAAAAATAAAACATATAGTAAAGGACATATAAGAAAATGACAGTAATAATTTTACAACTTGAGATAATTCTGACTTTTAAGTGTCTCACATTCCAATTAGAAGAAATAGCCTGACAGAATAGACCACATAAATGAAAGAGAGCTGTTATTGGAGGTTATTGCTCTTTTGACGGCCAACCATCCAGCCCCCAAGTAAATCATACACAGAGGCTTATTCTTACTTAAGAGTGCCCAGTCCTTAGATTGGCTTAATTTCCAAACAACTTTTCTTAAATTAACCCTTTTATCTTTTGCCTGTGGCTTTTCTTATTCTCTAAATTCTATAAATTTTACTCTTACTCTGTGGCTTGCTGTGTAACTGGATGCCTGGCTCCTGGAGCCCTCCTCCTTCTCTGACTCTTTGATTTTAGAGCTTTCTACTCAGTTTTCTCCTTCTATATATACTCTAAGCCTGCCAGCCCCACCTATCATTTCTTCTTTCTTGCTATTGGCCTGATCTTTATTAAATCATCAGGTGTTTTACACAGGCACAGTAACATAGCTTCACAGAGTTAAAAAATTCAACATTAACAAAAGCAGTACACCTTAAAGTAATATTCTACTACATAGAGCTATTTGGTACCTGCAACCAATGAACTTCAGTGCCAAAGTAATAGGCAGAAAATCACATGTGGAAACAAACAAGTATAACCATACTGATAGTCCACAATGTACACTTTAAAGTTAAATTAGTGAATGAGAAAATGAAGGTCACTACATATTGATAAAGTGAGAAATTCAACAAGAGTCCATAAACGTATGTTCTTGTGACACTGATGTTCCCAATTTTATAAAGAACACACTACTAAATATGAGCTAACAGTTAGAACTCAACAATATTTTGGGTGAATTTAATACATGATTATATCAGTTATCAAAACAAAAGCAAACCTGTGAACAACCTATATACAAATAAATGGACTGATTTAACATTTACAGAACTTTCCATGGAACAGTAGCAGAATGTATTTTTAACAGCAGCCTAAGCAATTACTTTTCAAAATGGATTTATGCAAAGCAAAATGGGTTTATGCAAAACAAATCTTCTCAAAAACACGGTAATTGGAATAACTTTTATTTTTATAAGATCACAGTATTAAAAAATACAAAATAGAACAAAAATAAACTATAGAAAATATACAAGCACATGGAGACTAGAAAATAAAACACCGAAAAATCAGTGAGACGCTAAAGAAATTGGGAGTGGATTCCAAAGTTCTTACACAAAAATGGTGGTTGGAATAGAGCATAACATTCTTGAAATGTGCAAAAATAACAAAACATTGGAATATACAAAAAAATGTGTTGCAATAGGGAAGTCAAAGTCTCTTGGTATAAATATATACATTTAAGACTTTAGGGACCAGTAGATGGTTCAGCAAGTAAAGCTACATGCCAACACGTCTGAAAATGGGAAACATCAGCAAGTAGAGGACAAATCCCCTCTGAGTGAGGGTAGAAGACACTAGTGGTGTAGCAGTCCTATGGCAATAGAACCCTGCCCAAGACCATGCAACATACCCATCTCGTGTTGCTAACTGGACTTCTAAATGTCATGACTCATTTAGTGATGGAATTACTCTTTCATAGGGAAGGCATCTTAGATACTCTGCATAACAGATATTTACATTATGATTGATAACAGTAGTGTTTCCAATTATGAAGTAGCAAGAAAAATAATTTTATGGTGGAATGTCACAACATGAGGAATTGTACTTGATTGGTCATGGCATTAGGAAGGTTAAAAATAGTCGTTCTGGAGCTATAAAGTATGACATTATGGGTTGGGATTAGCTAACAGTCTCTTTCACTATTGGCAAAGCTGAGAATGAGATGCATAAGACAAAGCACTACTTGCTAAGGAATCTTGCTAAGAGGCAGAAGGGCTGGAACCAGAGCTTCAGACTCTGCAGTACAGCACAAGGAAAGCCAGAGATGGCCATTGCACAATGTTATGGTACCCTGAACAACAGGCACTTAACAATTGAAGACTGACTCCTTGGCCAGACCATTTAATTTCTCTGAGGCTTAAGTGTTCTCAGTCTTTAAGCTCTGCATGTGTGACATGACCTGCTTATGTTCCATCTTGAGCTTTTCATAGAAAGGATTTGGCTGGTGGTAGGTCCTAGACCTAGAGGTAAAAAATTCCATAAACATAGGCCTCAAGTATCACAGGAATTCTGGGTATATTCTAGACTACTGGACATCAGGGGTGCCACATCCTGTCTCCTAAGTACTGGGAACTTCTGGCATTTATTAAACTTGCTATTTTAGGGACAAGGGGCTGGCTAAAGAAACCCATCCTGACCCTGGAGGCCAGAACTAGGAAACGAAGTCTCAGATCAGGGCAGAAACAAACACAGTTTGCCTCAGTCAGATCAGAGCCATCTGTGCCCCTGGCCAACTGACTTGTGAAACCAACCAATCACAGAGTAGGAAAGTAGAACCCTGGGCCCGAAGTCAACCCCGGGTTGACTCCACCCTCAAAACTTCTTGTGTAATCTGCCTGCCTGGTCAGTTAGAAGAAAAGGCTGTTTTCTCCACCCTGGTAGAGGCAGCTACTCTCCTGGACTCCTCCTTCCCAAATAAATCTCTTTCTCAAAAGAGTTTTGCCTGTGAACTCTTCATTCACTGGCATAGAGAAGATCCTTTTTGAGACATCCCTCGATGGACAAATCAAGAGAGCTGAAAGGGCAGAACAAGGAGGAGCTGGACAGAAGACCTTTGCTGAGACATCACTCAGTGGACAGAGCAATAAAAAGCTAAAAAGTAACACTACTTTCCAGAGCCGGAGGACATAGCAACATTTCTGCAGGCATTTTTCCTTTTGCAGAGAACCAACATGTTAGGCCAGAGAAGCAGAGCTCTGCCAGGAAGCCACCTTAAGAGGGGCCTGAGCAAAACTCATCTGTAGCAGCTCTCCAGGAGAAGAGCAGGATTGTTGTATCCTGCAGGGAGATCATCCCCCATCAGTTCCAGGCCTGAATTTCCCAAAAAGTCAGAAAATTGTCCCTTCCAGGGTCGGGCTGCGTCTTTGCAGTTCTAGCCATCATAGATGTGCACAACAGCTCCAATTCTCTGGGACACCTTCAGGGCAGAGTTGTTCTGAGCAGCTTGAGGTGTTCAGGATAACTCACCCTCCAGGGCTGAACTGTCTGTCTCCTTGAAGTTCCAGGCATCAGAGCTGTGCTAAAAACTCCAGGTGTCCAGGATACCTGCTGTTTTGATCAGCTCAAAGTGAGTGGGATATCTTGCCCTCCAGGGCTAAACTGTCTTCTTGCATTTCCAGCCATCAGAGCTGTCCTAAGCAGCTCAAGGTGTTGCCTGACTCCCCAGGTATTCAGAACACCTTTCCCCAGAGTTGTTGCAACAAATTTACTTACATTGTTTGTGCCCAAATCTGGGACCAAACCCACAGAGTTGCATACAATTTACTTACAGCTATTCTGACCCTAGGCCAGCAGAGGCAGGCTGTTTAGATGATGGGAGATGGAGGTATATGAGCTCTCTCAGGAGGTTTGCTGAAATAGCTAAGAATTTACTTAGTGTCTACTTCACAGGTTTGTACTCTCCAGAATCTGTGAAGATGTTTCTCCTGTATTCAAAAACAAATTCTCTGTCATCGTTCCTGTGACAATGGAGATGAAAATAACATCATGAACAGTTTTGAGGATGGGACTAAACATCATGATAGATTTATAAACTCCCCAAGGTATATCTATGTGTCATTAAAATAAGTACACTGGCAGAACTATAATGCTCACAGTGGTGCTCCCAATTTTCACCAAGGTATCACCTGGGAACTGTGAGATAGGGAACTGCTCATGCCCAACCACAGATCCCTGATTGCAGGAACTATTGGGATATACATACACAAACACATCAAAAAATACATAATACATATACAAGTGTGTGAGAGACAAAGAGACAGAGAAAGAGATACTTAGAGAGACTGAGTGAGAGTGGGAGAACTATCAATTGGATGCTGAACAAATGCATACAGGCATGTCCTCTCAGGGAGGAACAAAAGGAGTAGGGATCAGTCTCAGTCCCTGTATCCACACATTTAGAAGTGTGACCAGGCCTCTCCAACTGCTTCTTGGAAAATCAAACACACAAGGCCTTTCCAAGTAAGTAACAAAACAATCAACTCAAACTCACAGCAACTAACATCTCACACTAGCCAGCACTTGATAGAATCTTTTCAAATGCATTCTGGGAACTCACTTACTACTACCTCAATGCATGAGTAGTATGACTCATGCCACAGGCTCTGTGTTTGTTTCTTTTCAGAGGAAGCAGAAGAGTCTTTGTCCTCATGTCATTCCTGTCCACATTTGAGGTTCTGCCTTTAGGAGGAGTTCAGAGACATGATTTTGGCATACCCTGAAGGCATACCCTGAACATGCAGCCTACCAGAAACACAAACCTTGTATAAAATGAATTAATGATGACAGAGTGGACCTAAGGTTGAAACCACAGGGTTTAAAAGAATGAATACCTATTCTTCATGATCTCTTCTGTGATAAAGATCATGCGATCTCACTGCTAATTTCTTTCAATGGTCATTTGCTGTAGCTGACAGGTCAGTCTCTGCACTTTCTGCTCACCTGCATCTTGGTGAGAAAGGTTTGGTGGGAAGGTGGCTCTCTGGTGCTCCTTGTGGGTAAATGAACACAAATTAGCTTGCAGTATGAAGGGCAAGGAAGATGGACAGACCACCCCGAGTCCTAATCAAATGTATGAGAAAGCTTGTTTAACAATGACTAGTTGACACCCCAAATTATTTTGTCCCATGCTTCTGATGCCCCATCTGGGGAACACAACTGACCCCTCTATTTGAAAAGAAGTGGTTATCTCAGCTCTCTGGTTCTCTCTGCCCTCATAGCACATGCTCCAAGTAACCAAGTAGATAGCCTCTTCAGGCTTATTCACAGCTTCAGACTCAGAATTTATCTTGGCTGCAGAGTTTGCAAGCATGTTGGTTTACAAGTCAGCAGAAAATTGCCATAGTTCCTAATCACCCCAGTAATTTAGAGTTTCCCCAAATATCTTGAGAGGTCACTCACCATATAACTATTGATGGAGAAGACATATAAGGGCAGAACCTGGTCACCAGACTCAAAAGTCAACTCACTGACAACTCAGGACACACAGAGCAGCTGGGAAGTACCTAGAGTTAGACACTGTGGGGCTGGAGAAATGGCTCAGAGGTTAAGAGCACTGACTGCTCTTCCAGAGGTCCTGAGTTCAATTCTCAGCAACCACATGATGGCTCAGAACCAACTGTAATGAGATCTGGTGCCCTCTTCTGGCCTGCAGACATATGTGCAGGCAGAATACTGTATACAAAATAAATAAATAAATCTTTAAAAAATAGTTAGACACTGTGGTTGAAGTACAGTGATGTCCTGCCCTGAAATGAGCACACCTCATTAATCCCTCCCTCTTTAATGTTGGTCTCATGTTCACTCACCAATGCCTATCCTCCAAAAGGAATGAAAGCCAAGAGTTCCCAGCATAAAGCTTTGAACTTACCAGTTCCTGACCTCTGAGCCAGAGCACTTAATATCCTGGAATGCTTGAATTTCAAGAGCCATGACAAACAGGGAAGTTCTGTTGGTTCCCAGAGACTCCAGCTTTCTGTTCCCCAATACTGGAAGATTCAGCTCAAGCCCAGTTCCTCCAGGAAGCTTCCATTTTCCTGCACAGAACTCATTACACCATTCTCTTGACCATTTCTTCCTTGATGTTTTACACTGAGGCTGAAGGTCATTTTTCTTCTGTCACTCTCTGGTCTCTCTACCCTCTTCATTCTCTTTCTGAATTAGACTCTTCAGTATGCCATCATGTTCATCAGTAAATGGTGAAGACATTGAATAAACTTCTGAAGGGCAGTTGGTGTTGCCACAACATAGGTGACATCACAGAGGATGCCATGAATCTCCAGGATACAATAGAATGTCCAGGGAAGAGCTGCAGATGTCATGGGAACTGTAGTGTTTTCCTGCTAATGAGATTTCATCAACAATACACTAGAAGTCAAGCTGACCTTTGCAGGAGCCTCTGCTGGGATACAAGGGAAGCCCTTCAGCACCCCCTTCATCCAAAGCCAGAGATCTCTCCCCGATTGATTGGACTTCCTTTAGTTCTTACCATGTGTGGAACTGAATGTTTATCTCCTACTGAAATTTTATGTACGCAAGGTAATAATATCATAGAAATTTATATATGCTATAGTTCATCGTAAGTACCTGCATCTCCTTATCTCCTTAGCCACAAGACATTGTAGACTTAATGCTGACTGAGAAGGACACTTGTTAAACAATTTCCTGGTAAAGAGTCTGCAGGAAACATCTGGTCAGAGCTATACTAGAGGAGAGGCTGACACAGTCTAGCAACATGTACCCATAGGAGTGTGATATGGTCATGGAGCTCAGTGTGACTAAAATCTGTGTCATAAGCATGTGTAGTGGGTATTGTACTCTCTGTTGAGTAGATCAAAATGTTCCGCTATTCCTGGGTAGTAAAGGTGGCCAGACAGCTGGAGTCTTCCACACAGAACATTATTTTCCTATAGAACAAAGGATATTCAGGAAAGTCCTTTGCAAGCCCCTTCATATTTAGAAACATAGACACTAAGGTTCCACTGGACACTCTAGATCAATGGTTCTTAATTTTTCCAATTCTCTGACCCTTTAAATATCACTAACAGTAGTTCCTCATGTCGTGGTGAATCTTAAACATAATTGTTTCATTATTTCTTAATTTTAATTTTGCCACTGTTATGAATCATAATTCAAATATTTGATTGCAGGATATCTGATATGTAACCCCCAATGGGGTGGTGACCCACAGATTGAGAACCACAGCTCTGAATGCAGGCAGAAATCTCTTCAAATTCTGGCAGTGATGCTGGGGCAGTGTGATTCTTAGTTTTTATTATCAGACTAAATCAAACTATTCACCTGGGAAGAGGGACCCTCAGTGAGGAATTATATAGATCAGATTTACTTTGAACATATCTCTGTGGGATTTTATTTATTGTTAATTGACATAAGACTCCCTAAAATGAGCAGAATCATTTCATTGTCTGCAACCTGTACTGAGTAAGTATGAAGAAGCTAGAGCATAAGCATAAGCAAACAGGCAGCATTGGTCATTTGTTTATCTCTGTTCTTGGCTGTGGATGTGATATGATTAGCCGAATTCCTACCTTGATTTCCCAACAATGGAACTATTACCTGGAATTATGGGCTATGATCAATTTTTCCCATTCTAAGTTGCTGTGCCTGATAACTCAGTGTAATAAAGATGTTAAGAAACCACTCTATGACAGAGGGGTTTTCACAAGTCAGTGAGATGTGCATTTCAAGAATTGCTCAACAGCACCATATCTATCTCAGAAGAAGAGATCCTACTTCCTCCTGAACCCAACCTGTGTTTCCCTGTCACAGTTTTACAAAGACACAGAGACACCCGTAGACTCACAAACCACTTCACCCTGTCAATAAATGTCCCCTGATATTGTCTTGCCATATCTACTACCATGCTAAATTCTTCCAATGTGTTATATACAACAAGCTTCACTTCAATGAATGTATTTTTCTTTGAATTTCTTGACCATTAAAATTTTCAGATATGGGCAATTGGGTCTGAATTCACTGCCTTGTCTATGAATTTCAATCTTATGCTATGTCCCTCCTTCGAGGTCAGAAGAGACTCCTTAAAGCTGAGAGCAAAGTAGCCCCTTAAATTCCAGGTATGCGGGGGTATAAGTAATGACTGGCAATGTGTCCACTAGTTACCTTAGGTTGGAGATTAACTCCAGGACTGATGTACATAGATCCCTGTGAAAACTTCTCGGTATACCTCTAAATTCTGTGCCTCTTAATCAAGGTTTCTGTAAACAGATCTTTGACAAATTTCCTCCTTCAAAATTAAGTAGACCTTATCAGATGTGAAAAGTCACTTTGATTTTTTTCCTTCAAGAGGCATGACAAGCAGGGAAGTTCTGTTGGTTCCCAGAGACTCCAGCTTTCTGTTCCCCATTACTGGAAGATTCAGCACATTTTGTATATAGACCTTTTTCAGGTGAGAGTTTTTGTTTTATTTAATTTGTCGTGTTCAATAAGAATGTTTTTGGTATTTGATGATTATCACATTAACATTTTTTCCTTTTCCTGATTTCTTTTGTTCCATATGTATATTTTGGATATTAAACATTTATCAAATCAGAATTTTTGTTTTATTTAATTTCTTGAGTTCAATAAGTGTATTTTGAATAAGACCCTTATCAGATGACAATTTATGTTTTATATGTGTGATATCTTGGGTTCAATGTGTATTTTTGGGATACTAGCCCTTTATCTGATGATAATTTCTGTTTTATTTGTCTGAAAATTTCTCTTTTATTTATCTGATTTCTTGTGTCCACTATGTATATTTTGGATATTATACTTTTATCAGATGAAAAGTTTTGTTTTATTTATCGGATTTCTTGTGTTCAATGTGTATATGAGGGATATTAGACTTTTATCAGATGAGAATTTTTATTTATCTCAGCCATATATTTCCCTGTCCTCCCTCCTCCAGTTCCCCACCTTCTGCCCCCAATCCACACCCATTCCCATCTCCTCAAGGGCAAGGACTCCCCTGGGGATTCAGCTCAGCCTGGTAGATTCAGTCGAGGCAGGTCCAGTCCCCTCCTCCCTACACCAAGTCTGAGCAAAGTGTCCCAGCATAGGCCCTAGGTTCCAAAAAAAACCAGCTCATGCACTAAGGACAGGTCCCGGTCCCAGTGCCTGGGGGCCTCCTAAACAGTTCAATCTAATCAACTGTCTCACTTATCCAGAGGGCCTGATCCAGTTCCGTGGAGGCTCCTCAGCTCTTGGTTCACAGTTCATGTGTTTCCACTAGTTTGGCTATTTGTCCCTGTGCTTTTTCCAATCTTGGTTTCAATATCTCTCCTCAGATAATCCCTCCTCTTTCTCACTGATTGGACTCCCAGAGTTCCACCTGGGGCTAGGACATGGACGATGTCAAGTTATGATGGAAAATGTATATTTTTGATATTAGACCTTTATCATATGAGAATTTTTGTTTTCTTTAATTTCTTGTGTTAAATATATATATATTGATTATCAGAGATTTATCACATAAAAATTTTCGTTTTATTTAATTTCTTGTGTTCAATAAACACATTTTTCATATTACACCTTTATAGATGAGAATTTTTGGTTTGTTTTTCTGATTTCTTGTGTTCCATATGTATATTTTGAATATTAGACTTTATCAGATGAGAATTTTTGTTGTATTTATCTGATTTCTGTGATCAATTTTTATATTTTTGATATTAGATGTTTACCAGTGAGAATTTTTGTTTTATCTAATTTGTGTTCCATATGTGTATTATGGATATTGGAATATTATCAGATGAAAATTTTTGTTTTATTTATCTAATTATGTTCAATATGTATATTTTTGATATTACACTTTTATCAAATGAGAATATTTGTTTTATTTATATGATATCTTGGGTTCAATATGTATATTTTGGATAATAGCCCTTTATCAGATGAGAATTTTTGTTTTATTTATGTGATTTCTTTTGTTCAATATGTATAATTTTGATATTAGACCTTTATAAGATGAGATTTTTTGTTTTATTTATCTGATTTTTTGTTTTCAGTATGTCTAGTTTGGATATTCAATTTTTATCAATGATAATTTTTGTTTTATGTTATTTCTTGTGTTCAATATATATAATTTTCTTTTTAGAACTTTACCACATGAGAATTTTTGTTTTGTTTTTCTGATTTCTCATCTTCAATATGGATATTTTGATAATAGACATTTATCTGATGGAATTTCCCCTATATTTCTCTGGTATCTTGTGTTCAATATCAATATTTTTGATATTAGACCTTCATCAAATGAGAACTTTTATTTTATTTATCTGATTTCTTGTGTTCTATATGTCTAATTTGATAATAGTCCTTTATGAGATGAGAATTTTATTTTTATTTAATTTCATGTATTCAATATTCATATTTTTGTTATTAGACTTTTATCTGATGATAATTTTCATTTTATTTATATGATATCTTGAGTTCAATGTGTGTATTTGAGATATTAAACCTTTATCATTGGAGAAATTTTGCTTTGTTTATCTGATTTCTTGTGTTCCACATGTATATTTTGGATATTAGACCTATTTAGTATGAGAATTTTTTATTATTTATCTGATTACCTGGGTTCAACATGTATATTTTGGACATAGACCTTCATTAGGTGAGAATTTTTGTTTTATTTAATTTCTTGTGTTCAATAAGTTTATTTTGAATATTAGACATTTATCAGGTGAGAATTTTTATTTTTTTTTCTGATTTCTTGTGTTCAATATGTAAATTTTAGATATTTGACCTTTATCAGATGAGAATTTTTGTTTTATTTATCTAATTATGTTCCAATTGCATATTTTTAATATTATGCCTCTCTCAGATCAGAATTTTTGTTTTATTTTTCAGATTTCTAAGCTCAATAGGTGTATTTCTGATATTTGACCTTTATCAGATGAGAATTTTTGTTTTATTTATCTATTTATGTTCAGTATGACTATTTTTAATGTTAGACCATTTTCAGATGGGAATTTTTGTATTATTAAATTTCTTGAGATCAATATATATATATATATTTGATATTAGACCTTGATCTGATGAGAATATTTTTTATTTTTCTGATTTCTTGTGCTTAGTATCTATATTTTGATATTAGAACTTCATCAGATCAGAATTTTTGTTTTGTTTAATTTCTTGTGCTCAATATATGTAACTTGGTTGTTGGAATATTATCAGATAAAAAAGTTTCTTTTATTTAAGTTCTTGGGTTCAATAAGTACATTTTGATATTAGACCTTTATCAGCTGACATTCTTTGTTTTATTTGTCAAATTATATTCAATATGAATAGTTTTGATATGAGACCTTTATCACAAGAGAAATTTTTTGTTTTTCTGGATGCTTGTGTTAAATATGGATATTTTGGATGTTAGTCCTTATCTGTTGAGAATTTTTGTTTTATTTATCTGATTTCTTCTGTTCAATATGTATGTTTTGGATATTAGACATTTATCAGATGAGAATGATTTTCATTCATCTGGTTTCTTTGGTTCAATATGTATATTTTGGATATTAGACTGTTATTGGTGAGAATATTTGTGCAATTCATCTAAATTCTTGTTTTCAGTAGGTCTATTTTTGACATTAGACTATCTGGTGTGAATTTTTGTTTCATTTATTTTCTAGTGTTCAATAAATATATTTTTGAAATTAGACCTTTATCAGATGACAATTTTTGTTTTATTAATTTAATTACTTGTGTTTGATATGTATATTTTGGATATTAAATCTTTATGAGATGAGAACTTTCGTTTTATTTAATTTCTGTGATCCATATGTACATTTTTTATATTAGACCTTTATCAGGTGAGAATTTTTGTTTTATTTATCTAATTATGTTCAATATGTATATTTCAGGTATTAGACCTTTAACTGAAGAGAATTTTCATTTTATATATTTTCTTGTGTTCAGCATGTTGATTTTGGATATTAGACCTTTATCAGTTGAGGATATTTGTTTTATTTATCTGATTTCATGTGTTTAACATGTATATTTTGGATATTAGTTCCTTAACAGTTAAGAATTTTGTTTTATTTAATTTCTGTTAGCTATCCTCTCTGGAGTTGTGGGTCACAGTATGGCAATCCCTTCCCTCACATTTAGTATCCACTTATGAGTGAGTATGTAGTATGTTTGGCTATTAGACCTTTATCTGATGAAAATAATTGTTTTTATTATCTAATTTCTCATGTTCAATAGGTAATTTTGATATGAGACCTTTATAAGATGAGAATTTTTGTTTTATTTTATTTCTTGTGTTGCATGAAAATGTTTTGGATATTAGACCTTTATCAGATGAGAAGTTTTGTTTTATTTATCTGAATTCTTGTGTTCAACATGTATATTTTGGATATTAGACTTTTATCAGATGAGAAATTTTGTTTTATTTATCTTATTATGTTCAATATGTATATTTTGGATATTAGACCTTTATCATATGATAATTTTTGTTTCATATATTTGATTTCTTGTGTTCAGTATGCATATTTGGGATATTAGTTCATTATTATGTGATATTTTGTTTTATTTAATTTCTTGTGTTCAATATGTATATTTTGGATATCAGATTTCAGATCTTTATCTGATGAAAATATTTGTTTTTATTAAAAAATTTCTTACATTCAATAGTTAATTTTGATATTAGACCTTTATAACATGAGAAATTTTGTTTTATTTAATTTCTTGTGTTGAATACGTATATTTTGGATATTAGACATTTATCAGATGAGTTTTTTTGTGTTAGTTATCTAATTATGTTCAATAGGTATATTTTTGATATTAGACCTTTATCAGATGACATTTTTCCTTTATTTATCTGAGCTCTTGAACTCAATATGTCTACTTTGCATTTCAGACTTTTATCAGATTAGAATTTGTTTTTTTAATTTCTTGTGCTCAATAATTATATTTTTGGTATTAGACATATATCAGATGATAATTATTGTTTTGTCAAATTGTGTTCAATATGTATATTGTTGATATTAGACTTTCATAAGGTGAGAATTTTTGTTTTATTTAATTTCTTGTGTTGAATAAGTATATTTTGGATATTAGACCTTTATCAGATGAGATTTTTTTGTTATTTATCTAATTATGGTCAATATGTATACTTTGAATATTAGAGCTTTATCAGATGAGAATTTTCCTCTATCTGAGCTTTTGAGCTCAATATGTCTACTTTGGATTTCAGACTTTTATCAGATGAGAATTTTTATTTTATTTAATTTCTTCTGTTCAATATGTATATTTGTTGATACTACAACTTTATCACTTAAAATATTTTTTATTTAATTTCTTGTGTTCAATATGTATGTTTTGGATATTAGATCTTTATCAGATGAGAATTTTTGTTTTTTTTTTATCTAATTATGTTCAATATGTATATTTTGGAAATTAGACATTTATCATATGAGAATTTTTATTTTACTTATCTAGTTATCTTCAGTATGTATATTTCAGATATTAGACATTTATCAGATGAGAATTTTTGTTTTGTTTTGTGATTTGTTGTGTTCAGTATGTATATTTTTCATATTAGAACTTTATCAGATGAAACTTTGTTTTATTTAATTTCTCGTGTTCAATAAGTACATTTTAGATATTTGAATTTTATCAGATCAAATTTTTGTTTTCCTTTATGAATATGTTCAATATGTATTTTTCAGATATTAGACATTCATCAGATCAGAATTTTTGTTTGGTTTTCTGATTTCTTGTGTTTAATATCTATATTTTGGCTATTAGACCTTTGTCAGGTGAGAATTTTAGTTTTATTTATCTGATTTGTCATATTCAATATTTATATTTATGATTTTAGAACTTTACTGGTGAGAATTTTTGTTTTCTCTAATTTATTCTGTTCTTTATGTGTATTTTGGATATTAGAATTTTATTCGTTGAGATTTTTATTTTTTCTAATATTATTCAATATGTTTATTTTGGATATTAGACCTTTATCAGACGAGAATTCATACTTTATTTATATGATATCTTGTGTTCAATGTGTATATTTGGAATATTAAACATTTATCAGATTAGAATTTTTGCTTTATATTTATAATTTTTTGTGTTCATTATGTTTATTTTTGGTATTAGACCTTCATCAGATGATACTTTTTGTTTTGTTTATATGATATATTGGGTTCAATGTGTTTATTTGGAATATTAGACCTTTATCAGGTGAGAATTTTAGTTTTATTTATCTGATTTCTCATGTTCAATATTTATATTTCAAATCCAGAACTTGAAACGGTGGGAATTTTTGTTTAATCTAATTTCTTCTGTTCCATATATATTTTTGGATATTAGACTTTTATCAGATGAGTTTTGTTTTATTTATCTAATTATATTCAATATGAGAATATTGAATATAATGTTCAATATTCAGATGTTCAATAGGTATATTTTTTATATTAGACATTTATCAGAACAGAATTTTTGTTTTATTTTATTTCTTGTGTTCAATAAGTATATTTTTCACATTAGACCTTTATCACGTGAGAATTTTGTTTTGTTTTTCTGATTTACTGTGTTCTATATGTATGTTTTGGCTATTAGACCTTTATCAGATGAGAATTTTTATTATTTATATGATATCTTGGGTTCAATGTATATATTTGGAATATTAAATGTTTATCAGATTAGAATTTTTGTTTTATTTATATAATTTTTGTGTTCATTATGTTTATTTTTGGTATTAGACATTTATCTGATGATAATTTTTATTTTATTTATCTGATTTCTTGTGTTCAATAAGTATATTTTTGATATTTGACCTTTATCACTTGAGAATTTTTGTTTTGTTTTCTTGGTTTTTTTTGTTTGATATGTTTACTTTTGGTATTAGACCTTTATCAAATGAGGTATATGTTGTATTTTTGACATTTATCAAATGGTACATTTTGTTTTATTTTTCTGATTTCTTGTTTTCAATATATATATTTTAGATATTAGACCTTTACCAGATGGAATTTTCCTTTTATTTACTTAGTATATTGTGTTCAATATCTATATTTTGTATATTAGACTGTTTTCAGATGTGAATTTTGTTGTATTTATCTTAATATATTTGTTCTATATGTCTATTTTGGATATTAGTCCCTTATTAAATGAGAATTTTTGTTTTATTTAATTTTGTGTGTCCAATATGTATATATTTGTATTAGACATTTATCAGATGATAATTTTTGTTTTATTTACCTAATTATGTTACATATGTATATTTTTGATATTAGACCTTTCTCAGATAAGATTTTTTTATTTTATCTGATTTCTTGTGTTCAATAGGTATATTTTTTATATTAGACATTTATCAGAACAGAATTTTTGTTTTATTTTATTTCTTGTGTTCAAAAAGTATAATTTTCACATTAGACCTTTATCAGGTGAGAATTTTGTTTTGTTTTTCCGATTTATTGTGTTTTATATGTATGTTTTGAATATTAGACCTTTATCAGGTGAGAATTTTTGTTTTATTTATCTCATTATGTTCCGTGTAAACATTTTTGATATCAGATTTTTATCAGATTAGGATATTTCTTTTATTTAATTTTTGGTGTACAGTATGTATATTTTGTATATTGGACTTTTATCAGGTGAGAATTTTTGTTTAATTTAATTTCTTGTGTCAGTATGTATATTTTTCATATTAGCCCTATAACAGATAAAATTTTTGTTTATTTATCTAATTATGTTCAATATGCATATTTTGGATATTAGACCCTATCAGATGAGAATTTTTGTTTTATTTTTATGATTTCTTGTGTTTAAAATGAATATTTTGGATATTAGACCTTTACCAGATGAGAAGTTTTATTTTATATATTTGATTTCTTGTGTTCAGTATGCATATTTTGGATATTAGTTCTTTATCAGGTGAAAATTCTTGGTTCATTTAATTTCCTGTGCTCAGTATGTATATTTGATATTAGACCTTTATCAGATGAGAATTTTCATTTTATTTATCTGATTTCTTGTGTTTAATATGTGTATTTTGGATAATAGACCTATATCCAATGAGATTTTTCCTTTTATTTATCTGATTTCTGGTGCTCAATATGTATATTCTGGTTATTAGATTTTTTTATCAAATGAGAATTTTTGGTTTTATATATCTAATTATTTTCCATATGCATATTTTTGATATTAGAACATTTTGGATGTGAATTTTCCTTTTAATTATTTACTTGTGTTCAGTATGTGTATTTTGGATATTAGACCTTAATCAGGTGAGAATTTTTGTTTTATCTTCCTAATTATATGCAATATATATATTGTGGATATTAGACCGTTATCAGATGGGAGTATTTATTTAAATATATGATATCTTGTGTTCAATGTGTATATTTCAAATAGTAGATCTTTATCAAATTAGCGTTTTGTTTTCTTTATATAATTTCTTTTGTTCAATATGTTTATTTTTGGTATAAAATCTTCATCAGATGAGAATTTTTGTTTTATTTATCTGATTGTTTGTGTTCAATAAGTATATTTTTGATATTTGACCTTTATCACGTTAGAATTACAGTTTATTTTTATGATGTCTTTTATTCAATATGTGTATTTTAGATATTAGTAATTTATCAGATGAGAGTTTTTGTGTTAGTTATCTAATTATGTTCGATCTGTATATTTTGGATATTTAAAAGATCTGTATATATTTGGACCTTTAAAAGATGAGAATTTTTGTTTTATTTTATTTCTTGTATTCCATAGGTATATTTTTTATATTAGACCTTTATCAGAGCACAATTTTTATTTTATTTTATTTCTTGTGTTCAAAAAATATATTTCTCACATTAGACCTTTATCATGTGATAATTTTGTTTGATTTTTCTGATTTCTTGTGTTCTATATGTATATTTTGAATATTAGACCTTTATCAGGTGAGAATTTTTGTTTTATTTATCTGATTTCTTGTGTTCAATATGTATAATTGTGTTATTAGACCTTTATCAAATGAGTATTTTTGTTTTATTTAATTTCTTGTGTTCAATATATATATTTTGGATCTTAGACCTTTATCAGATGACAATTTTAGTTTTATTTATCTAATATGGTTCAATATGTATATTTTGGATATTAGACCTTTATCAGATGAGAATTTATGTTTTATTTTTGTGATTTCTTTTGTTCACTATGTGTATTTTGGATAATAGACCCTTATCAGATGAAGATTTTTGTTTTATTTATCTAATTATATTCAATATGTCTATTTTGGATATTAGACCTTTATCAGATGAGACTCTTTGTTTTATATATCTAATTTTGTGTGTTTGATATGTATATTTTGGATATTATACCAACTGGTAAGGATTTTGTATTTCTTTTTTTTTTTCATTAGTATTTACATTTATTTCATGTATGCTGTTTACACACTCATTATTGAACAAAACTGGAATGCAAACAAATGTACAAATACCATAATAAGCATTATCAAATAAAATAACTGGCACTAGTGTTATACAAGCAAGTTAATGGACGCAGTGAGGAAACTACGGTGAACAACTGCAGCCCGGGACATTTTCCTTTATCAAAAGAAAATGCTCAGTAGCACCATCATGGCAATACTTCAAAGCAACACCTAAAGTGGAGCATGTGGCTGCTGTGAGGTCAGTCTGCTGGGAGTTCCGTGGGAAGGGAGTAGTCCAGGCAGTATTGTGGCCAGCTTCTGCTTGTGTCAGCTGAGCATCCTCCATAAACAAAAGCCAAAGGAAACAAAGCCATAGACCTTTTGTAGAAGCTTGGTGCAAGCTCTGCATTGCTTTGATTTCATGGTTCGAAAAGATAGACAAGTTAAAAATTGAGGTTATGTAACATTAAATTTACTAAAGCCTGAGTGTGTCTTTGGTAGGTGAATACTTTTTCAGCATAGTTAATAATCACATTCACGTTTATCTATTTCCTGTATTTTTCTATATAATCCAAGGTAACTAGAGAAGACATTATGGGAAATGATATAGCAAAATCCTCAAATAACTAGGCTTGTAAAACCCAGTCTCTCCCAAAGGCACCAGGAGTCAAAGGGCACTAACTCCCCTCAGTGAAGGTGACTTTTGTGGTATTGGGTCCTAATGGGATTTCACTTTGTAGTTTTATGTCGTGGTTGTTGTGGTCAGGATACTTAATTACCTACTTTTACCTTTTTCTTCTAAAACGGCATCAAGAACAGATGAGCTATGTAACAGTACCAAGTATTTCTACTTCAAAGTTGTGCAAAAACTGCCACAATCTTGCTCAAGTGTCTAAGTATCCAATGGTTACAACGGGCTGCATGAAGCTTTGTCTCCACACTGCATGTGAAGAAACAAGGAAACAGAAGCTCAGCTAGAAGAGAAATGTGACGAAGAGCATCACACACCGAGTAACCTGCCGAGTTCCTCCAAACACCATCCTTAGTGGTTTCAATAAAATGTCACTAACCACTCACCCCAAGCCTCCATTTTCCTTAAGAATGCAGTAGAACAGCATGAGGATCGTCTGATTATAATGAAGCCAACTTCTATCTAAATACACAGGTGTGTGCATCAGCAGTGTTCTGTGACAAGAACACAAAACATGCCTTTTGCTTAAGTTATGATTCTCCTAATAATGCACTTTTAAAGCCTTCATTTCATAATTTGGTAATTAATATCCACATGAAACACAATGCTTTGCTGAACATACAAAATGTATTTGCATTATGATTATGAAACCTGGCTTTTGCTGGTAACTTAAACCTAACAGTCGCACATGGCTCAACCAGCTCCAAACAAGGCTGTTCAGTGGTTATTTCTCTGCAGCATTACGGGTCTAAATTTCAGTGTGAATGGCAACTTTCAGGTCCACTGTCTGCTGTGGGTGGTTGTTATTTGTTTCTTTCAGTGCATCGCCAAAGCACAAATCCCCACTCGGCTTCACCCCGCTTCTGCCGGTGCCGAGCTCTTCCGCACGAATCGGCTGCGGGCCTTCTGAACAGGAAGCAGTTTTGGAAAGCAGGAACTGCCGCACTGATGGGGTGAATTCTCCAGACGGTCATTTTCCACCTCAGGAAGGGTGTTCACAGTCGCAAAGCGGGCGTGACAATCCGTGGAACCGTGACTACACGATGTTCTCATGCTTTCCAAGTCTGAACAGCTAAATTCAGAAAAATGACTAGAGTGGGAGTCGGCTACAGACGGCATACTGTCACTGAGGGACGGCGCCTCAAATTCACTCGAGTTCGTGCTCTGCTGTTCCAGCAACTGCGCATCCATGTCCTCTCTGGTCCCGTTGATCTTCATGTTCCCCTTTTTCCTCACTTTACCACCTTTTGATTTTTTCCCTGCGGCAGCTTCTTTGGACCACTTGGCGGCACCAGCCTTCCCTTCGGGCAGTCCACCGGCTGGCGCTCCGGTGTGGCCCCGGGCAGCACCGCCGTCCTCCACGCTGCTGCTGCCACTGTGGTGCCGGAACTTGAACGGCTTTGACTCGATGTCCACTTGCACTTCCATGCTGTTCCCTTCTCTGTCCAGAGGGAGGTAGGAGTTCAGGATGGAGCCGGCCATTGCTCTGGTGCTGGCACTGTCACTCACTGTCCCCAGGCTCACTGTGCCGGACTCCCCACTTAGACTGTGCCGCTCCTTCTGGACATCTGCTTGCACCTCCAACCTGTTGAAACAACTGACCATGGCACTTCCCGACAGACTTCCTGTTATACTCGCTCCAGCGAGGGCCATGGTGCTGGCTGTCTCGCTCAGGTTGTCTCTGATGGTGCCTATTCGGTCCATGTGGCTTCCGCTTGCACTCAAACTGCCAGTCAGACCACCAACACTCCCTTCTCCTATGCTGGGGTTATGCCTTGCTTCTGCTACTGATGTTGTGTCCATAGCCGTGTTAGCTCCACCAACATTCACATCGTTCTCATCATCAAACTCAATCCTCACCCCTTTCCCGTTGCCTGCTGAGACTCCACAACCCCCGCTGCGGCAGAGGGAAATTGGAACAACGCCATAGACATAAGCTAACATAGTGGGAACACCAATGCCTACAGTCACTGCAGCTACCACCGGAGATACAATTACAGACAGTGTTACACCACCTGCTATGGCCAGATTCCGCTTGTGTTTTGAAACATCTTTGCCTTCATAGCGATTATGAATCTTGCGGCCCACATACACAGGGATGCCGATGATCATGGCAGGGATGGCAATGCCGGCTATCAGCGCGATCCCGACCGGAGCACCAGCAAGGGTCCCCAGCTGCCACAGGATCTTCTTCTTCCGGCTCCAGGGTTTCTTCCCCCAGAAAGTACAACCTGATGGACTTAGATAATGTAAATCGGATATTTCTTTCATGCACAACCAACAAAACTCACAACCACAGACAGCACATGTCATATGATTGCAGCTCCCATCATTCATCTTTATTATATAAGCAGCACATCGTGGGCACGGCTTTATATCATCAGCTGCTGCTCCGGACTCCTGGCTGTAACTAATGGATGAAGAACGTATCGTCCTTAAGCGTAAACTCTGGGCTCTCTCCTGCCGAGCAGCATCACAGGTCTGGTTTGGATGCCAGAGCTGTTTACAGTGGTAGCAAAACTCTGTCCCACAGCCTTCTCGCCCACAGGTCAATTTGGGACAGCTGGCACATCCAAATGCTATCACAGCATATCCACAGTCCGGAGATGGACACCACCTACAGTCAGGATCTGCAACAAGCCATCGTTGAAGCATAAACTCTTCGTATTTTTCCATTAAGACATCATCACTTAATATCAAGCGAATGTCATGGGGATTAAACCGTTCAGTACATTCTGGACAACTGATATTAACTCTACTTTCAGAGATTTCTATCCTTAGGTATTGTCGTAAGCAATCCACACAAGATCTATGGTGACATGTCATTATATCAGGAAATCTGTCTTTAGAATGCCGCAATAGGCACAAAGGACATTCTATGAAGTCTCCAATTTGTTTGCTGATCGAAGTCAATCCATTGTCAGAAGAGGTATTTGTAGAGAAAATGGAGTTCTTATCCGTACACATTTCAGAATGTATACTTTCAATACTTGCAATTCCATCCACCCCGCCATTGAGCTCCCTTGATTTACGCCTGTTGTCCTTTTTCCTCCGAAAGAGCGAGCCTATTGAAATTCTTCTCTTTTTGGGTGCCTTTTTGACAGAAGGCAAGCTCACAGATGAGGCAAAAGACTGAAGATCTCTATCTGAACCCATTTGCCGATGTAAACTCATGTCTAAAATGCTCATTAGAATTGAGTTGGGGTCAGTGTTCATACGCAGCCCTTCATTATACTAAAAAATAAAATTTATTTTTTGTTCTTGTATTCAGATTAAGTCATGATGGAGAAAAGTCCTATTGGCTCCTTCGGGAGAATCTCGAAAAAGTTCAATTAGAGAAGACTGTTGTCAAAGATGTCCTCAGCTCCTCAGGGCGGCAGCGGCGAGGGGCGGCGGGCGAGCAGGCCCATCCCGCGGAGGCAGAAGCCAGAGGGAGGACGGAGGACGGCCCCTCAGCCAGGATTTTGTATTTCTAATTTCTTGTGTTCAATATGTATATTTTGGATATTAAAAATTTTTCAGAGCCGGGCGGTGGTGGCGCATGCCTTTAATCCCAGCACTCGGGAGGCAGAGCCAGGCGGATCTCTGTGAGTTTGAGGCCAGCCTGGGCTACCAAGTGAGTTCCAGGAAAGGCGCAAGGCTACACAGAGAAACCCTGTCTCAAAAAACCAAAAAAAAAAAAAATTTCAGGTGCCAAGTTTTGTTTTATTCAATTTCTTGTGTTCAAGGAATCTATTTTTGATATTTGACCTTTATCACATGTGACTTTTCTTTTGGTTTTCGGATTTCTTGTGTTATATATATATATATATATATATATATATATATATATATATATATATATATATATATATATATATATATATATATTGAATATTAGAACTTTATCAGGTGAGAATTTTTGTTTTATATAATTTCTTGAGTTCAGTATGTATATTTTGGATATTAGATGTATATCAGATAAGAATTTTTGTTTTATTTATTTTATTTCTTGTGTTCAATGTGTATATTTTGTATATTAGACTTTTATCAGATGAGAATTTTTGTTTTTTTATCTAATTATGTTCAATATGTGTATTTCGATTATTAGATCTTGATTAGATGAGAATATTTGTTTATTTATCTGATTTCTCTTTTTAATATGTATATTTTGGATATTAGACCTTTATCAGATGAGCATTTTTGTTTTATTTATCTAATTATGTTCAATATATATATTTTGGATATTGGACTTTATCAGGTATAATTTTCTATGTTCTTTAATTTCTTGGGTTCAATAAGTACATATTTTCAGCTGGGCGGTGGTGGTGCACGCCTTTAATCCCAGCACTCGTGAGGCAGAGGCAGGCGGATCTTTGTGAGTTCGAGGCCAGCCTGGTCTACAGAGCAAGATCCAGGAACGGCGCAAAGCTACACAGAGAAACCCTGCCTTGAAAAACAAAAACAAAAACAAAAACAAAACAAAAGAAAATAAGTACATATTTGATATTAGACCTTTATCAGATGACAATTCTTGTTTTATTTTTCTAATTATATTCAATAGGTATATTTTGAATAGTAGACCATAATCTGATTAGAATTTTTGTTTTATTTTGTTTATTTTATTTTATTTTTGTTTCTGGTTTCTTGGGTACATGTATATTTTGGACATTAGACCTATATCAGATGAGAATTCTTTATTTGAATCTTGGGCAGTTTATTTTTTTCATTAAAAGTTTTCTTTTCTTTTTTTATTTAATTAAATTAAAATTCAAATATCAGCCACGGATTCCCCCATCATCTCTCCACCCATCCCCCAGGCTTTTCCCTCAATCCACCCCTTCATTCCCACCTCCTTTAAGGCAAGGTCTCCCCTGGGGAGTCAACCCAGCATGGTAGACTCAACCTCGGAAGATCCAGTCCCCTCCTCCCTATACCCAGGCTAAACAAAGTGTCCCAGCAAAGGCTCCAGGCTCCAAAAAGCCAGCCCATGAAACAAGGACAGGTCGCTGGCTCCACTGCCTGGGGGCATCCCAAACAGATCAAGCTCATCAACAGTCTACTTATCCATAGGGACTGGTCCAGATCCATGAGGGCTCCTCAGCCATTGGTTCATAGTTCATGTGTTTCTACTGGTTTGGCTATTTGTCCCTGTGCTTTTCCAAGCATGGTCTCAATATCTTGTGGAAAAAGTAGTCCTGAGAAGTTAGAGAATGGAACTTTGGGAATTGAAGTTCTGATGACATAGTGAATGGAACTGTGGGAAATGTAGTTTTTATGACATGGAGAAAGGCACAGAGGGAAATGTAGTTCTGAAGAAATGAAGAAAAGCACTGAGGGAAATGAAGTTCTGATGATATAGAGAAAGCATTGTGGGAAATGTAGTTCTGGTGATACAGAGAATAGAACTGTGGTAGATGTAGTTCTGAAGACACAGAGAAAAGCACTGTGGGAATTAAGTTTTGATGAGGTAGGGAAAGGAACTTGGGAAATGTAGTTCTGATTACCTAGAGAAAGACACCCTGGGAAATGTAGTAATGACAATGTAGAGAATGGAACTGTGAGCAATAAAGTTATGATGACATAGAGAATTGAACTGTGGGAAATGAAGTGCTGATGAAAGAGAGAAAGGACATGTGAGAAGTGTAGTTCTGATTACACTGGAAAAGGCACTGTGGGAAATGCTGTCCTGAGAAGGTAGAGAATGGAACTGAGGGAAATGAAGTTGTGATGACATAGTGAATGGAACTGTTGGAAATGTAGTTCTGATGGCATATAGAATGGAACTGTCAAAAATTGTAGCTCTGATAATGTAGAGAAAGGCACTGAGGGAAATGTATTTCAATGACACAGAGAGAGGCACTGTGGGTAATGTAGTTCTGAGGAGATAGAGAAATGCACTGTGGGAAATGTAGTTCTAATGATACAGAGAATGTAACTCTGGGAAATTTAGTTCTGATGAAAGAGAAAAAGGCACTGTGCGAACTGTAGTTCTGATGACATAAGGAATGGACCTGGGGAAAATGTAGTTCTGAAGACATGGAGAATGGAACTCTGGGAAATGTAGTTCTGATGACATAGAGAATGGAAACCTGGTAATGTAGTTCTGATGAGAGAGAGAACGGTACTGAGAAAAATGTGATTCTGATGATGTAGAGCAAGGCACTGTGGGAAATATAGTCCTGAGAAGGTAGGAATAGAACTTTGGGAAAGGTAGTTCTGATGACATATGGAATTGAACTGTGGGAAATGTAGTCCTGATGACTTAGAGAAAGGAACTGTGGGAAATGTAGTTCTGATACAAGAGAGAAAGTTACTGTGGGAAATGTAATTCTGATGAGGTAGAGCAAGGCACTGTGGGATTGTAGTTCTGAAGACATAGTGAATGGAACTGTGGGAAATGTAGTCTTTAAAGACATAGTGATTGGAATTGTGCTAAATGTAGTTGTGATGACATAGAGAAAGACACTCTGGAAAATGTAGTCCTGACAATATAGAGAATGGATTTCTGGGAAATGTAGTTCTGATGACATAGAGAATGAAACTCTGGGAAATGTAGTTTTGATGACAAAGAGAAAAAAACTGTGGGAAATGTACTCATGTGAAGTTAAAGATTGGAACTTTGGGAAATGTACTTCTGATGACATACAGATTGGAAGTGTCAGAAATATACTCTTGACAATGTAGAAAATGGAAGTGTAGGAAATGTAGTTCTGATGACATAGAGAATGGAACTGTGTGAAATGCAGTTATGATGGAAGAGAGAAAGGAAAGGTGGGATATATAGTTCTGATTGCACAGGGAAAGGCACTGTGGGAAATGTAGTTCTGAGAAGGTAGAGAATGGAACTGTGGGAAAGGTAGTTTTGATATCATAGTGAATGGAATTGTGGGATGTGTAGTTCTGATGACTTAGAGAAAGACACCCTGGGAAATGTAGTGATGACAATGTGGAGAAGGGGACTGTGGGAAATGTAGTTCATATGACACAGAGAACAGAACTCTTGCAAATGTTGTTCTGAAGACACAGAGGAAAGAATGGTGGGAAGTATAGTTCTGAAATACAGGGAAAGGAATTTTGGGAAATGTAGTTCTGATGACCCAGAGAAAGGCACTTTGGGAAATAGTGTCATGACGAGTTAGAGAATGGAAGTTTTTCAAATGTAGTTCTGATGACAGTGAATAAAACTGTGGGAAATGTAGTTTTAATGACATGTTGAATGGAACATGGGGAATGTAGTTCTGATGACCTAGAGGAAGACATTAAGGGAAATGTAGTCATGACAATGTAGTGAATGAAACTGTGGGAAGTGTAGTTCTGATGACATAGAGAAAGGAACTTTGGGAAATGTAGTTCTGATCATGTAGAGGAAAGCATTGTGAGAAATGGAGTCCTGATGACGTAGGGAATGGAATTGTGGGAAAATTAGTTCTATTACATAGAGAATGTAACTGTGGGAAATATAGTCTTGACAATGTAGAGAATGGGACTCTGGGAAATGTAGTGCTGATGACATAGAGAATGGAACTCTGGGGAATGTAGTTTTGATGACAAAGAGCAAGGCACTGTGGGAGATGTAGTTCTGATGACATAGAGAATGAAACTGTGGAAAATGTAGTTCTGATGACATAGAGACTGGAACTGTGGAAAATGCAGTTCTGATAATGTAGAGAAAGGCATTGCAGGAAATGTACTTCTGAGGACAGAGTGAATGGAACATGGGAAATGTAGTTCAGATGATCTAGGGAAAGGACACTCTGGGAAAAGTAGTCATGTCAATATAGTGAATGGAACTGTTTGAAATGTAGTTCTGATAACAGTGAATGGAACTATGGGAAATGTAGTTCTGAAGAAACATAGTTCTGATGACCTACAGAAAAAGATTGCTGGTAATTTAGTTCTGTGATGTAGAGAAAGGCACTGTGGGAAATCTAGTTCTGATGAGACAGAGAAAGGCACTGTGGGAAATGTAGTTCTGATTATGTAGAGAAAGGCACTATGGGAAATGTTGTTCTGATTATGTAGAGAAAGGCACTGTGGGAAATAGAGTTCTCTTGATGTAGAATAAGGCACTGTGGGAAATGAAGTTCTGATGATGTAGTGAAAGGCACTGTGGGAAATGTAGTTCAGATGACATAGAGAAAGGTACTGTGGGAAATGTAGTTCTAATGACAGAGTATGGCAATATGGGTAATGTAGTTCTGATCACTCAGAGAAAGGCAGTTCACAATATGTAGTTCTGATGATATAGAGAAAGGCTCCTTGGGAAATGTACTTCTGATGATGTAGAGAAAAACACTGGGGAAATGAATGCACATGTTTCATGAACCACTGGCACATTTTGGCTTCATCCACTGTTGCATAGATTCCACGGGGATCCCTAATATGAATACTAAACAACAGGCTTCTAAAATTGAAAGAATCATTTTAAATCTTTAAAAGTTTCTCTATAGCATTCAAATAAAGAAAATATGTGCAAATTTCCTTTAGCGTGCGTGTTTTTCATATGATCTTTCATAAATATAAGGATACAGATATCAGAGAATGTGGCCACGATTTGAACATGTGTAGTTCATAGGATTCCTTCAAACCTGCAAGGTCGATTCCCCAGCTAATTTTAAGCTGCACTTTACCCTCAGATTATGAGATAAGGAAATATTCTAAGCACAAAACCACATGGCCTATCTGGGTGCCTGAAAACATCCTTAAAAATTAGAACCAGGTATGGAAAGATGGCTCAGTGGTTAGACTTCCTGTTGCCTCCAAGACACAGGACTCTCAGCTTCCTTTCAAGAACCATAATGGTCTGCAGGCTGACGTGCTCCCCATCATGATTAAAAAATGTAAATAAGCCATCCTAATTGAATATATTAATATATTTAGTATATTTCCATTGTATAAACACAAAATTCATATTCTTTAATGTTAAACTCCACGACGATTTTGTGACCACAGAAAGGTCATAGAGCAGATGAGGGAATCAGTGATATGTGCTTCATCAAGGCACGTAAGTTCTCTGCTATGCATCTTTGGTAGCCTTAAAATGTGCATATTAAAATTGTCATCTTCATTGTTTACAAATTAACAAGCTCTAACTCAATTGGCTTCTTTAGACAATCTTATAAAACATGGTAGAATTTTCCCCCATGGCAATATTCAGTTCACCATTAGGTCCAATTAACAGAGTGACTATCAAAGGATATTGCTTATAACCTATGGATTTCTAATGATGCAAATAATAACATAAATTAGCAATTTAAGAAGTGAAGTTTGAAACTCCTTCTCCTTTATATAGCAGAGGATCCAAGAGTACAGTCTCATCATTGTCCTTCAAAGTTATATAATGTGTTTCCTCATGTATTTGACAATAAGTCACATCATGCCAGACTTCCCTGAATGAAAATGTCATTGACAAAATGTAACAGTGTCAGTCTAAGTCCTGGACTGACTGCCAAACAGGACACTCTGACAAATAAACAAGTTTCCAAAATGAACCACACTTTATATTGCATTTAACCCATGAAAGGAAACAGATGAAATGTGTTTTAGTTTATATACTCTGTAACAACTGAAATACTGGTCATTTCTCAAGAAGCTGGAAACCAAGAAATAGAAAAATGAAGATTCTTCTGTTAACTGCTGTCATTGGCTTTGTTGGCACAGAAGAGGTACTTAATATTGGATAAATTTTATTTTTTCCAAAGCAAAGAAGCTTACGATATAGTCATAGATAGCGCAACAATCCTTATCAGTTAGTCTTGTTATATTCACAGTAATTCTATCCATCAGAGAAAATGGATTTAATGTCTTCTAGTTTTAACAATGCTTGAGATTTGAAAAATTCATCACAAATATATTGTTTGTGTATTTGTATGGTTATACTTGAAAGACATTAGATAGTATGCATTTTATAATTTATTAACATAGAGCTGAAAAACATGTATAGGATTATTCAAATAAATATGAGTTCAATTTCTCCTCCTCTCCAAAAATGACTTATAGGTTCAAATGGACTTTTTAATTAGAGTAATATAGCAGAATTCTGTTTGTAGCAAGACCTTATGTTGGATTTACTGAAATCACAATCATAAATTTAAAAACATAAAAACCCATTATAAAAGAAATGTATTTTAATAAGGGGAGGTATAATGTGTAGGTTCCTCTGTAGGAATGACTTTTTGTCTCAAAACTTACAGTATATAAAATTTATTTGTGTGGCAATGCTGGTAATAAGAAAGATGATTATTTGCTTTTGTGTCATTTGCTAGTACTGTGGGATCCTTCTTTGCTGACTGGAAAATTTCAGAAAATCCCCCATGTTTATTTTCTAAAGTAATTTAATTTTCTCCTCCTTTCAAGCTAACATTGTTGACTGGAATACTTCAAGTATAAAATAATCATTAGCTTCAGTGTTCTGTCTAAATGATTTTGATTATACAGTAAGTCTTCTATATTTCATTGGATGTATACTCATATTTCTTTGCTTTGACAACTAAACAATTATCTCTTCACATTTCTGGATATTTGGCAATAGGTGGAGTTTTTCTCAATACAATTGCTATCCAGAACTTGGATGTTTGGAAAGACCACATGGTTTAGGGTGGTGAGAGAGGAGATGCCATAAATGGAGATTTATATTAAAAGGGGTGCTACTTCTTTAACATGTGAAAAAAATGTGAAACAATTGATTGATTTAATTTTTTAGTTGAAAGTACATGTCAGATCAGGGTTATGATTATGATGCAAAGTGCCAATATTTTTAATTTGATTATGCATTCACCATTAATTTGATATATATAATTTGATTATATATTATAATATATATCATAAATATATCATGTATTTATATTAATTTGATTATGAATTGTAAGGATATGGCTATTGATTCTACATCAAATTCTATCTTCCTGAACTAAATATTTTAATAAATATATATTAAGCTGGAATAAAGGAAATCATTCAGTGCACACAATTATGCCATGTGAAATTGGATTAATAGAAGTGGGAACTATGCTGAAAATTATTTGAATGCCACTTCAGATATCTTACAAATAATTCAATAAAATACAGTATTAGAGAACTTTTAACATATGGTAACTTAAATATAAAATGCATTCCTCAAAAAGCTTAATTCTTTCTTTCTGTCTCATGAAGTCTATGACAATTTAAATAAACACTTTTGAAATTCAGCAGGGCTGTTTCCAAAAAAAGCACCTGTCAAAAAATCTGGGAATGGCATATTTGAATTCAGAGAACTCTGTCTGTCATCAAAATAAACGTTTCTTTCATACTATTTATTTTAGCTGTAATTAAGACATTGATATAGTTAGGTATTATTTTCACTCTTCCTGTTTCTCATTGTTATAATTATTTTGTCTGTGAAGTTAGAGTTTTGTTATTATCCTTAATTTGCTTTTCTAAATTTTCATAGGAGAATATATGATCAATATAAATGTGAATATGTGCAATCACACATCATATCAGAAAAGTTAATTTTATTATTTTCTTATTTTTGTATTTTTAAACATTTATCAAATATGCACATATACAATTTTTTCATTAATTTAAATTAGATTATTTTCTCATAAAATGCATCCTGATTAAAGTTTCCCTCCCCTCTATTCCTATCCGTTCCTCTCCACCTCCTCTCCATTCTGCACCCACATTTTGATCTCTTCCTAGAAAAGTAGAGGCTTTTAGGAGATAACCGAGCATAACAAAATAAAGCATAGTAAGATGGAGCAAGAAATATCTTTTCAGTTTTTGACATGACAAACCAACTGGAGAAAATGTCCTAAGTGCAGGTAACTTGGGTTTCAGATGGAATAAATCTTTCTTCCAATAATTTTAATGTAATTAATGATATGTCCATATATAAAAATTTTACATTTATCTTCTACTTGTTCCTTCCAAATCCACTATTGCTCATCTCCATACATATATTTTCCCTCATTTTGTTAATATTTCTGTTTTCTTAAGACTATCAATCTAATTAGCACTGCCTATGTGTGTATTTAGGGGCATAATATCCTACAGTGAGGGAAAAGTCCAACACCAGTCCAAGAAAGAAACTGGATCTCACTTCAGCTGCAGACATCAATGACCAATACCTCTTCAGCTAGGAATTATGCTTCCCATTTTTTTTGCCATTTGTATATTGTAATTAAAACTCTCTTCATCTTGAAAATTCTGGTACATGTAACATGGTCTTCTGCTCATTTATATGTGCATCCCTGAAGTCATTTTATATCATGGCATTTCAAATGACTCCCCATTTCTCTGACAACTGCAACTTTTATAATGTCTTCCTAGATATTTTATCATATTTCTATCCTTGGGTGTGTTGTAAGCATGCAGAGTAGCTTATTTTAAGAATATTCTGCAGCTAGTTTCTTCTGCATTTACTCATTACAAGAAAAGGTTTCTCATACCTAGGTGGAGTTCAGCACTAACTTACGGATATGAATATTAATATTTAGAAGTCAGTTTGAAAACACAGCAATTTAGAAAAGTGAAAGTGGCCCCTCCTCTAAGGCGCATGTCTTGTATGAGTTTTCACAAAATTTAGAATTCCATACTTAAATTAACTAGTGTACACCAGACCACCTCAAGTTCAATCAAGAGAGCTGCTAATAGATCCCTTAAACACGTGTTCTATGGTTCACCAGGGGGTCATCTCAGGCAGATGATGAGTATTGAGGCCTGAGAGATCAAGTAAGATCTTTGGTGGCATTTCTTCAGCAGTTGTTCATGTAGCATCTTCATAATTGTGGAAGCCAGCTGTAGGAGAGAAAGCTTCCTTCTCATTTTTAAGCATTCTTCTTTTTTAAAATTTATTTATTCATATATTTTATGTATAAACCAGAATAAGGAATCTGATCCCATTACAGATGGCTGTGAGTCACCATATGATTGCTGGGAATTGAACTCAGGACCTCTGGAAGAGCAATCAATGCTCTTAACCACCGAGTCATAATCTCTCCAGCCCCTAAAAGCAAGTTTTGTTTTGTTTTTGTTGTTTGTTTGTTTTTTGTTTTTCCCCCTGGAGCTGAGGACTGAACACAGGGCCTGGCACTTGCTAGGCAAGTGCTCTACCACTGAGCCAAATCTTCAACCCGCCGCTTCTATTCCCCATTATGAGGCCATATTAATCAGATTTTGTTTTTAATTTTTAATTTTTTAGTTCTTTGTAAATAACAGAAACTAGTATATTGAATGAGCGTCCCTGAAAAATGGTTTCTTTCTCTGGTTTCTCTGACTCCCCATTCTATTGGGGATTTTCTTTAATGTAAATTGACTTTGTTGGGGGAGATGCCATTTCTCAATACTTGAGCTTTCTTCAATTATTTTCTTGTTCCATTCACAACATCTTTACCCATAATTAGAAGTTCAAGAATAGTCAAAGAAATCCTTTTTTGTTCCAGTACTTAAAAGTTACTTAAAAGTATATCACATAAGAATATCTACTAAAATAATTTAACTGACATTGAAACTGAAAATATCATATTTAACTGGATTTTCAGAGTGTGTGTTCCCTTTCAGCCTTTAGAAAAATTTCATACTCTCTATGTAGCAGCTGATGATTTAAAACAAATACAGGAGAATGGGCCACTAAGAATTCACATATGTCATATTCTACCACACAATAATTATGCTGAAGTTGGCCTCACATTTTATATCAGGTAAGTCAAACTCATTCAGATACAAGAAGCAAAATATTGAATATTAATTAGTAGTGCATGACCACAATTTCCTTGACATTGTGTGAAAATAAGTCAATGATGTCATAGGGTTAATCACCATACATATATCACATCATAATATCATATCAACATAGGTTATGTTGTGCTGACATGTTACCCCAGAATACAGGCAAATGCAATGAAATTCACTGAGACACCAATGTTGGAAAGTAGTTCATCACATTCCTTGCTCTTCATAATTATTTGCGTACAGCTTTGTTGTTAATCTGTCGGCTCCCAAGAATTTCTGAACATGCCTTGGATGTAGTCTTGGTGGTATTCTTCAACATCACAGTTTCCTGTTCTGCAAGGTAAACTCAATCTCAGTAGGTAGAAGAGTATCCACGTGGACTCTAATCCTTGTTCATCCATCTGATGAGTTCTGGAATTACAGTCATACATCATCCCATCTACATATTCATGTCCGTTTAACATATGTCTTATCTAATAAAAAATTACACAAACACATCAAAGCAAGATATCAAAACAAAGGCCATGTTTGTACCACAGCAGTCAGTAGGGAGTGGTCAATTTCCAATATTTATGCTTATCACATAACCTGGGCTGGTGCACATGAGCTGACATGATGAGATGCATTGTTTATTTTTCCTGGAAGTTCACTGATGCATACGCAATGTCGACTGATGAAAATAGCCTTGTTGTCATTTTGTGTTTAGGCAAAAGGACAGATGCCAACTCTACACACCTCTGCTTCGTAAATTTATTACTTTCATCATAAGACCACCACGTGAGTATCTTATGCTTTCAGGTGACTAAATATATACTCAGTGTATTAAATTCATACTCATAGCACTTAATATTGTGGTAGCTTTAACAAACTATTTTAAAAAGTAACCTGATTCAGAAGAGGTTGATATTTGCATCATTGTTTCAGATAAGTCGAGACCATTGCAGAGCCGAAGCCAGAGTGGAAGTGCTTTTACGTCTGTATTCTTGATGTTCCCTGACAAGTTTTCTACTCTCCCAGAAAACTGGGTTCAGAGCATGAAACATGAAACCAAACATGTGTAAAATATGAAATCTATTCTGCAAAGGATTATTCTATGTCATTCTGACTCCTCATCCTAAATTTCTACAGACATCACAACCCATGATCCAAATGGGAACATTTACACATTCTGTCCATCAAGTGGATAAGTAGTTTCCAGAATATGTTTTACAAATGTTTGAAACAAAAACACTGAAAAGTGTATGACATTTAGTGAAGTTATTGTCAGTTGATTATATGGACAATCTCGGTGACTTGAGAGTTTTCTAGTATAGGATAGTACATGTTTTGTATAACAAAAACTAAATAAAATATTTTGCTTAATGATACAGTAAGAAAGTCAATATTTGGGGTTCATGCCAGTGTGAAAATGTAGCAAGTAGTTTATGAAAATTATAAAAACTGTGATTGGGTTAAGTCACCTAAATTTTATGAGAGCAGAAAAAAATAACCATACATATTTTATTGGACAGTTATAGAATTTCAGTATTATACTTTTTAAATATTTGTCTAAAAATGTTATGTAGAAAGTTAAAATTAAAAAAATTTAAAAGTTAAAAGTTACATATGTTGGGTATCACACATTTTAGGAATATATAAAAAATGCATAAACTCGTATTTTAGGATTATTTATTTAGTCAAATTGCATACTAACATTTGTGTTTTTCAACTTTCATTTATCATATAAAATGTATACTAAAGTAAGATTTTGTGACACACACACATATATATAATTATTATTTCATAAATCATAAAAACAATTAATTTTATTACCAAATTTTTAAAGAACTTAAAAGTTAGAATCCGTGTCTTAAATTTTATTTAATTCTCACACTGACTTCTTGACTACAAGATAGTAATGACTGTCATTGACAATTAATTCAGAAACTACAATGAATTTTAAAAATTTATTTATTTATTTATTCAGTTATTTTGATGGTGGAATTCCTACTTTATGCAAGCACAAATGCAAATGACCAAGTCAAAGTAAAGAACAGAATACATTCATGCTATCTAATTCAAATCAGATATTTCTTCTCAGTTACAGATGCCGTTGCATTTATATTATATCCTGTTTCAAACACCACAGTCATCATGTGCATGCACTATGTTGAAATGAGTGGAAAATACAGAAAAATGTGTGCAGCATTCTGTAAGTGTAATATCTAATTTTAGATGGTTATGAACATATTTATTAGTCTGTCTTTTTCATAAGAAATTATTTAACATCTGTCTTCGATAATCAGCATTACTTGGCAGGAAGTCTCTCTCTTTAGTTATGTAAAGGACCACAATTGGAGGTACATAGAATCCTTAACAAAATTTTCATACTGTATTTCAGTCAGAAATGTCTATGAACTGAGCGACAAGCATCACATATATAAGACATCAGTTTTCAAAAACAAAGTTTCGTGTGTCACACCATACTTGGGGAGAAATGAAGAAATATCTTCACTAAACCAAAGATTTTCATCAAACTTTTTGGAAAATTAACAATACTTTAATAAATAAACTGTCGGTCAGATATAAGTCTATTAATTGTGAAGTACCTTGGTGGACCCAGAATGCTGACTTAGTCTCCATATACAATTATGCAATGTAAAATGTCATGATTTGAAGAAACTTTAAAAAAGAAACAATGTCACATTTACTAGATATTAAATTGGAGATTGGCATTGGTGCTTTGCAAGAAGACTCTGAAAGGAAATGATTAATGAAAACTCTGGTATGTTGACCATTCTGAAGGGGAAAGTCACACAATCATCAAAATATCATCAGCACAAATCAGAGTAGATAGGTTAAAAAAAGAAGTGTGTGTGTGTGTGTGTGTGTGTGTGTGTGTGTGTGTGTGTGTGTACTGATTAAGAAGAAAAGGGGTGGTGGATCTGACTGTACATAGCAGCAATGTGTATTTCCTCCAAATTCACAGAACACTCAAGTCACTAAATTTAAAAATCAATAATGGTATATCAGTCTAGACAATAAAATTTGAGGAATCCACAATTCAGAAACAGTAATATTTCTAATGGTCATCTCTTTTTACTTCTTACATTTAATGTAGCAAAAGAAACCATTCTCAGTAAAGAATTATGGGACATCTATGTGAGAACCACTACTGAATATGGAATCCCAAGAGAAAATATAGGAGATATCCTCAGAAACGGTAAATAATTGTGTTTGCAACTAAAATATTGATCTGAAATAAGAGAAAATAATGAAAATTCTTGATTTCCATTTCCATTGTTGAAAAACTGAAATAAAAATTATTGAGTAAATGAATTACATTTTAACTTTGTATATCTTATACTTCACAGACACCTGTCCTCAATGAAGCTACTTATTTGGTGAGTTAAAGTAAAATAAAAATCTTTGTCAAAACTCAATATAATAAACAAAACAACCATTTAATGAAAATATTCTGTGTGGAGAAATAAGAACAAGTATATGATGGGAAAACTTTTGCAATGATACAAAAAAAGAAACAATATCAATACATATGCAAAACAAAAACCATACATGAAATCATTTGTAAAATATCCCTACATACTTTAAAGTTCATAGAGTTCTATAGTATCTTTTATTTATTATGTATGAGGTATAAATAGAAAAATAAAATGGACTGAGGGGCTGCAATCACTTCATTTCTAGGCAAAGAAAAGAAATATCATGAGCAATGAAATTAAATATGAATAACATATCAGATTAAGTCTTGAATATGCTACATGGACTGGACGTAATAATTCACAATCTAAAGGGGATTTGAATTGATCAAACTTCCATATTTATTTTTCTGTACTAAATTTTATTGTTTATATAAAAATGTGAATTCCAGCACTTGGTAAAATAAAGTTTCTTATGTCTAAAGTCATCAGAATTCTGCAAATATTAAATCCACTCATTTATCTCTAATCTAGTTCCTATGATCAAAATTCTGCTTAAGAATTCCATCATTCTGCACCTCATGTCTCAAACATGAATTACTATATGGTCTATAAAACTTATTGTATTAATTCACATTTCATATATTTCCATTGATGTTTCTAATTTGAAGTTTGTACTTTCACAGGTTTCAAGATTGATACAACTTGCTACATATCTGTCCATGGTATCTAATTCACAAATTTAAAGGTGGACCCATCTTTCTCTTCCAATTGTGCATTCATCTTTCTCATGCAGTTCAGATTCTTCACACTGTTCTTTCCTCAAGTTTCTTCCCTGGCCCTGTTTAGTAGAATTTTCTTTCTCTGTGAATCAATGAATAAATTTCATCTACTGGCATAAAGTTTTTAAAATTTTACTGCATTATTTAGATCCTCAGTATGGGACTCATTTCTTATATGAATGTTTGTAGAGTGTGTGTGAATGGCAATGTTTGAACAGACTTTGTGTGCATCTATATCAAGGTCTTTGTGTGCAGAACAAGCATAAAATCTGGGTTTGAGTTCTTTCTATCTACCTTCATCTGGGTGCTAGGCATCAAAATCAGATTGTCAAACTTAATAATCCAAAGCTTTGCTGGCAGTTTTAGCACAAGCCCTTAATCCCAGAACTCAGGAGGCAGAGCCAGGAGGATCCCTGTGCGTTTGATGCCAGCCTGGTCTACAGAGTGAGATTCAGGACAGGCACCAAAACATCACAGAGAAATCCTGTCTTATAAAACAAACAAACAAACAAACAAACAAACAAACAAACAAACAAACAAACAAAAGGATCCAAAGCTTTTTTTTTTGTTTGTTTGTTTTTTGTTTTTTGGTTTTTTTTGTTTTTGTTTTTCGAGACAGGGTTTCTCTGTGTAGCTTTGCGCCTTTCCTGGAGCTCACTTGGTAGACCAGGCTGGCCTCGAACTCACAGAGATCCGCCTGGCTCTGCCTCCCGAGTGCTGGGATTAAAGGCGTGAGCCACCACCGCCCGGCAGGATCCAAAGCTTTACACACTAGACAATCTTATTGGTCTTATGCCACATTTTAACTGAAACAAATTTTCTGACTACCACAGCCCTGCACAATATTGGCTGCACTTGAATATTTACATGGAAAAGTGTGTGTGTGGGTGGTTGAGTGTGAAGTTCATATCAAATGAACTTCCAAACTTAAAACTGCTGATTTATAAAGAGTTTAAATCAAAATATAAGTCAATTTGAAGGCTTAGTGCTTAGCACTAATGAAATAAAGCCATCTGATTGGATCCAACAAAACATGATGTGTATTCCATAAACACATGATGAAAGATTTTGTAACCATGACACTTAAATGGATTGGAGTAAAAATATTCAAAACAGGAGTCATGGGTTGCACCTAGGGTCTAATATCTCCCAAGTAATGAGCTTTAGCCAAGGATTACACAACCTAACATGTATATATTCCTGCAGAACTGGCCTCAAATCCACTTAGAAATCTATATTTTTCTACAGTAAAAATTATATGATAAAATTCAAATATTCAAAACTGAGTGCATCTTGTTGGGGTGACTGTAGTAGCATTTAGGATCAAGTGCTAAGTAAGACCACTGATTTCCTTCCTACTCTTATGTAGTGTTTTACACCTTCTAGTATGATGTTATCTAG
Source organism: Peromyscus californicus insignis (assembly GCF_007827085.1). NCBI lineage: Eukaryota > Metazoa > Chordata > Mammalia > Rodentia > Cricetidae > Peromyscus > Peromyscus californicus. The sequence continues at coordinate 254,714 of NW_026294547.1, read as the reverse complement.
CAATCCCATGGGTGTCTATCAACTTTGTTCATTTATGTTTAGTTTGGGGTCAATATCTGCTTATCTTCCTTCCCACAGACCCCCCCACTTATGTGTAAAATTTCAGTAGATGTTTACCTACTACACTTTCTTATCTGTTGTGTACCACTATGTTGAATTTTTTGAATGATTTTTTGTGGTTTAATGATGGTAGATTGTCTTAACTATCCCTCATACATTCAATATGTTGTTTAATTCATCAATGGACATCTCATTTCCCCTCTCACATTGCTAATTCAACACTCTAACCCTGTATTTTATTTTCTAATGCCAATTTTTCCTTTGTATACTGTTCCCTTTTCTGTAAGCTACTTACCCACAGTGGGCAGTTTCTGGATGAGACTCATTTTAACTCCAGATTAAATATGTAAAATAAAAATATTGAAAGCTAGTGTCTACATATGAGACTTTTATTCATATGGAAAAATCTTTAATTAGAGTAGCTCACAAGTCCATAGTCAAGGACTCAATATTTTTTTTTGGTTTCACCCAATAACAATTGCAAACAAAAATTTTAATGGGATATGACAATGATTATTATCAGTTTTCTGAAGCCATCAATCTTAACTGTTATATTAAATTACACATCATTTGTTAAGAGGGTACAAACTCAATGGCATTTGACTAAATATATCTTATAAACTTGACTCAGGCCACAAGACTTTGAGTAACAAAGAAATTTCATAATGGCCCTCTGAAAGGCATATATGGAATCATACTACAGTCTGTGGTACTATTTTTCTTGATCCACAGAACATCGAGAAAATTAACCAGCTTCAAGAGAAATAATGACAGTCTTTATCCAGTTTCTGACATGAGCCCTCCTGAAATACCTCAGACAAAACACTCTTTTGAAGCCTCTTTGAGGACCTCACTACAAAAGTTTTGAAGCTTTTGTCATTTTGGTCATTTGTGTTCACATCAGTTTAAATGAAAGCCTTCATGGTACAGTGTTGTGTAAATGACACCTGATAGATGCAACATAGTTTGGGATTCTCAGGAAGTTGATGGATACAACACACATTATAAAAGAGGGTTTATTAGATGGAGCAGTTAACTTGTGTTTGGTCAGTTTGAAGTACTCTGCCTGGAGGATGTTTTGGGCTTTTGAAGACACAGTAAGTGCCATCAAAAACAATACAACAGTGAGTGGCCATTTCTTTTTTTTTTTTTTTTTTGAGTGGCCATTTCAACATCATGTGCCTTCTCCATTTCTGTAAGATATGCGCATGCTCTGATTTCTTCTCCTCATTGCCCCTCTGATGACCGTGGAGCCTGCCTTTTCCTCATTTGACATGACACTGTTTGGATGAGGAGTGTTAGTTTAGCAGGCTTGTGTGGTCGTCCCTCATTGGCTGGGCATGAACAGGACCTCTGACATGGACTGTTGCTAGGTCCTCAGGCAGACTCTGCTTGATCAGGAACTTTGACATGGACTAATAACTCTGACAGCTCCTGTGGCTAGTCCCTCAGGCAGACTCAAGTTTGGCTGTTAAGGAGTAAGGCCCAAATCCTCAACCCCGTGGGCCTGTTCTACTACATATCCACCCTGTATTTTATTACCTAAATATATTAAGGGCTCCTGGTCAGCTCAGCTTCTATATTATCCACGACAGTTAACACACAAAATTTTCCAATTAAATCAGACAAGGGCAGAGGTTATGACCATTGACTATTTTTTTTTTAAATTTGGCATGATATAGAAAGGCTGTTTGAAACCTTCTGAATTCTCACGTTTTTTTGATGGGTGGGTGGTGCTTTTAATCTCACTCCTTTTTAAATGTCTCCCACCACACATCTGGCAACAACAGCGCCACTGAGGTGAGTCTACATACTCTACTCAGGTCAATTGCTCTTAGACATCTGTCTCACGGTCCTCCACTGACCTGTGCATGCCTGGCTTTCTGAAATCCCAAAGGCCTGACCCTCCCCACCCAGGGTGACTCCCCAGGAAGGACGCTCTTTGAGGGCTGGTAGTCAATGTCGGGTAAGACCTTGAAGGCAGGCCAACCTAAGGCAGGCACAGTTAGTGAGACTCCTGAGGTGGGGTCAACAGGGAAGAAGCAAAGGACTCCGACTCCTGCTGAGCACCCATGTAATAAAATAAAAGGCTTGATATGTAGTAGGACAGGCCCATAGGGGTGAGGAAATTGGCTCAGACCAGTTGCCAAGTTATGCACATGCCGTACTCCATATGAGCCAACCTGGAGTCTGCTGACGGCCTAGCAACAGGCTCTGTCAGAGTTCCTGATCATGTCCAGCCAATGAGGGATGACCACACAAGGCCACCAGATTGTGATACAGCCTGGGTGCTAGGCGGAGAGTATATAAGGCCTTCCCTGTTATTGAATAAACAAGTTTGCTGTTTGCCTTCAATAAACTCTCGGTGTCTATGTCATTGATGCCATTTCTTCTCACCCCCTCCCCTAAGGGAGCTGTTAGTTTCCACTAGCACCTCCCCCACTCTGGTCCTAATTCTTCATCACAATCTGGAATAGTCTTATATTTACAGATTCCCCAATAAGCCTGATATACTTCTCACCATTTTTCTGAGATGCAGGTCAAAAGTTGCTCTCTGGGTAGACTTTTTAAGCTTAAGTTCAGCTACATGGAGTAGAATGAAGTGTGGATTCTCACTATATTTGGCTATAAACTGGTAGTCACAGTTTATAAACTATATTATAATTATATATAATATATATTATAAATATAAATATATCAAATATTATATAAATAATAATAATTATAAAATTAAGGATCTTACCTGAGTACCAGGCTCTTAGACATCACACCAGACTAGTTATGAGGTCAGTTACTAATAAGTGGGTTTTCCCAAACCTACCCTAGCACAGAGAGTGAAGGTTTAAGACTTCTTAGTTAGAGTCATACACATGGAGATTCTCCATGGATTACAAGGTCCAATGGGAAAATAAGAAAAGGTCATATTAGTCAGAGAAGCACATTTAACATCACCTGGTGCATAAAGTAAATGTGTGACTTACTCTTGGACAAAGATAGTTTAATTTTCCATGTAGGGAGAGTTAATATCTAATATCACATTGTAGAGAAAGGAAAGGCCTGAGGATCCCTCTGACCCATGTATAGATTGAAAATTGCTTATCAGAGAATTATGTCCAAAACTACCAAAGAAAATATAGAATATCTAAGGCCCTCTTATTTGCAAGAGACATCATAGGCTCCTTAACCCACTATGCAGTCTGGAAGCATCCAATAATTTTTTCTATAGAGAAAGGGAGTATAAGGTTCCCTTCATCTCAGTCCCTGTTGTTGAGTAGGAAAATGATTTTGACCCAATTGTAAGAATGGACAAATGGGAGTGTCATGTAAGATGGAAGTGAAAATATCAAAATCCTTGGGCCAAAGGACAGAAGTCAGAGACAGCCTTTGTTCTAAGTGATGGGTCTGACATCTTATCTAGAAAGGAGAATGAGCTGGGCAGTGGTGGTGCATGCCTTTAATCCCAGCACTTGGGAGGAAGAGGCAGGCAGATCTTAATGAGTTCAAGGCCAGCCTGATCTACAGAGCGAGATCCAGGAAAGGTGCAAAGCTACACAGAGAAACCCTGTCTCGAAAAAAAATTAAAAATAAAATAAAAAGAAAAATGAGTGGGCTAATCATGGAATCATGGAGTACTTGACACCTGCTAGGAAAGAGAAACTATGAAGAACTCTAACAAAACTGAATATCAGAATGCCCTTGGTCCATGGTGGGAAGAGCCACACTTCCCTGTCTTAAAAGAGATCATCAGTAGAGAGATATCCCATCATGGCTCATCAGCTTGAAATATTCAAGAAATGTTAATATTTCCATAAGTTGTCTTGAATCTGTGGGGGACTAGCTAGCATTTAGAAGCTGCTTGTAACAGCAGGAATGACTATTACTGGCAGGTTTGCCTTATCTATACTGTGTTTTTATCTCAGATATGGGCATGAATGGGTGGATTCACTCAATGTTTGGTGACTGGCTTGAAGGTAGATGGCATGCATTCTAGACTCTGTTTGCAAACATTGGGCTCTGGGATACCTAGCTTAGATATTCTTTGGAGAGGGAGTCTCTCAAAGATCCACATGAGAAAGATGATCAGAAAACCATAAAGTAAAGGCCGAAGGGATCATGACTCAGAGAACATGTCAGGCATAATAGAGAAGAAAAGGGATATCCCAGAATACCTCAGGCAAAAAAACATAAAGATCCCAGTCTATCTTATAAAGGTAGGATGATGCTGGAATGCAATATCAGATTCAATGTTCCTTTTATTCTAGACTACCCATTCTCAAAGTGTGAACCATGACGCCCAGAGGGGTCATATATAAAATATCCTCCCCATCAGATATTTATATTACAACTCAAAAGAGCTGCAATATTATGGTTAAGAAGTAGCCACAAAATAATGTTGCAGTTGGGTTCTGAAAATTCTTAGCCCTTGGGAGAAGATTGGATGCTCCTTTTAGTCAATGGTGGAAGAATGAAGAGACCCCTCATTAGCATATGTCACGCTCCTAACAACCATACAGAGTCATAACCACCATGCACAGAGGACACCCCTCATTATCATATGCCATGCCCTTAATTGTCATACACAGAGGACACCCCTCATTATCATATGCCATGCCCCTAATTGTCATACACAGAGGACACCCCTCATTAGTATATGACACACCCCTAATCACCATACACAGAGGACACCCCTCATTCGTATATGACACACCCCTAATCACCATACACAGAGGAGACCCCTAGTTATCATACGCCACGTCTCTAATCGTCATGCACAAAGGAGACCCCCTCCTTAGCATATGTCATGCCCCTAATTATCATACACAGAAGAGACCCCTCCTTAGCATATGTCACTCCCCTAATTATCATGCACAGAAGAGACCCCTCATTAGCATGCACCATGCCCCTATCCACCATGCAAAGAGCACACCCCTCATTAGCATATGCCACGCCTCTAATAATATCCACAGATGAGACCCCTCATTTGCATACACCATTCCCCTAACCACCATGCACAGAGCACACCCCTCATTAGCATATGCCAAGCCCCTAACCACCATTAAGACTAAGGAGATGCCTCATTAGCATATCATGCCCCTAGTCACCATGAAGACAGAGGATATCGCTCATTAGCGTATGCCACACCCCTAATTAGCATGCAAAGAGGAGACCCCCTCATCAACATACACCAAGCCCCTGATTATCATGCACAGAGCACACCCCTCATTAGCATATCCCAGGCCCCCAATCACCATGAAAGACAGAGGAGAACCTCATTAACATACACCATGTGCCCAATAATCATGAAGACAGATGAGACCCCTCATTTGCATACACCATGCCCCTAACCACCATGCACAGAGCACACCCCTCATTAGCATATGCCAAGCCTCTAACCACCATTAAGACTAAGGAGATGCCTCATTAGCATATCATGCCCCTAATCACCATGAAGACAGAGGATATCACTCATTAGCATATGCCACACCCCTAATTAGCATGCAAAGAGGAGACCCCTCATCAGCATACATCATGCTCCTACCCACCATGCACAAAGCAAAACACACACCAAACTTTTATCCTAGAGATACACAAAATTCCCTTTATCTATGTACATACATAAATCACACACACATACGTATACTTGTACACGCTATACACACATCTCTACATGAAGGATTTCCATAGTGGGGGGTTCTATTTAATACTAGGTAGATGCAAAAATAAATAATTTTATTTAAACACTCATTCCAGCAGAAAAACTTTATTCAGCCTGGCGGTGGTGGCACATGCCTTTAATCCCAGCACTCAGGAGGCAGAGCCAGGCAGATCTCTGTGAGTTCAAGGCCAGCCTGGTCCACAGAGTGAGATTCAGGACAGGCACCAAAACTACACAGAGAAACCTTGTTTCAAAAAAACCTAAAAAATAAAAAGATGAAGAAGAAGATCTTTATTCAGTGAATCAGAGAGAAAGACAACTGTTCCAAATACGCAAGGGAAGAAATTTGAGTTCAAGGACTAAGTTCAGGATTTGAACAACACAGGAAAGGTGATCATACCGCTGTGAAAGAAAAATGGTACAACTTTGAATTGGTGATTTTGATGCCATGAACAAATATGTAGCAAGTAGTCTCTGTCTTGTCACCTGTATAATTTGGAACATCAATAAAAATATATTAAATTGTAATAAAGACATCATGCTTTATGGAATACACAAGAGCATGAGATGGATGATGGTGTGTAGAATGGTGGATTTCTCACCCAGAAATCTCATTATTCAGATTCCTTCTTAAGATAAGCAAGTGGATTTAATGCTTCATTTTCAGGATCTTAGTATCAGGAACCTTATTTTCTCAGTGCTTGTGGTTGCATTTTTTTTATATAAAAGTAGTAAGTCATATAGAAAGATGAATACAAAAGTTGGAAAGATGCAAATCCACTTTACATTATATTTTATCTCAATTCAGTGCATCACTTTCAGGACTTAGTATGATGTTAGTCATATTTAGTCATTTATTGCCCTTCTAAATTTATCCACTTTACCTGGAAAATAAATGATCATATGCCTTAGATGAATTTTTTTCTATTTGAACCCCATACCAAATAAATAAATAAATAAAATGTCTATAGAACTCTGTAAGTAGGGAATTTAAAAAAACAATTTCAGCCGTATTTTATGATGTTACCAGTGTTTGAAAGATGTTTCTTCTTCTTTGTATTATTTTAAAAGTTTTTATACAATATATTTTGAGCATATTTCTCCAAATTGAGTATTTTTGATTAAATAATTAATTTGTTCAAAACCTACTTGAGTTTAAACAGGAATGGAGCTTTATTAACTCTCCACTCACCAAACTAATATCTTCATTGAGGACAGGTGTCTGTGAAATGGAGGATATACAAAATAAAAACATAATTTATTTAATCATCAATCATTTTTATTTCAATTTTAAGTCCTGGAAATGGAAGTCAAGGATTTTCGTCATTTTCTCTTTTCTCAAATCAATTTTTTCCTAGCAGCAAAGCACAGCTATTTGGGAGGATAGCTTGTCTATTTTCAACTGGAATTCCATCATCCGTGCTCAGTTCCATAAAGAAGTCCCACAAGTCCTCACCGAGACTGGTTTCTTGGTCTCCATTTCATATAAAAAGTCAAAGAAGATGACCCTAAGTAATTTACCCATTTCTGAAGTGCGGATCACTGTGGTTGTTTTCCAGACCTCTGTCACTTTACTGATTTTTAAATTTAGTTTCTTGAGAATTTTATTCTGTGGCATTGAATCGTGTTCACATTCCTGCCAGTTCATCTGAGATCCACCAACTCTTTGTTAGTCAGTCAAAAAACACACACATGCACACACGCACATGCACACACACACTTGCATACACTCGCACACACACATACAACACACACATACACACACATACACGCACACACACATATACACACACACCATACACACACATACACCAGACACACACCATACACACAAACACACACACACATATACACACACAGACACATACATATATACACACACACATATACACACACAAACACACATATACCCACACATACACCACACACACACACACACACACACACACATATATATACGCACACACACTCATACACACATATACACACATATATATACACACACACATACACACATGCACACACATACACACACACACTGTACACACAATTACACACACATACAAATGCACACACACAAACATGCATACACACACACACTTCTATTTTCTAACCTATTCATCCTAATTTCCATGGTCCATACATTGTTAGGTATTCGGCTTTCCACGTCAGGAGCCTTATTGAAAGAAACACCATGTTCACTCACCACATCTTTTTCCAGATTCTTTCAATCATCACAATATTTTGCTTCATAAAATTAGATGTGGAGTTTGGGTCGGCGTTCTGGGTACCCCAAGGCACTTCACACTTGATGGACTCACATCTGACATGTACATGATGAGAAATTATTTTATTTTATTTATTTAGTGAGTTAGTTTATTAGTTATTTATCTGTTTGTTTGTTTTATTTTTTTTTTTTATTTTTCTCACACAGGACAGGATCTCACACGAGGTTCCTCCGTATGGCTTGCTCAGCCTGTTTCTTATAGAACCCAGGACCACCCAGCCCAGGAACGGCAGCACCCACCATGGGCTGGGCCCTTCACTGTGGATGACTAAATGAGAAACTATCCTATGGCTGGATCTCATGGAGGCCTTTCCTCAAACGAGGCTCCCCCCGCCAGGTCACTCTCTGTGTGAAGTCGAACCCGAGCCGTTGAGCATGCTAGTCCAGTGTGAATGGTGAATATTATGGAAATATTTGAACATATGGGATGAATCAAAACAAAGAAAAGGGTAGATTCTGATTGAGGATGGTGAGTCTAGACACGATTGATTACCGAAAATTTATTTTAACACGGACTCCAAGTTTACCATCATCCTTGTATGAACAGTGACTAGCAGGACATTTCATACATCTTGTTTTAGCAAATTGTATTTTTTAAATAGTATTTTCATTGACTTTTGTCAGGTTTTTAGGATTTTTATTCTTTCCATATAGGTTCACATGCCCGTGTGTTGTCTGTACATCCACGACACGCGTGCCGTGGTAATGAAAGCCTGCAGAGAGTTTCAAAACCTTCTTTTACTGACGTGAAAGATGATTGTGTGTCAACCAATTTGGGTTGTGAAGACTCCACAAAGGTCCTTTGTGAGGGCAACAGGTGCTCTTAATCCCTGGATATTCTCTATAGTTCCCTCATCACTTTGATAATTATTTTATTTAAGATTTATTTATTTGTTATGTATACAGTGTTCTGACTGCATGTATGCCTGCAGGCCAGAAGAGGGCGCCAGATTTTTATTACGCATAGCTGTGAGCCACCATGTGGTTGTCAGGAATTGAACTCTGGAAGAACAGCCAGTGCTCGTAACCACTGAGCCATCTCTCCAGCCCTACTTTGATGATTATTTTTCTCTGCTACAGATTACATAAGAGATTTACAAATAATGAAATCTTGATGGTGTTGAATGCACACATTTGTTGACTGAGGTGAGGTCAGTGTTCAAATACCAAACTGTGAGGGGAAAACGAGAGGTCTGCTGACGAATGAGCAAATATGATGAGCGCAGGAGGGATATTTATGAAAGTCTACCACCATTCATTACCCCAAACCATTCAGTGAACAGGGATGGTAGTACACAGGCGATATGAATGCAGAGTGGGAGAATTTTAAAATTTAAAATTTTTAAATTAAAAATTTAAAATTTCTCTTAAAATTTTAAGCAGAATTAGAGAGATTCTGGGAGGCAGGTTGAGTAGATATTGACCCTAAACAAAGGAGAGTGGAAGAAAGTTTATCTACACTGTGGTGGCAAGATGACATCATCCTAGAAGGTTGAACAAAGTACTCGAGAAAGCATTTTCCTTACTGTAGAAAGGAACTCAGTGGTCTTACTTGTCCCTGCATACTGATATACAAACCCCCTGACGAGACGCGCTGGGTGATGCAATGTTGGCCTCATGTTTATGTTAGAAAACCATATTTTTCTGAAGGGATGTGAGGTCTCGTCCACAGGAAAAGTCTTCATAACAGGAACTGTCATCCTAGTCACCAGCCCATGACTTGGGAGATATCGGACAGAAGGTGGAGCTCGTGATTCCTATATTTTAATCCATCTGATGTGTGACCATTTTTGCAGGTGTTTCCCATTTGTTCATGCAACAAACATCCTGTTTTCATGGAGCAAATCGGAGGGCTTTACTCTGTTAGTGCCAGCAACTCAACCTTCATTTGTTGGATATTTTGGTGTGAACTCTTCCTAAGTGAACTGTTTAATTTTCAAGCTCATTGGATCCGGAGACTCACAATCTTCTATGTACATGTGGAATAGCAGCCAATAGGCTGCACGCCCTGGGCAGTCAGAAGATTTGTCCAATTAAAATTTGAAGTAGGACTAATAAGACTGCCCACTCTGTAAAGACTTTTGGGTTTTGGGCTTGACAGTGTGATTTTGATTCCTGGAACCCACTTGAAGTGAGACAGGAGGAACCCACACCCAGTTTTCCCCAAAAGCAACACAAAATTTCCTCCATATGTGTACACACATATTTCACACATATACTTACACACCCTATACTCACACCTACATAAAAATGAGTCCCATATTGAAGATTTCTATTTAATACTAAGTAGATTTCATGATAAATAACTTTATATAAATGTTTATGGCAGGAGAAGAACTTTATTCACTGAATGACAGAGAAAGAGGGTGGAATAAACATGTCAAGGGCAGAAATTTGAGATAAAGCCTTGAGTTAAGGATCTGAATTACAGAAGCAAGTCTTTAGACCATCGGGAATGAATGATAGATACAACTTCTAATTTGTGATTTTGATGCAAGTTGTCTCAGTTTTGTATCCTGTATAATTAAGAACATCAATGAAAATACATAAATAACAATAAAGATATTATGTTTTATAGTATATACAGGAATGTGTGATGAGTGAAGATCATCACATCATATTTAATGCTTCATTGATTTACTAAATTTACTTACTTTACCTGAAAAAAATGGACTATGTGTCCTAAGGCAACTTAACTTTTTTTATTTGAAACACAGACATAAAAAGTGAAAAAGGCAGTAGAATTCTGTAACTGGGGATATTGAAGGATGATTTTCAGGCATATTTTTATATTTTTTACCAAGGATTGAGATTTGTTTCTTCCTCTTTGTATTATTTTAAAACTTTTAACACAGTATATTTTGATCCCATTTCTCCCAATGGAGTATTTTTGACAAAATGATTGATTTAACCTAAAACTATTATTTCAAAACTTTTTTTTTTTTTGGTTTTTCGAGACAGGGTTTCTCTGTGTAGCTTTGCACCTTTCCTGGAACTCGCTTTGGAGACCAGGCTGGCCTCGAACTCACAGAGATCCACCTGGCTCTGCCTCCCGAGTGCTGGGATTAAAGGCGTGCGCCACCACCGCCCGGCTTATTTCAAAACTTTTAACACAATGTATTTTGATCCCATTTCTCCCCAGTGAAATATTTTTGATAAAATGGTTGATTTAACCTAAAAGGACTCAGTCTTTGGAAGAAAGGAGTTTATTCACATTCCACTTACCAAATCCATATCTTCATTGCAGACAGGTGTCTGTGAAATACAGGATATACAAAGTAAAAATAGAATTTATTTACTCCACAATTTTCACTTCACTGTTTGAGACTCAGGGATGGAAATCAAGAATTTTCATGATTTTCCTCTTATGACAGATCAATATTTTTTCTAGCAGCAAAGCACAGTTATTTACCATTTCTGAGGATATCTTGTATATTTCCAACTGGAATTCCATGTTGATCAGTCAAGGTGACATAAAAGTCCCATAATTCTTTACTTAGACTGGTTTCTTTTGCTCCATTTCATGTAAGAAGTCAAAAGAGATCACCATAAGAAAGCTGCCAACTTCTGAAATACAGTTGACTCAAATTTTCTTGTCCAGAACTGTATCACTTTACTGATTTTTAAATACAGTGTCTTAAGAATTTTGTTTTGTGGATTAAGATCACATTCCTGCCAACTCCCCTGATATCCATCACCCTTTTCCAACCAATGAAGAAACACACACACACACAAAACCATAATTTTTTTAAACCAATCAAGCCTAATTTGTGCAGCCCATATATGGAGGTGTGCATTTTCACTTTTGGTGGTTCATTAATCAATTTCCTTCTAAAATGTCATTGCAAACACCATATTCAATCATTAGTTTGATATTTATTATATGTAATGTAATATCTGTTTTCAGATTTGTAGACTAGTAATGATATTTTGCCTCATATGTTTAAATATAGAGTCCAGGTCATCATTCTGGATACCCCAAGGTCCTTCTCAATTGACGTACACATGTCTGATATGCATTTTATATATTATGAGATATTTAAATGTAGTTACTTTTCCAATAAACATGATGACATAATAAACTTCTTGGTTTAAGTTCTGGAGTGAGTAAGTGTTTGAAAACCATTGTTAAACATTTTAATATGAAAATTCAAAGGCAACATGTTTGCAACAACTTTAATTTAGATATCATACTTACAGAACACTGCACTCAAATTTCTTACATTTCCATTGTTTTCAACAAATTTCATGTACATGATGAAGTGGGTACTTGATACAAAATACAATAAAAATGAAAATACACCAGATCCTGAGAAGGAAAATTTGTTCTTGATTAGATACCATAAACGGTTTCTATCATTTGCTTTGAATTTGTTGAATGTGTTTATGTATGTGTAAAGTAAGAATTTCCCCACCAAATAGTTTAATGAAATTGAACAAATTTTATATTTCATTGAATTAATTGTCAGTGACAATCATTAGTATCCTACAAGTAAGAAAGAAAACACTTGTGAAATTAAAAAGATTTAAGACATTTAATCAAACTGCTCAGCTATTTGAAAAATGGCAAGAAAAATAATTTATGTGATGATATATGAAATGATAAGTATAGGAGTGTGTCACAAAATTCTACCTCAAATATACATTTTTGCATCATGAGTGAAAATCGGCAAACACCAAACACAGTAAATGATTTGACTAAATCTGTACTATTAAAAAGCAAATTTATGTACTTTTTATGTTTCCTATGAAACAGTATACCCTAAATGTGTATTTTAACCTTGTACATACAACTCTAAAAAGCAATATTTAATCAAGAATAATATGGAAATTGTTGGAGAGTCCAACTAAAAATGGATGGATCTTCTCCCTACTCTCATCAAATTTCAAGTGATTTAACAGAGACTTTTTCAGTTATCATAAGTCATTTGCTGAACTTTCAGACTAACATGATTTCTTATTGTATCATCAGGCAAAATATTTTGTTCAGTTTTATTAATAAAAATGATTATGATTCTACACTAGAAAACACTGCAGTTACAAAAAAGTCCACATAATTAACCAACAATAATTTCTTTACACCTCATAGCATATTTCACTATTTTATTTTCAAGCAATTGTAAAAAAAAAAGTGTCCTAAGAATCACTTATCCACTTAAGATTGAGAGAATTGTAAAGATTTACAATTGGTTTATGGCTGATGGGGGTTATGGGAGTTTTATATGTGGAGTCAAAATGAAGGATCATTACCATCATGGATTGAATATTTTTTTATTTTCTTTCTTTTCTGTTTCTTTTTTTTTTTTTTTGGTTTTTCAAGACAGGGTTTCTCTGTGCAACAGTCTTGACTGTCCTGGAACTCTCATTAGACCAGGCTGGCCTCAAACTCACTGAGATCCCCTGCCTCTGCCCCTCAAGTGCCAGATTGAATATTTCACGCACCTTTAGTTCCATCTCCTTGTACATGAACCCAGGTCTCTGGGAGAGTAGAAAATGTATTCTCAAACATCCACAATCCTGTAATATAACGATCTCCACCCTGTCTTCTGGTCCATGTTGCTGTGGGATCATCTGAAGCAATTATGAAAAACAAAGCAAAACAAAACAAAAACCCAAAAGACTTTTCTTCATTTGTTTACTTTCTCAACATATTGTGTTTAAGCAACGACTAAAGTAATATGAAATTAATGTACTATATACATTGTTTTTGTAATTTACTCACTCAATGTGATGAATGTGGCAGAAAGTAACTTTTTAGCCAGAACTGCATACAGTCAGCATTCATCCTTTTGCCTAAACACAAAATAACAATCATATTTTCTTCAGTTAATACTGTCCTTCCTTTGGCTTAAACACACGGATAATTTGCATTTTATGTACTTAATGAATCGAGTCTTATAATGTGCTCATGCACGTTCCTCATGTGACTTCCTGTGACTATATTACAGGCTCTCACACATGCACGCATGGAGGGTCATTTAAGCATCATGTATGACACATGCACTGTATCTTTTATTTTTCCCTCATCATGCCACTCTTCGATCACCAAGACTTTCCAGACACAAATACTCTGAGGGGCCAGACAGTCAGGCTCATGTGTGGGTCCATACCTACTCATGGCTATGGAAAGGTGGGCTCACACACTGTGCTGGGGATGAAATCTCTGAGTCCCATGGTGTGTGCTGTCTCCATATCTCAGTCCTCTCTCCTAAACATACAGCTCTCCCACTATTACAAAACCTATTTTATTTTCAAGACAGGGTTTCTCTGTGTAGTTTTGGTGACTGTCAAGGAACTCACTCTGTAGCCCAGGCTGGCTTCAAACTCACAGAGATCTGCCTGGTTCTGCCTCCCGAGTTCTGGGATTAAAGGCATGCACCACCGCCCCCTGGCCTACTATTACAAAATCTGTTAATTCTCAAACAGTTACCTATGGGTGTTTAGGAAGAAGATTCAGTTTTGGGCCCCAGGGTTAGGGTCTGATGTGGACACAGTCTTTGTATCCACAGACATAGGGTCATTTTTTATTTGTGTTATATATAATTATAGATAATAATAATTAATTATATGTTATGATGTTATATGTAATTATATTATACAAAATAATTATATGTAATATATTATCTATATATCTCACTGTAGTATACTTCATAATGCAACTCATCAACAACCCAGACTTCCCTGACACTAACACTTTGATAGAACAACCCAATGCATGGATTGGCACACACACACATATGGTCATGGAAAGGCTGAGGACTGTAGCCCTTTTCCTTGGAAGGAAACCATCTCAATATGTCTGTCTTCTGTCCTGAACGTACAACTCCTCTATTATTGTGGGATGACTCATCCCTAACGGGCTTGAGGACCAGACGGCCTAAACAAGTAAAAAAGATAGTTTCTGAGAGCCAGCCTGAGTCTGCCTAAGGGTCTTAGCAATAGGAGTTGAAACATGATCTGGAGATAACCTGGACCAATGAGAGACAGCTATGTCACACCAGCAGATGCATATTCATCAGACCTCCTCCCAGGGTGGGGTGGAGGGTATATAAGCCTTGCCTCTTCCTGAATAAACTGAGCTTGTTGTTTTGACATTTTCCCAGAGTCTGTGTCATTGACTCTGTGCCTACTTGGTCCCCACCCCCAAATGGAACAACAGCAAGGACCCTGCTACATACTATGACAAAGTCTATTCATTCTCAAAAATGACCTCTCCGGTATGTAAAGGTTCAGTTGTGCTCCAAAGTGTCGGAATCTCACATGGACACAGTGATTGAATCAGTGACTGAAGTGACTTCCAACTCTCTCTGATGGATAGTTCTAACTCGGGATGATTAATCTTTCAATATAGGAAACAGAAGTGAGCATTCACACATGGGCACATACGTATATGTAAATATGAAACAACAATAAATGAGTCTGTGATTGGATGGAGAGCTGATATGGGTGACTGTTTAGGTTTGCAGGAGGAGAGGGGGAGGGGAGGGATGGAATCACGTGAGGCTCTCAAAAATAACGAATGATCTACTTAGAAAAGTTAAAAGGGACTTCCAACTGAAACAGTTTTCACTTATATGTATATTATCTCTCAGCACAAATTAAAATGTGAACATCTAGTTGACCACTAATCCTATCAGTGTGTCCTTCTTCCACATGTTAACTATATGCATTTCTGTATCACAGTCTCTGAAGTCATGCTCACCAGGGTTGCTACTTTTTCAACTATATTTCACTTCAGTGACTTCTATGAAAAAGGAACCATGACCTTCATCAGGTCAGTCCCTATTTGGCTGCTTAGTGTCACATAATTACCATAAATATTGGAAACTTGACTTTCAGCCTCCTGACATCTGTGAGTGTGGACAAGATCCATGTTTTGTTGTGTTTCTATAATATTTATATGAAAAGACACATGTTAAAATGTCATTTGTTGTGTGTCTATGATATTTTATCTGAGAAGACACGTGTTGAAATGTCATTTGTTTTGTGTATACAATATTTTATCTGAGAAGACACATGTTAAAATGTCATTTGTTGTGTGTCTATCATATTTTATCTGAGAAGACACGTGTTAAAATGTCATTTGTTGTGTGTATGCAATATTTTATCTGAGAAGACACATGTTAAAATGTCATTTGTTGTGTGTCTATGATATTTTATCTGAGAAGACACATGTTGAAATGTCATTTGTTGTGTGTATACAATATTTTATCTGAGAAGACACATGTTAAAATGTCATTTGTTGTGTGTCTATCATATTTTATCTGAGAAGACACGTGTTAAAATGTCTTTTGTTGTCTGTCTATGATATTTTATCTGAGAAAACATGTGTTGAAATGTCATTTGTTGTGTGTCTATAATATTTTATCTGAGAAGACACATGTTAAAATGTCATTTGTTGTGTGTCTATAATATTTTATCTGAGAAGACACATATTAAAATGCCAGGACTGTGCAGATGTGATGACATGTGGCTATAATTCCAGATTTCTCTGCTAGCAACTGGGATGGATGTCACCTTGCATGACATGACACTTGAATGTGAAAGAATAAATGACTCAAAGTTGAAAAAATGACACAAGGTAGGTTCACTAGTTTGGTGGGACATTCTTGGAACTGACAGATGAAGGACAAAGCTGTATCCAAATGTTTATGAAGAGTGAACAATGTGATTTAACATGCGTTATCTGAGGGTGACTAGAAACCATCTGACCAAGTGTTCACAGTGAACTCGTTTATTCTCATCCCCAAATTTTTATTTAATAATCTATATTTTCTGGAAGCTGAGTGCTTATCTATCTGGTGCACATCTCCTGAAAACCATTTTAATTTATTTACGTATATATGCATGTAAATAATATATTATAAATTAATTTTCCATTTAATTAATTTATATTTAGAATATATTTAATTAAATGTAATCATGTATGTAAATTATGTTATAAAATTAATTTATGTTTAATTAATTTATATTTATGTTATGTTTAATTATGGTATCTGAGGGAAATTCATTGCATTTTCCTGTGTCTCCTTGTGGAGGTGACACTGTAACATGATCTAAGATATGATGGACCATCTGTCATCACTGATTTATTTTCATACAACATCAAGGAAAATGTGGCCACATGACACTAATATAAATCCAATATTTTGTCTCTTATGGCTGAATGTACTTAGCTCACCTGATGTAAAAAGTGATGCACATTTCCTTGTAGATATCATAATATAGAATATGACGTACGTGTATCTGCAGTGGCCCGTTCTCTCCTATTAACTTTACATCATCAGCCGCTAAGTAGAGAGTTTGAAATTCCCCTGAAAGCTGGCCAAGCATACACACTTAAAATTTTGTCACATATTTTTATACCTTTATATTCAAAGCCAGTCAAAATAATTTTCACAGATGTTCTTATGTGACATTATTACCAGGGACCGATTTGTAAGGAATAATGTTTATATTTCCTAAATGCTACAATTCTGAAATATGAATTCATGTTGAACTCTGTGCATAAACTGTAATATGTAAAATTTGCAAAGCAAAAAATCAAGCAGACACAATTAAATTTAATTAAATATGATACAAATATAAATTAATTAAATATAAATTAAATTTATAATATATAATTTATATACACAATTAAATTTAATTAAATATAATATAAATTAAATCTATAATATACTTTATTTACATGGTTGATTCAATTAAATATAATATAAATATAAATTAAATTTATAACATATAATTTATATATATAAATTAAAATGGTTTTCAGCAGATGTGAACCAAATATATATATTGAACAGAGGAGGCACTTTGTATCTTACTTAAAAAGATATATCCTTTAGGTACTGGAAGAAAACACATTTCTCAGATGACTACTGACTTTCTAAGCACAGGTAAAGATGTTATGAATAGAGCAAAAATACAATAACGTAAGAAATCTAAAAAATTAAGAAATCCTCTTGAGAGTTGAATATCCACAACCACCAGAGAAGTGAACATACAGTTTATACGCTTCTGTCTTGTCCCTGTCAGAAGGTCATTGTGAAAGATAAACTGATAACAAATGCTGGGATAGCTGCATCCAAAGGGAGTGTTTATCCACATCTAGAAGGTATGCAGTCTCATCTGAAAGCATTTGAATGGGTTTGTGGAGGTTTCTTCAAAGAGTAGAAATTAAAATATCACCAGACCTTCATTTACCACTCCCAGGAATATACACAAAGACTTCACATCTTCATATAGAAAAATTAAATTTATAATATATAATTTATAAAAAAATTAAATTTAATTTAATACAATATAAATATAAATATAATGCAAATTAAATTTGAAATAATTTGTGTATTATTTTCATTTTTATGAATATTCATGTCACAAGAGCTAAAATTTACATCAACCTCGAAGCTCATCAAGAATAATGCATCATGAAAACATGGTATAGATTCAAAAGAGAGTAGAGTGATCAATGAAATCAGAAAATTTGCAAATAAATGCATGACATATACTGCATGAGGTGATCTATGGCCAGAAAAACAAGCAGCACATTTTCCTTGTCATGTAGACACCAGCTTCACTTTCAGTTTTCATGTGATTTACATGGAGTATATTTGAACCCAGGACTGTAGAAACAGGCCATGATGGGAAAGGCACGTTCAGAGAAGTTGTGTAGTAAGATACACGTGAGCAGGTGGCAGAGAGGGGATGCGCATGTGTGCAGAACAGTTCACATACATAGTGACATGAAGTAGAAAATGACAAAAAAACAGGGACATAAAGAGTATTAAGCCAAATGAAATGTGTTTAAAGAAGCTTCATGGAGAAAAACCTATTTTTGTGCAATAAAATCCATGGTATATAGTTATAGTCGTTTGACTAAATAATGTTCCCCACATGCTCATAACTTGATTCTGTATCAAAGTAAACTTTCTGAGTTAAGCACTTCCTACCACAGCATTTCACCATTTATATACACAATGAAATTTAATTAAATCAAATAAAAATATAAATTAATTAAATATAAATTAAATGTATAATATATAATTTATACACACAATTAAATTTAATTAAATATAACAAATATAAATTAATTAAATATAAATTAAATTTATAATACATCATTCATATACACAATTAAATTCAATTAAATATATGAATATAAATTAATAAAATATAAACTAAATTTATACTATATAATTTATATATGTACATATAAATAAAATGGTTTTCAACAGAAGTGGACCAAACAGGTGACCACTCAGCTTCCACAAAATATAGATTATTAAATAAAAATTTGGGGACAAGCATGAATGAGTTCACTGTGAATACTTGGTTGGATGATTTCTAGTAGCCCTCAGATAATGCATGTTTTCTCCTAGTTTATGGGTGCTCAGTGTGACTGAATAATAACGTCCTATTTCTGGAAAAAATGAGAAACTTTGAAGGCAGGATATGGAAAAATCAATCTTGGAATGAAGAACATCCCCAATAGAGTGGAGAGTCAGAGAAAGAAACCATTTTTCCCGGGACACTCATCCAACAGACTAGTTTCTGTAATTTACAAAGAACTAAAAATTAGGAATTGAAAACATAAAAATCTGATTAATATTGCCTGATAACAGGGGATAGAGAGTTGTAATGACAGCATACAAATGGCAAAAAAAAAAAAAGAATCGGCAGCATAGTTCTTAGCTGAAAAGTTATTGGTTATTGATGTCCACAGCTGAAGTGAGATTCAGTCTCTTTCTTGGGCTGGTGTTGGACTTTTCCCTCACTATAGGATATTATGCTCCTGTCATACACACATAGGCAGTGCTAACTGGATTGATAGTCTTAAGAAAACAGAAATATTAACAAAATGAGGGAAAAGATATGTATGGAGATGAGCAATAGTGGATTTGGAAGGAACAAGTAGAAGATAAATGTAAAATTTTCAAATATGGACATATCATTAATTACATTAAAATTATTAGAAGAAAGATTTATGCCATCTGAAACCCAAGTTACCTGCACTTGGGACACTTTTTCTCCAGTTGGATTGTCATGTCAAAAACTGAAAAGATATTTCTTGCTCCATCTTACTATGCTTTATTTTGTTATGCTCGATTATCTCTTAAAAGCCTCTACTTTTTTAGGAAGAGATCAAAATGTTGTGGGTGCAGAATGGAGAGGAGGTGGAGAGGAACTGATAGGAGTAGAGGGGAGGGAAACTATAATCAGGATGCATTTTATGAAAAAATAATCTAATTTAAATTAATGAAAAATTGTATATGTGCATATTTGATAAATGTTTAAAAATATAAAATTAAAGAAAATAATAAAATTAACTTTTCTGATATGATGTGTGATTGCACATATTCACATTTATATTGATCATATGTTCTCCTATGAAAATTTACAAAAGCAAATTAAGGATAATAACAAAACTCTAAATTCACAGACAAAATAATTATAACAATGAGAAACAGGAAGAGTTGAAAATAATGCCTAACTATATCAATGTCTTAATTATAGCTAAAATAAATAGCATGAAAGAAATATTTATTTTGATGACAGACAGAGTTCTTTGAATTCAAATATGCCATCCTCAGATTTTTTGATAGGTGCGCTTTTTGGAAACAGCCCTGCTGAATTTCAAAAGTGTTTATTTAAATTGTCATAGACTTCATGAGACAGAAAGTATTAAGCTTTTTGAGGAATGCATTATATATAAGTCACAACATGTTAAAATTTCCTGGATACTGTGTTTTATTGAATCATTTGTAAGATATTGGAAGTGGCATTCAAATAATTTTCAGCACAGTTCCCACTTCTATTAATCTAAATTTCACATGGCATAATTTAGTGCACTGAATGATTTCCTTTATTCCAGCTTAATATATATTTATTAAAATATTTAGTTCAGGAAGATAGGATTTGATGTAGAATCAATAGCCATATCCTTGCAATTCATAATGAAATTAATATAATTATAAGATATATTTATGATATATATTATAATATATAATCAAATTATATATATCAAATTAATAGTGAATGCATAATCAAATTATAAATATTGGCACTTTGCATCATAAACATAACCCTGATCTGACATGTACTTTCAACTGAAAAATTAAATCAATTATTTCAGATTTTTTCACATGTTAAAGAAGTTAAAGCATCCCTTTTAATGTAAATCTCCATCTATGGCATCTCCTCTGTCACCACCCTCAACCATGTGGTTTTTCCAAACACCCAAGTTTTGGCTAGCAATCATATTGAGAACAGTTTCATCTTTTGCCAAATATCCAGAAATATGAAGAGATAATTGTTTACTTGTCAGAGCAAAGAAATATGAGTATACATCCAATGAAATATAAAAGCACTTACAGTATTAGCAAGAGCAATAAGAAAGGACACTGAAGTTAATGATTATTTCATAATTGGAGTCATCCAGTCAACACTGTTAGGTTGAAAGGAGGAGAAAATTAAAGTATTTAGCATTTGAACATGGGGGATTCTCTGAAAATTCCCAGTCAGCAAAGAAGAGTTACCACATTACTAGCAAATGACACAAAAGCAAAGGATCACATTATTATTACCAACATTTCAACACAAGTAAATTTTCTTTACTGTAAGTTTTGAGACAAAATGTCATTCCTGCACAAGAACCTACATGTTATACCTAAACTTATTAAAATACATTTCTTTTATAACATGTTTTTATGTTTTTAAATTTATGATTGTGTTTTCAGTAAATCCAACAGAAGGTCTTGCTACAGACAGACTTCAGCAATATTACTGTAATTAAAATGTCCATTCAAACTTATAAGTCATTTTTAGAGAGGAGGAGAGATTGAACTCATATTTATTTGAATAATCCTATATATGCCTTGTGCTCTATTTTTTAAAAAAATATAAAATGCATACTATCACATTGTCTTTCATGTGTAACCATACAAATACACAAACCATATATTTGTACTGAATTATTAAAATCTCAAGCATTGATAAAACTAGAAGATGTTAAATGCATTTTCTCTGATGGATAGAATTGCTGTGAATATAACGGCAACTTTAGACTGATCGATAAGGATTGCTGCACTGTCTACGACAATATCGCAAGCTGCTCTGCTTTAGGAAAAATATTTTAACCAATATTAAGTATCTCTTCTGTGCAAGCAAAGCCGATGACAGCAGTTAACAGAAGAATCTTCATTTTTCTATGTCTCGTTTTCCAGCTTCTTGAGAAATGATCCGTATTTCAGTTGTTACAGAGGATATCAACTAAAACACTTTCCATCTGTTTCCCTTTGTGGATCGAATGCGATATAAAGTGTGGTTCATTTTGGAAGCTTGTTTACTTTTCAGAGTGTCCTGTTTGGCAGTCAGTCCAGGACTTAGATTGACACTGTTACATTTTGTCAATGACATTTTCATTCAGGGAAGTCTGCCTTGATGTGATTTATTGTCAAATACACGAGGAAACACATTATATAACCTCGAAAAAAATGATGAGACTGTACTCTTGGATCCTGTGCTATATAAAGGAGAAGGAGTTTCAAACTTCACTTTTTAAATTGCCAATTTATGTTATTATTTGCATCATTAGAAATTCATAAGTTCTGAGCAATAATCTGTGATATTCACTCTACTATTGGACCTAACACTGAAATGAATGTTCCAAGGGGGGAAAATTCTACCATGATTTCTAAGATTGTCTAAAGAGGCAAATTTTAATGAGTTAGAGCTTTTAATTTGTAAACAATGAAGATGACAATTTTCATATGCACATTTTAAGGCTACAGAAAATGCATAACAGAGAACTTACATGCCTTGGTGAAGCACACATTACTGATTCCCTCATCTGCTCTATAACCTTTCTGTGGTCACAAAAACATCGTGGAGTTTAACATTAAGGAATATGAATTTTATGTTTATACAATGGAAATATACTAAATATATTAATATATTCAATTAGGATGGCTTATTTACATTTTTTTCATCATGGTCAGAGCACACCAGCCTGCAGACCATCATGGTGCTTGAAAGGAATCTGAGAGTCCTATGACTTGGAGGCAACAGGAAGTCTAACCACTTATCCATCTTTCCATCCCTGGTTATAATTTTTAAGGACATTTTCAGGCACTCAGATTGGCCATGTGATTTTGTGCTTAGAATATTTCCTTACCTCATAATCTGAGGGTGAAGTGCAACTTAAAATTAGCTGGGGAATCAACCTTGCAGGTTTGAAGGAATTCTATGAACTACAGATGTTCAAATTGTGGCCACATTCTCTGACATCCATATCCTTATATTTATGAAAGATCATATGAAGAACATGCATGCTGAAGGAAATTTGCACATATTTTCTTTATTTGAATGCTATAAAGAAACTTTTAAAGATTTAAAATGATTCTTTCAATTTTAGAAGCCTGTTGTTTAGTATTCATGTTAGGGATCCCCGTGGAAACTATGCAACAGTACATGAAGCCAAACCATGTCAGTGGTTCATGTAACACGTGCATTCATTCATAAAATGAAATTAATAAATCTTTTTGAAAATGATGGGGTATGCACATGGTCACTTTAAAGACGCGCTATCTACAGAATTATTATTCAATGTCATAACATTTAACTTCAAAAAAATTAAAAAAATTTTAATTTCAGTTCAAAGAGCTCTAAATCCATTAATTTTTCTTATCAGCTCAGTGTATTGTCATGTTTATGAAGGACGGCCCTGACTGTGATTTAGTGACACAACCCAAGAACTGACCTGATTGTGAGAAGGGTTCAAGGACCTCGCTCATGGCACATGGCACCATCGCCCAGGTGGGTGAGCCTGGACTTCGAGAGAAAGCAAGATACTCAGATCATGTGGGACTGGGCTCCACCACCCGACATGTTGACATTAATAATACATTAATACTATATTAATAAATATATTAATAATACACTAAAAGACAGAAAAAAGAATGCGAGTGAAGGATGAGGCTGAGTGACCAGAGACTTGTGCAGCCAGGAGACTCCTCCATTGAACTCAGATTACCCTGGGAGGAGAGAGCATCCTGGGAGACCAAGGAAACCTCACTTCCATTTCCAGCCTTAACTTTCCCCAATAATGGACTCTGACCTGGACGTTAAAGTCTAATAAACCTTATTACTATTAATATTAAATAAACACCATCCTCCTGAGTTGATTTTGATTTGAATATTTTATCACAGCAAAAGAAGGAATCTAGAAGAAATGTAAAGCCAGCACAGTGTCATGAGAACTACATTTCCCACAGTGACTTTCTCTGTGTGGTCAGAACTACATTTGGCACAGTAACTTTCTCTATATCATAAAAAGTCCATTTCCCACACTGCCTTTCTCTATGCCATCAGAATTACATTTCCCACAGTGCCTTTCTCTACCTCATCAAAACTACATTTCCTGCAGTTCTTTTCTCTAAGTCATCAAAATGATATTTCCCACAGTGTCTTTCTGTATGTCATCAGAAACACATTTCCTATATTGCCTTTCTCTCTGTCATCAAAACTACATTTCCAACAGTGCATTTGTCTGTCATAAGATCTAGCTTTAATACAGTGCCATTCTCTGTGTCATCACAACTATGTTTCCACAGAGCCTTTGTCTACATCATCAGAACAACATTTCCCACAGTGCCTTTTTATACATCATCAGAACTGGCACGCCTGCAGGGCTTCAACGGGTTCTCAACCACCCTAAGGATGGAATGATAGGGACAGGAGATACAAAGGAAATACACCAAGTCTAGATTCTGATCAAGGTGCAACTTTATTTTTCTCCAAGAGGATTTATATAGTTCCTGCCGGGTAGGGGGAGCAAGAAGCTGTCATCTGCATAAGGTGGGGCAAGCTAACAGGATATTTGTATAGAATGTTTACAGGGTGAAAGGGTCAAGTGCTCTGACTCAACATCCTGTTGCTAGGCAACCTGACTGTAAGATGATCTAGTTCCCTGTCTTATGGGGATCTGTATTTTTCCACTAACTAGAGATTCTATCCTTGTCCCTGACATCTCCCCCTTCTTAGTAATAAATCTAAGGGCCAACATAAACCAGGTTCGAATGGTCTAAAAGGAGAGCTCTGAAAGAGGCTTTGCATGGAGGATTACAGAGGCCCTATCCCTCTAAAGGTTGTGAAAAAAGGGTCCGAGAGGGAATGTCTCTCCAGACTCCAGCACCACAGGCGTCCCCATAGTGCGGGAATCAATGGACTGTGCAGTTTTTTGAGGGAGCAGAAATGGGTAAGTGCAAGGCTCCTACTGCACAACCGCTATGCAACAGGGCATATAATCCAGGCTCTCAGGATTTTGGGGTACCATGGTCCCCAGCCTGTGCAGTCCCATCTGCACTCCAATCATGCCTTGAGTGAGCCTTTTTCCCACACACAGGTGCAGCCATCCCCTAGTGAAGGGGTCTGTGTGGGGCATCTCTCGTCAGGGGAAATTTCAACCCTGGAGTCCTGCATATCAAAGCAGTGGTAATGAACCTGGATCTGCCTGGCCCGCTGGTCTGTTATTTGGCTTTGGATGAACTGAGTGAGACAGGAAAGTGCCCATGGCCCAAAGGCAAGGACCAGGAGCAGGCCTACAACAGGTCCTAGGAGGAAGGGAAGAAGGGTTGTTAGCTAAGGGGAGGCGGAAAACCAATTCTGGGACCACCCAAGCTCTTGTTCTACTTTTCTTTTTCTCTTTTTCTAGTCTTTTTCTAACTTACCATACTGTCCCTGACTACCCCGGTGTGGTAAAGAAGCAACATTCCTCTTTGAGCCCAGTACAAAGGCCCCCCTGTTATAGAAAGAGGAGATCCAGGCCTCTCCTGTTCTGTAGAACTACCTCAGCTAGGGAGGAAAGGGCTGACTCGAGGGCAGAAATTCCCTGTTCAAATTGGGCAATATCCTCGTCTATGCACAGTTGAAGCTCAGAGTAATGTTGGTTGGACAGGACCAGAGATGCAATTCCTGTGCCTGTTCCCGCTGCTCCAACCCCCAAAAGGACTGCTAAAGTGATGGCAGTAACAGGCTCCTGTCAAGGCAGTCATCTCAGCGTGGCTTCTCTTCCTAGAGATCTAGGAATTGATCTGAGGAATAATAGGTTAGTCTAGGTGGAAGAGACCTAAGTGCCCTGACTAGCAACATAGCGACCTGATCCAGTGATCTGCAGGTGCACTACATATGATGGGATCAGTGGGCTTCCTCTGCCATCAGTGTTACAGGATTTTTAAAAGGGTATCATTATAAGCAGAAGGTTAGAATCAACTGAGCAAGGAAGGTTTGGGTCTATGGCACATGCATGTGCCTAGTACAAGACATCCAATTGCCTAGCCTGCAGGGCTACAACGGGTTCTCAACCACCCTAAGGACAGAATGATGGGGACAGGAGATACAAAGGATATATACCAAGTCTAGATTCTGATCAAGGTGCAACTTTATTTTTCTCCAGGAAGGTTTATATAGTTCCTGCAGGGTACGGGGAGCAAGAAGCTGTCATCTGCATAAGGTGAGGCAAGCTAACAGGATGATTGTGTAGGATGTTTACAAGGTGAAAGAGTCAAGGGCTCTGACTCAATGTCCTGTTGCTAGGCAGCCTGACTATAAGATGATCTAGTTCCCTGTCTTATGGGGGTCTGTATTTTTCCACTAACTAGAGATTCTGTCCTTGTCCCTGACAAGAACATTTCCCACAGTGCCTTTCTCAGTGTCATCAGAACTACATTTCCCAAAGTGCCTTTCTTTACATTTTCAGTATTATATTTTCCATGGTGCCTTTCTCTGCATCATGGTAACTACATTTCCCACATTGTCTTTCTCTACATCCTCAGAACTATATTTCCCACAGGGCCTTTCTCTATGTCATCAGAATTACATTTCGCATAGTGCCTTTTTGTGTTATCAGGACTACATTACCCATAATGCACTTCTCTGTGACATCCCAACCACATTTCCACCGTGTCTTTCTCTATGTCCTCAGAACTTCATTTCCCATAGTACCTTTCTCTACATCAGCAGAACTACTGTTCCCTTAGGGCCTTTGTCTAAGTAATCAGAACTACATATCCCAGAGTGCCTTTCTCTACATCATCTGAACTACATTTCCCACAGTGCCTTTCTCTATGTCATCAGAACTACATTACCCACTGTGCCTCTCATTGTTTCATCAGAACTACATTTCCCACTATGCCTTTCTCTGTGTAATCAGTATGACATGTCCCACAGTGCCTTTCTCTACTTCATCACAAGTACATTTCCCACTGTGTCTTTGTCTGCCTCATCAGAACATTTCCCACAGTGACTTTCTCTGCATCATCAGAACTATATTTCACACAGGGCATTTCTCTTAGTCATGGGAACTACCTTTCCCACAGTGTATTTCTCTGTGTCATCAGAACTACATTTCCCAAAGTTTCAATCTCTAACTTCTCAATACTACATTTCCCACAGTTCCTTTCTCTATGTCATCAGAAATAAATATCTCCCAGTGCATTTCTCTGTTTCATAGGAACTACGTTTCCCAAATGGCCTTTCTGTACATTATCAGAATGACATTTCCCTCAGTGCCTTTCTCTACAACATCAGAACTACATTTCTTACAGTTCCATTCTCTATGTCATCAGAACTACATTTACCACAGTGCCTTTCTCTGTGACATCAGAACTATATTTCCTCTAATACTTTCTCTACATCATCAGAACAACATTTCCCACTGTGCCTTTCTCTGTGTCATCAGAACTATACTTCCAACAGTTGGTTTCTCTTTGTCATCAAAAATACATTCCCCAAGATCTTTCTCTAGGTCATCAGAACTACATTTTTTCACAGTTCCATTCTGCATATCATTTGAACTACATTTCCCACAGTTCCATTCTCTACATTGTCAAGACTATATTACCCACCGTTCCATTTTCTATGTGAAAAGAACTAAATTTCCCAGAGTTCCATTCACTATATCAACAGAACTACATTTCCAAAGAGCTTTGCTCTCCATCATCCGAACTACATTTCCCCGAGTGTCTTACTTTTTGTCATCACAACTTCATTTCCCACAGTGCCCTTCACTCTGTCATCAATACTTCATCTCCTTCAGGTCCATTTTCTACCTCCTCCAGACTACATTTCTCATAATGCCTCCTTCTACATCATCAGAGCTACATTTCCCAAACTTCCATTCTCTATGTCATCAGAAATATGTTTCCCAAATTCCATTCACGATGTCATCAGAACTTCATTTTCAACAATTCCGTTCACTATATCACAGAACTATATTTCAAAACGTTCCATTCTCTATATTTTACAACTACATTTTCCACCGTGCTTTCCTCTGTCATTGATGCAGTTCATTCAGAACTACATTTACCAGAAATCCATTCTCTATGTCATTAGAACTACATTTACAACATTGCTTTTTGGTGTGTCATCAGAAATAAATTTCCCACAGTGCCATTCTCTGTGACATCAGAACTATATTTCCTCTAACACCTTTCTCTACATCATCAGAACTACATTTCCCACTGTGCCTTTCTCTGTGTCATCAGAACTACATTTCCAACAGTTGGTTTCTCTTTGTCATCAGAAATACATTCTCTGTGTACAGAATGGCACTGTGGGAAATGTAGTTTTCATTACATAGAGAGAGGCACTGTGGGAAATGAAGCCCCAATTACAGAGACTAGGCAGTGTGGTAAAAGTAGTCCTGAAGTCACAGAGAAAGGGTTGGTGGGAAATGTAGTTTTGGTGACGTAGGGAAAGGAATTTTGGGAATTGTAGTAATGATGATACAGAGAAAGGCACTGTGAGAAATGTAGTCCAGAGAAGAAAGAAAATGGAAGTGTGGGAAACGTAGTTTTGATGATATAATAAGTGAAACTGTGGGAAATGTAGTTCTGATGACGGATAGAAAGAAACTGTGGGACATGTAGATCTGATGTAACAGAAAAAGTCATTTTGGGAAATGTAGTCCTGAGAAGGGAGAGAATGGAACTGTGGGAAATGTTGTTTTGATGACATAGGGAATATAGAAAGGCACAGTGAGAAATGTAGGTCTGATGATGTAGAGAAAGACACTGTGTGAAATGTAGTTTTGATGACACAGAGCATTGCTGTATGGTAGATATAGTTCTAAAGACAATACAAAGAGTTCCATAAACTATATTATCATGACTACATTTCCCAGAGTGTCTTTCTCTAGGTCATCAGAACTACATTTCCCTCAGTTCAATTCACTATGTCATCAGACCTACATTTCCTTCATTTCCATTTTCTACATTATCAGGACTACATTTGCCACAGTACCATTTTCTAGGTAATCAGAACTACATTTACCCAAGTTCCATTCTCTACCTCCTCAGGACTACATTTCTCACAGTGTCTTTCTCTGGGTCATCAGGACTACATTACACACAAAGCCTTTCTCTACAGCATCATAATGGAATTTCCCTCAGTGTCTTTCTCTGCATATTAGAACAAAATTTTCCACAGTGACTTTCTCTGTAACATCAGAACTATGTTTTCCAAAGTACCTTTGTATATATCAGAACTACATTTCCCACAATGCCTTTCTGTGTGTCATCAGATACAAATTTCCCACTGTGTCTTTCACTGTCTTCAGAACTACATTTCCCACAGTGCTTTTCTCTGGGTCTTTAGAATGACATTTCCCTCAGTGATTTGCTCTACAACATCAGAACTACATTTACCACAGTTCCATTCTCTACATTGTCAAGATGACATTTCCAACAGTTCCAATCTCTATGTCATCAGAACTACATTTCCCACTGTTCCATTCTCTATATCATCAGAACTACATTTCAAAGATTTCCATTCACTATATTGTCATGACTACATTTCCTTGAGTGTCTTTCTCTAGGACATCAGATCTACATTTCCCACAAATCCATTCACTATGTCATCACAACTACATTTCCCAAAGTTCCATCCCCTACCTACTCAGGACTATATTTCCCACAGTACCTTTCTCTCTGTCATCAGAAGTACATTTCCCACAGTTCCATTCTCTATGACATCAGAACCACAATTCCAACAGTTCCATTCTCTACATTCTCAAGACTACATTTCCCATAGTTCCATTTTCCATGTCATCAGAACTACTTTTATCAAAGTTCCATTCTCTAACTTCTCAGGGCTACATTTCCCCCAGTGCCTTTCTCTGGGTCATCAGAAATACATTACCCAAAGTTCCTTTCCATACCTCATCAAAACTCCATTTCCAACCATGCTTTTCTATGTGTCTTCAGAACTACATTTACCTCAGTGCCATTCTCTGTGTCATGAGAACTACATCTCCCACAGTTCCCTTCATTATTTCATTTGAACTACATTTTCCAAAGTTCGAATCACTAACTTCTCAAGACTACATTTTCCACAATGCCTTTCTGTGCAGTATCAGAACTACATTTTCCACAGTTCCTTTCTCTGTTTCATCAGAAGTACATTTCCCTCATCACCATTTGGTACATCATTAGAAATACAGTTTTTCACAGTTCCATTTGCTATGTCATCAGAACTACATTTCCCACAGTTCCAATATCTACAATGTCAGGACTGCATTTCCCAAAGGACCATTCACTATGATATCAGGACTACATTTCCCACAGTGCCTTTCTCTAAGTCACCAGAACTACAATTTCCCACAGTTCCATGTTCTATGTCATCAGAACTACATTTTTTCAGTTTCATTATATATGTGATCAGAACTACATTTCTCACATTTCCATTCTCTACTTTGTCAAGAGTACATTTCCCACAGTTGCATTCACTATGTCACTAGAACTACATTTTCCAAAGTCCACTCTCTAACTTCTCAGATCTACATTTCCCACTGTGCCTTTCTCTGTCACCAGAAATAAATTTCTCAAAGTGCCTTTCTCTGTGTCATCAGAACTACATTTCCCAAATGACCTTTCGCTACATTGTCAGAATGACATTTCCCACAGTTCCATTCTGTATGTCATCAGAACTACATTTCCAACAGTTCCATTCACTATGTCATCAGAACTACAATTCCCACAGAGCCTTGTTCTACATCGTCAGAATTTCATTTTCCACAGTATCTTTCTCTTTCATCAGAACTACATTTCCCAGAGTACCATAGTCTATGTCATCAGATCTACTTTTCCCACAGTTCCATTATCTACTATGTCAGGACTACATTTTCCAGTGTGTCTTTCTCTAAGTCATCATAACTATATTTTTCCACAGTTCCATTCTATATGTCATCAGAACTATTTTTCCCACAGTTCCATTCTCTACATTGTCAAGACTACATTTCTTACTGTTCCATTTTGAATTCATCAGAACTCCATTCCCCAGAGTTCCATTAACTATGTCATCAGAACTTCATTTCTCACAGTTCCATTCTCTATGCCATCAGCACTACATTTCCCATAGTGACTTTCCCTTTGTCATCATAACAACATTTTACAGAGTTCCATTCTTTATGTCATTAGAACTACATTTCCCACATTTAAAGTCACTATGTCTTCAGAACTATTTATTCCACAGAGCCTTGCTCTACATCATCAGAATTTCATTTTCCACAGTGTCTTTCTCTCTTTCATCAGAACTACATTTCCCAGAGTTCCATTCTCTATGTCATCAGAATTACATTTCAAAGTGTTCCGTTCACTACATTGCCATGACTGAATTTCCAGAGTGTCTTTGTCTGGGTCATCAGAACTACATTTCCCACAGTTCCATTCACTATGTCATCAGAACTATATTTCCCTCAGTTCAATTCACTATGTCATCAGAACTACATTTCCTTCATTTCCATTTTCTACATTATCAGGACTACATTTTCTACAGTTCCATTCTCTAGGCCATCAGAACTACATTTACCAAAGTTCCATTCATTATGTCATCAGAACAACATTTACCAATGTTCCATTCTCTACCTCCTCAGGACTACATTTCCAACATTGCCTTGCTCTGTGTCATCAGGACTGCATTATCCACAGAACCTTTCTCTACATCAACAAAATGACATTTCCCTCAGTGCCTTTCTCTACATCATCAGAACAACATTTTCCCCAGTGCTGTGGGATGATCTGTATGGCAAATGTGTTGCTGATTGGTCAATGAATAAATCACTGATTGGCCCGTGGCCAGGCAGGAAGTGTAGGCGGGACAAGGAGGAGAATAGAGCTGGGAAGTGGAAGGCTGAGTCAGAGAGACACTGCCAGCCGCCATCAGGACAAGGAAGATGTAAAGTACCAGTAAGCCACAAGCCACGTGGCAAGGTATAGATTAATAGAAATGGATTAATTTAAGCTGTAAGAACAGTTAGCAAGAAGCCTGCCACGGCCATACAGTTTGTAACCAATATAAGTCTCTGTGTTTATTTGGTTGGGTCTGAATGGCTGTGGGACTGGCGGGTGTCAGAGATTTGTCCTGACTGTGGGCCAGGCAGGAAAACTCTAGCTACAAATGGCGTCCAACATGGTGGCCAGAGTTTCCACCTAAAAACTGAAAAAAGATTCTAAAACGGAGCTAAAAACAGCTTCCTAATTGTCTCTCTCAAATGAGTGGCAGCTGCCGGTTTGAGCTACTGGTGGGTTCCTAGAGTGTGTGCTCGACCTGCAGTATGGCGGGAATGAGTCCTCTGCAAGTGGCACATTAAGCTGCATGGTGGATTTAGCCTTTGCTGGTACAAGACAAAAAAAGAGGTTTCTGGACTACACGCTGCTTGGATAAAAGCATAGATCCATGATAGCTCCCAGAGGTGGCGGTAAACCACCGCCATGTTGGGAAGCTGAGGTGGGCGGAGCCAGCAGCCACAGCTGCTGCAGCTTAAAGCAATAGATTCACAATAAGACAGATTCAGATGTAATAGTTTAAAATGTGTGTAAAATATACATAGGCTTGAAAGAGACAAAAAAGGTGATATATACAGTTATAGAAACAAATACATAGTTTTAAAAAATAAAGTCTTTAAAGAGACAGTAAAATTAATATAAAAAATAAGCCATGTGAAGATGAATATTACACAGAGAATCTGGATTGTGTTGTCTTTGGGATTTTTAACTGCAGAAAAACATTTGATTGTAAAAGCTGTTGAGTTACACCAAAATGTATATTTTAAAGGTACCTTGACTTCAAAATTTGGATATAAGGATATGTTGCTTTGGAAAGGAGATTCTGCTTTTGTTCCCACAGAAAGCCAGAGGCTATGGATTTGTTCCAGATTAAGATACTTCAGGTTTGACCAGCCAAGACCCCCTGAAAGGTGACACCAAGGCCCAGATGATCCAACATCCAGAATGGTTTCAAGGCAACTGGCTCAGATGATACAGCCTCACGGACTACTCCATGATCCTAAAATTTTCTTTGTTTCCCCAGAAGATACAGTGCCCCCCTCCAGCAGGAAGTAGTAAGAGAAGCTACGCCCAAATTCCCAAATATACCAAACTGACTTTGGAGAATTTTAAAGGTTAAAACCTTCCTTTTTAAGAAAAGAAAAGGGGAAGTGCTGTGGGATGGTCTGTATGGCAAATGTGTTGCTGATTGGTCAATAAATAAATCACTGATTGGCCCGTGAAAAGGCAGAAAGTATAGGTGGGACAAGGAGGAGAATAGAGCTGGGAAGTGGAAGGCTGAGTCAGAGAGACACTGCCAGCCGCCAAAAGGAAAAGGAAGATGTAAAGTACCAGTAAGCCACAATCCACGTGGCAAGGTATAGATTAATAGAAATGGATTAATTTAAGCTGTAAGAACAGTTAGCAAGAAGCCTGCCATGGCCATACAGTTTGTAACCAATATAAGTTTCTGTGTTTATTTGGTTGGGTCTGAATGGCTGTGGGACTGGCGGGTGTCAGAGATTTGTCCTGACTGTGGGCCAGGCAGGAAAACTCTAGCTACACCACAGAGCCTTTCTCTGTGACATCAGCACTATATTTGCCAAAGTACCTTATTATATATCAGAACTACATTTCTCACAATGCCTTTCTATTTGTCATCAGATACAAATTTCCCACAGTACCTTTCTCTGTGTCTTCAGAACTACATTTCCCACAATGCCTTTCTCTGTGTCTTCAGAATGACATTTCCTTCAGTGCCTTTCTCTCTTAAATCAGAAATACATGTCTCTCAGTGACTTTCTCTGTGTCAATAGAACTACATTTTTTTCACAGTTCCATTCTATATGTCATCAGAACTACATTTTGCACAGTTCCATTTTCTACATTGTCAAGACTTTATTTCCCACAGTTAAATTTTCTATGTCATCACAAATACATTTCACAAACAGGCTTTCTCTCCATTATCAAAACACCAATACCCTCAGGGCCTTTCTCTACATCAGCAGAACTTGAATCACATTGTGCCTTTCTCTGAGTCATAAGAACTACAATTCACAGAGTGTATTACTATAGGTCAGCAGGACTATATTTCCCTCAATTCTACTCACTATGTCATCAAAACTACATTTCCCACAGTTCCAGTCACTATGTCATCAGAACTACATTTCCCAATGTTCCTTTCTCTGCCTCCTCAGCACTACATTACCCACAGTGCCTTTCTCTGTGTCATCAGAACTATATTACCCTGTAGATGTATCCAACCTTCCCATCAAACAATAAACACAGAACCAATGCAAAGAAGAAAGCCAAGAGGTCAGAGCCAAGAGCCAAAACCTTACCCTTCCTCCTGCAGTGGTCCTACCTCTCCGAACCAGAGCTACCCCTCTGTTAAAGTCTTTATATAGAGTTCCTGTCCTGCCTTCTCATTGGTTGTAAACCCAACCACATGACCGCCTCCTCACAGCCTGTCTGTATAGGCCTCCAGGTTTTCCATGATTGGTATTAAGATTAAAGGCATGTGTATCCAATAATGGCTGTATCCCTGAACACACAGAGACTTACCCAGCTCTGCCTACTAAGTGCTGGAATTACAAGTGTACGCTACCACTGCCCTGCTTTCCTATGGCTTGCTAATAGCTCTGACCCCCGGGCAACTTTATTTATTAACATACAAATAACATTTTAATACAAATAAAATATCACCATATTTCCCCTTTTCTATTTTAATAAAAAGGAAAAAAAAGAAAAAGCTTATAACTAATATAAGAAAAACTATATACAAAAGGACAATAACTATATACAATATATACAAGTAATAAATACCTAAACAATGTCTAGTCCATTTGTATTTGACAAATTCAGAGAAAATAATTTCATTATCTATCCTATTTTTGTAAGTCCAAAATGTATCCTAATTAATCTTCAACTATAACTAACTAACCTTCAACTATAACTAACTAATCTTCAACTCCCTCAGAGACCCAAGAAGGAAATAATATTAGCTAACAAAAATAAAAACAGGAAGTGCACATAAGCAACCTCCAAAAAATTTGTGAGTTGACAGAAACAGACAGCTGTCTGGACAGTCACCTGAGGTTTCTCTGAAGTGCTGGGGCATCATCTTCAGCCTATAGGCCCAGCATATCCGACAGACTCATTTGTGAAGCAGGATGTACACAAGGTCAACAGTTCAACCTCACATTGAGTGAGAGTAGTCCATGTACCAGAAACACCTGAATTCCACCAGTGTCATGTCATGATTCAGGATTTCAAATTCTGGAAATTGATGATGGTTTTCCAACTCAGCTGTCCATTCTTCCTGGCTGTGTATATATATGGCTTCATCTCAGCATCCCATTCTTCTCCATATCCCTCCATCAAATGCCAGTCTACTATTGAGAGGCGTGAGCTTAGTTACTCTTCAAGAATAACTGTTTCAGCTGCTGTTCCATTGCACATCAGAGGCCATCGGCCCACTGCCTGTTCAGCTGCCTTCGAAGAAAAGGGCACTGTACCTTTTTTGAATTGTGAAGGCCACTTCAGGGATGGTGCCATATTGTCCTGGCCTCTGAAGATGCCTTTTGATAAAGCCATAACCACACTTGTTTTGGCAAGAATCAGTAATCCTTTGTTTTATGTCCTGTTTGTCCATTTTGTCCTGTTGATTCGAGGATACTTTGTTGTCCAGTGGCTAACTTTTGCCACAATGAAAGTTAACTCCATATGCAGTTTCTTCAATGCCCATATTTTCTCTGAAGTAGATTGGTACTGCCAGGAGCCGACATGTCTCATAGTCATAACAAAAAAGAAAAATTTTCTAAGTTATTAAAACATTTTAAATGCCATATTCTGTAGATCTCTGAAGGGTTTGAAGATAACCTGTCTATCTAAAATATATCTACTCAATCTTGAAAACATACCTATTATAATATCTAACTACTATACCTATTATAATATCTAACTACTAACTTTCATTTCTTTATATCCTAATAGTTGGTAATAACATTCAAGGATCAGAAAATTGCATTACATTGTTAGATGAATGGTACAATTAGAAAAATATATATAACATTTTCTAACAATATCAATTTCAATATATATAATTTGTATACAATATAAAACAATCCAATCCAATGTAAAGTATTTACATTTTTCTTTTCTTTCTTTCTTTCTTTTTTTTTTTTTTTAATAAGAACCTTAAATCTAATCTCCTTTGCTTAGCCTTTTTCCTAACCCTTGACAACAACTTGTAACCAACCCCCCTAATCAATGAAAATTATCCCAGACCCAAAACCCATTAAAAGACCAAAAAAACCAACCGCCCCACACCACCTCTTTGGGAATGTGGGCGTCGTATTCTTGAAATTGCTTCCTGCTGGGTATGGGCGAAGGTATCTTTATTCTGAAAGAAAAATTTTAGGTTAATTGTCAAATTCTAGGAAAGGAAAATATATCCTTCGTTATCCAGTCTGTGTATAATGCCAAAATTCAGGGTTTATCTCAAATCCTTATTCAAGTAGTCTTTGAGACTGGATCATCTCAGCTAGCTCTTCTCAAAATTGCTCTGAGCACTTTGTAGTTCAAAGCTGATCTGTAGATGATGTTTGTCAGCTTAGTGATGTTATTATTGTCCACGTGGAATTGTTGTTGTTGTGGGGCCCCATCTTCTTCCTGGAGACTTCAGTTGATGTTAGGCCTAACCGTGATTTCCTGCAAAAAACTGATAAGAGACTCGAACACAAAGACTATATATGCGACTTTTTAGAATTAGTTAGTACTCTATATGACCATTTATATCTTAACAAAGTTTAAAATGTATATATATCTATATATATTGATCTTGTAAATTTTGATATAAAATTCATACTTTAAGAAAAGTTTAAAGAATCAGAATAGAATCAAAGAGTTGAGATTCGTAATAGAATAGTCCCTTAATTAATTTGGCTTTTCTCCTGTCCCATAGCAGAAGATGGCTCTTTTCCTCTGGCATGATACAGGGAGTTTGCATTTTCCTTTTAACAACATGCTTGAGTTTAAAGAAGGAGAGAGCCATTCTCCAACTCCAAAGTCAGCTTTAAATTTTAATTGAACTGGGACTATTAGAAGTTAAATAGTGTTAAATCTTTAAAGAAAAGCAGAAACAAACATTTAGGAAGACATAAAATTTTTTTTAGATAACATACCCATACGCCATTTCACTCTGTTTCTTAGGATAGATGATTTGTTCCTTTTCTTCAGTTGTCTCATTTGTCCAGTGTTCTTCAAATTCGTTAACCTTCATTCTCCTAAAAGACAAAACAAAAACCTTTCCCCAAGGTTTTTTGGGGATGTTCCTTTTTGACAAGTTATCTGATTAAATGAAAAGGCATGTGTTACTGGTGTAAGTTAGTTTAAATTGGATGTTTACGATAGTTGATGAACTATCACCTCCTCTAATTAAGAGGTCTCTCTTGTTCAAATCGAACCTTTATCAATTTTGATGGTACCCACAGCTTATCTTCTCCTGTAGAAATAAAAGCAAAACCTCGTCCCCAATGTAACACATACCCTGGTTTCCATTCTGAGGTCAGCACATCCTTAAAGTATATAGGTTGATTTAATTCTGTAGTTTTTTCTATTATCCAATGTCTCTCTGCAGCTGTTGTTCCTTTCTCATTGGCATTGAGAAAATTCAAAGTTAATAGAGCATTATGTAGTCTATTTCTGGGGGTTTTTGTTACTCCTTTTTGTTTATTTAGCATATCCTTTAGAGTTCTGTTTGATCTTTCTATAACTGCTTGACCTGTAGGATTATGTGGTATACCTGTAACATGGTTTATATTATAATAAGCAAAAAACTGTTTCATTTTAACAGAGACATATGATGGAGCATTATCAGTTTTGATTTGTGCAGGTATACCCATAATGGCCATAACTTCTAGCAAATGAGTGATTACAGAATCAGCTTTTTCAGAACTCAAAGCAGTTGCCCATTGAAATCCTGAATAAGTATCGATAGTGTGGTGTACATATTTCAGTTTTCCAAATTCTGCAAAGTGAAACACGTCCATCTGCCAGATTTCATTCCTCTGAGTACCCTTTGGGTTACATCCTGCTGGTAATGGTGTTTGATTGTAGAAGGAACAAGTAGGACATTTCTTTACTATTTCTTTGGCTTGTTGCCAGGTTATGGAAAAATCCTTTTTTAAACCTTTACTATTTACATGATGTTTTTTATGAAATTCTGAGGCCTCCAGCACATTTCCTATCAATAATTTATCAATCTCATCATTGCCTTGTGCTAGAGGGCCTGGCAGACCAGTATGGGATCGGATGTGAGTTATATATAAAGGATGACTCCGTTTTCTGATTGTATCTTGTAATTGAATAAATAATGAAGTTAATTCTGAAGCATCGTGGATAAATTCTGCAGTCTCAATATGTAATACTACTCTTTCAGCATACTGAGAGTCAGTTACTATATTGAGAGGTTCTGAAAAATCCATTAATACCAACAGAATAGCATACAATTCTGATTTTTGAACTGAATTATAAGGACTTTGAACCACTTTACTTAAATTTTCTGATTTGTAACCTGCCTTTCCTTGTTTGTTGGCATCTGTATAAAATGTACGAACTCCAGATATGGGTTTTTTCCTCACAATTTGAGGCAAGATCCAATCAGCTCTCTTTATAAGATCAATTCTATTGCTTTTGGGATATTTGCTGTTAATTTCTCCCAAAAAATTACTACAAGCTTTTTGCCAAGCTTCATTTTCTATCCATAATTTTTCAATGTCATCCTTAGTTAAAGGTACGACAATTTCTGCTGGGTCTATTCCTGCTAATTGACGAAGTCTCAATTTTCCTTTCCAAATCAAGTCAGAGATTTTTTCCACATAAGTTTTTAATTTTTTATTTGGTTTATTTGGTAAAAATATCCATTCCAATATAATATCTTCCCTTTGCATTAATATTCCTGTTGGGGAATGCCTAGAAGGTAAAATAACCAAAATGCAATCCAGCTTTGGATCAATACGATCTACGTGCCCTTCATGTACTTTCTTTTCTACCAAGGCCAATTCTTTCTCAGCTTCAGGTGATAATTCTCTTGGACTATTTAAGTCCTTATCACCTTCTAAGGTTTTAAACAAATTATTCAGTTCATCATTTTTTACCCCAACAATAGTTCTTAGATGAGAAATGTCTCCAAATAATCTTTGAAAGTCATTAAGAGTCTGTAGTCGATCTCTCCTAATTTGCACTTTTTGAGGTCTAATTTTTTGAAGTTCTATTTTATATCCTAAATAATTAATAGAATCTCCTCTTTGTACCTTTTCTAAAGCAATTTGTAATCCCCAGCAAGGCAAAATTTTCTTTACTTTTTCAAACATTCTTTCTAAAGTATCTGCATTTGAATCAGCTAATAAAATGTCATCCATATAATGATAAATTATAGATTTAGGAAATTTTTTACGTACCACTTCTAATGGCTGTTTTACAAAATATTGGCACAAAGTTGGGCTATTCAACATTCCCTGTGGGAGAACCCTCCATTGAAATCTTTTAACTGGTTGAGAATTATTATAAGTAGGCACTGTGAAAGCAAATCTTTCTCTGTCTTTTTCTTGTAAGGGTATTGAAAAGAAACAGTCTTTTAAATCAATAACTATGAGAGGCCAGCCTTTTGGTAACAGAGTAGGTAAAGGAATTCCAGATTGTAAAGAGCCCATTGGCTGAATTACTTTGTTAATTGCTCTAAGGTCTGTTACCATTCTCCATTTACCAGATTTTTTTTTTATAACAAATACAGGAGAATTCCAAGGGCTGGTTGATTCTTCAATATGATGAGCATTTAACTGTTCTTCCACCAGCTCTTGTAAAGCCTGGAGTTTCTCTGTTGTTAAAGGCCATTGCTGAACCCATACAGGCTTGTCTGTTGACCATTTTAAAGGTAGAGCTGTTAATGTTTTTGGAAGATTATCAGTTGTTGTGCCCTGTTCTTGTATGACATGGATGGCTGGTGAGCACTCATTAGAATAATATCTTTTAATATTTCTCTCAGAAACATGTACTAATTTATGATTTGTTTCTGAGATTGGAGGGATATTAATCTGAGTATTCCACTGTTGTAGCAAGTCTCGACCCCACAGGTTCATAGCTATGTTAGCCATATATGGTTTTAATTTTCCTTTCTGTCCTTCTGGACCTATACATTCAAGCCATCTTACACTTTGTTTCACTCTAGATAATGTCCCAATTCCTAAGAGTTGAATGTTTACCTCCTGAAGAGGCCAAGTTGGATGCCAAAATTCTGGTGCAATTATGGTAATGTCAGCACCTGTGTCTACCAGACCAGACAACAAAACACCATTTATTTTTATTGTTAGTTTTGGTCTTTGTTCATTAATAGAAGTTTGCCAAAAAATTTTCTTTATGTTTTTTCCTGTATTTCCTATTTTCTCTGTTTCATCATCTCGACTAACATGATTTATTCCAATAGACATTTGGTTATTTAGTTGCTTTGAGTAGGGGTTTCCTCTACAACTGCAGGAAAGGTTTGAACTGGATTTACTGTGGGGGCCTGCCTGAGGCCCCTCTGGGAGTTTCCCGAAGCTCGAGGCAGAGGGTTACCCTGTCTGTCCCTTGTTGATCTACATTCGTTGGTCCAGTGTTTTCCCTTACCACACCTTCTGCATACTCCAGAAGGAAGGGGCATTCTGTTGCCAGTGTTCCTTGAAGAAACATTATTTCTAGGAATGACCTGTTTACAATCCCTTTTCAAATGTCCTTGCTTTCCACATCCAAAACATCTAACATTGCTCAAACCTTTTGAAATTGCTTTTCCTACCCACATATCATCATGGTCATAAGCCTCGACATTAACTGTATCTCTAATCCAATCTTCCAAAGGTGCAGATCTTGCCTTTAATGGCCTAATTATTCTTTTGCACGCTGCATTTGCATTCTCAAAGGCTAAAGATTCAATTATTATCTGACTAGCCTGTGAATTCGGGACCATTTTTTGTACTGCTGAAGTCAATCTTTGTAAGAAGTCTGTGAAAGATTCTTTGGGGCCCTGTATAACCTTTGTAAATGACTCAGTTTTTTTTTTCCTGGTTCTTCAACTCTGTCCCATGCATTCAAAGCTGCCGTTTTACATAGAAGTAGGGTTTGGACATCATATGAACATTGTGTTTGTACTGAAGCATATTGGCCTTCGCCAATAAGCTGATCCTGGCAGACTTGTATTCCGCTATCCCTCCATTGTCTTTCTATATTTTTAGCCTCATTACTGAACCACATTTTCCACTGGAGATTTTGTCCGGGTTCAAGAACAGCCTGTGCCAATTCCCGCCAGTCCTTTGGTATAATCCTATTACAAGTTGACCAGGTGTTTAACATTTGCTTTACATATGGGGAGTGCATGCCATAAGATGCTATTGCCTCCTTAAATCTTCGTAAGTCTAACATTTCAACTGGAACCCAAGTATTTTGTTCATTCTCTTCATCAGGTAGCTGCTGTACGGCTACTGGATAAATTAAGGGTGATTGTGTGAAAACTGGCTTTCTTTCTGTAACCTTACGATCCAATTTTGAAACAACTTCACTATTTATTTCTTCTGTCTGAATTTGAATTTCTCTATAATTCATTTTTACCGGTTTAACAAGTTTTTCTAAGACTGTTATCCTGGCACTTAAGTTGACGATCTTTTTAAATAGTAAAATGAGGATAAGAAAAGTAATAAACTGAATAATTCGATCAATATTAATCTTTTCATATAGTTGTTCCATTGTCAGAGTGCCTAAAATTTCAAACAAAGCCCAATTTTCTTCCAATGTACACATAAAGCCCATTTTTTTTTAATGTAGAAAAAAATTCTCTTTTAAATAGATATGTTAATTGACTTACCAAGTCTGGGTAGAACAGTAGAATCCCAGGGAATTTCACAGCCACCTGGTGTTCGAGGTGTGAATCCAGCGAGAGAGAGAGAGAGAGAGAGAGAGAGAGAGAGAGAGAGAGAAAGTGTAGCCGCTTGAGCCGAGTCAAGCCTTGGCTTTACAGGCAGGGGCCCTGTTCAGCGGGGCAGGTCTGAGTTGTTTGTAGCAGTTCCAGCTGCGGGTCAGTCAGGCCTGGGCCCAAGCTAGGCAGCCGGGCCGCCCAGGCTGGAAACCGGACCTGCCGCCAAGCCAAGCCAATCGGTTTTTAATGAATTCTTGTCACGTTGGGCGCCAAATGTAGATGTATCCAACCTTCCCATCAAACAATAAACACAGAACCAATGCAAAGAAGAAAGCCAAGAGGTCAGAGCCAAGAGCCAAAACCTTACCCTTCCTCCTGCAGTGGTCCTACCTCTCCGAACCAGAGCTACCCCTCTGTTAAAGTCTTTATATAGAGTTCCTGTCCTGCCTTCTCATTGGTTGTAAACCCAACCACATGACCGCCTCCTCACAGCCTGTCTGTATAGGCCTCCAGGTTTTCCATGATTGGTATTAAGATTAAAGGCATGTGTATCCAATAATGGCTGTATCCCTGAACACACAGAGACTTACCCAGCTCTGCCTACTAAGTGCTGGAATTACAAGCGTACGCTACCACTGCCCTGCTTTCCTATGGCTTGCTAATAGCTCTGACCCCCGGGCAACTTTATTTATTAACATACAAATAACATTTTAATACAAATAAAATATCACCATATTACCCAAAGAGATTTTCTCAATGATATCATACCAACATTTCTCTCAGTGACTTTCTCTACATTATCAGAATTATATTTCAAACAGTACCTTTCTCTATGTCATCAGAACTAAATTTCTCTCAGTACCTTTCTCTACATCATCAGAACTTCATCTCCCACAGTGCCTTTCTGAAATATATTTCCCACAGTGCCTTTCTCTGTGTCATCAGAACTACATTTCCCAGAGTTCCATTCTCTATGTTGTCCAAAATACATTTCCCAAATTTCCATTCACTATGTCATAAAAACTACATTTCCCACAGTTCTGTTCTCTACCTTCCTAGGACTACATTTCTCATGGTGCCTTTCTCTGTGTCATCAGAACTACATGTCCCTCAGTGACTTTCTCTACGTTAATTGAACTACAATTTTTAACAGTTACAGTCTATATATCATCAGAACCTCATTTTCACCAGTTCCATTCTCTACGTTGTCAATACTTCATTTCCCAGAGTTCCATTCTCTATGTCATCAGACCTACATTTACCACAGTTCCTTCACTATGTCAACAGAACTATATTTCCCAAAGTTCCATTCTCTAAATTCTCAGGATTACATTTCCCACAGTGCCTTTCTCTAGGTCATCCGAGCTACGTTTACCAAAGTTGCTTTCCGTACATCATCATAACGCCATTTCCCACCGTGCTTTTCTCTATGTCTTCTGAACTACATTTCCCACAGTCCCATTCTCTGTGTCCTCAGAACTATATTTCCTACAGTTCTTTTTCTATATCATCAGAACTTCATTTCCCACTGTGCCTTTCT
Source organism: Peromyscus californicus insignis (assembly GCF_007827085.1). NCBI lineage: Eukaryota > Metazoa > Chordata > Mammalia > Rodentia > Cricetidae > Peromyscus > Peromyscus californicus. Next base: position 210,908 of record NW_026294547.1, on the reverse strand, counting down.
TCGTGTCTTCAGAACTACATTTCTCTCTGTGCCTTTCTTCATGTTATCAGAAATACATTTCCCACAGTTCATTCACTATATCATCAGAAATACATTTCCCACAGACCCATTATCTATGTCATCACAACTGCATTTCCCACAGTTTGATTCAATACAATGTCAGGACTACATTTACCAGAATATCTTCCGCTAAGTCATAACAGCTACATTTCCCACAGTTCCATTCACTATGTCATCAGAACTACATTACCCACAGTGCCTTTTCTTACATCATCAGAGCTACATTTTCCGTGCTCTATGTCATCAGAACTTCATTTCAAAGAGGTCCATTCACTACATTGTCATGACTGCTTTTCCCAGAGTGTCTTTATCTAGGTCATCAGAACGACATTTCCCAAAGTTCTATTCCCTTGTCATCAGAACTACAGTTCCCAAAGTTCCATTCTCTACCTCCTCAGGACTTCATTTTCCACAGTGCTTTTTCTGTGTCATCAGATCCACATCCCAAACATCCTTTCTCTACATTATCAGAATGATATTTCATTAAGTGCCTTTGTATACATCATCAGAAATTCATTTCCCTCAGTGCCTTTCTCTGTGTCATTAGAACAACATTTTTTGACAGTTCCATTCTATATGTCATCAGAATTGCATTTCCCACAGTTCCATTCTCTACATTGTCAAGACTACATTTCCCAAAGTTCCATTCTTTATGTTGTCAGAACTACATTTCACAAAGTTCCATTCTCTAAGTTATCAGGACTACATGTCCCACAGTGCCTTTCTCTGGGTTATCAGAACTACATTTCTCAAAGTTCCTTTTCTTATGTCAGAAAAACTCCATTTCCCACTGTACTTTTCTTTGTGTCTTCAGAACTACATTTCCCATAGTTCCATTTCTCTATGTCATCAGAACTACATTGCCCACAGTTCTGTTCTCTCCATTCTCAGTACTACATTTTCCACAGTTCCTTCCTATGGGTCATTAGAACTACACTTTCCATAGTTCCATTATCTCCCTTCTCGGGACTACATTTCCCACAGTGCCTTGCTCCATGTAATCAGAGCTAAATTTCCCACAGTGCCTTACTCTACATCATCAGAACTACATTTTCCGACAGTTCCTTTCTCAATGTCATCAGAACTACATTTTCCACATTGCCTTTCTCTACATCATCAGAACTACATTTTCCCACAGTTCTATTCTTTATGTCATGAGAACTACATTTCAAACAGTTTCATTCACTACAGTGCCATTAATACATTTTTCAGAGTGTCCTTTTCTAGGTCATCAGAACTACATTTACCAACCTTCCATTCTCTGCTCCCTCAGTAATAAATTTTCCATAGTTCCTTTATCTATATCATCACAATGTCATTTCCCTCAGTGCCCTTTTCTACATCATCAGAGCTTCATTTCCCACAGTTCTTTTCTCTGCCTTCTCAGAACTACATTTCTGACAGTGCCTAATCAGAACTACATATCCCATATTTCCTTTCTTTGTTTCATCAGAACTACATTTCTCACAGTTCCTTTATTTGTTTCATCAGAACTACATTTCCCACAGTTCCATTCACTGTGTCATCAGAACTACATTTCCCACAGTTGCATTCTCTATGTCATCAGAACTACATTTCTCACAGTTCCATTCTCTACATTGTCAGGACTACATTTCCAAGAGTGTCTTTCTCTAATCAACACAACTATATTTAACACAGTTCCATTCACTATGTCATCAAAACTTCATTTCCAATATTTCCATTCTCTACTTACTCAGAACTACATTACTCACAGTGCTTTTTTCTACAACATCAGAACTACATTTCCCACAGTTCCATCCAATCTGTAATCAAAACTACATTTCCCAAAGTTCCATTCTCTACCTACTCAGAACTACTTTTCCCCCAGTTCCATTCTTTGTTTCATCAGAACTACATTTCCCATAGTGCCTTTCTCTACCTCATCAGAACTTCATTTTCCCATAGGTCCATTCACTCTGTCATCAGAAATAAATTTCCCAAAGTTCCATGCTCTGTCTCCTCAGTACTAAATTTCCCAAAGTTCCATTCTCTGTGTCATCCAAAATACATTTCTGATGGTGCCATTCTCAACGTCATCAGAAATACATTTTCCCACAGTTCCATTCTCTGTGTCATCAGAACTTCATTTCCAACAGTGCCTTTCTCTGTGTCATCAAAACTACAATTACCAAAGTTCCTTTCACTACATCATCAAGACTATATTTCCCATTGTGCCTTTCTCTGTGTCTTCAGAAGTACATTTCCCACCGTGCCTTTGTCTGTGTAATCAGAAGTGAATTTCTCACAGTGCCTTTCTCTACATCATCAGAACTACATTTCCTACAGTGCCTTTCTCTACTTCATCAGCATGATATTTTTTCACAGTTACATTCTATTTGTCATCAGAACTTCATTTCTCAAAGTGCCTTGCTGTACATCATCAGAACTACATTTACCATAGTTCCTTTCTTGCTTTCGTCAGAACTACATTCCCCACAGTTTCATTCTCACAGTGCCTTTCTCTGTGTCATCAGAACTACATTTCTCCAGTGGCTTTTCTCTACATTATCAGAATGACTTTTCCCTCAGTGCCTTCCTCTAAAACATCAGAACTACATTTCCCACAGTTTCATTCTCTAAAATATTAGGACTGCATTTCCCAGAGTGACATTCTCTAAGTCATCAGAACTACATTTCCCACAGTTCCATTCACTGTCATCAGAACAACATTTTCCATTGTGCCTTTCTCTATGTCATCAGAAGTACATTTCCCAAAGTTCCTTTCTCAACCTCCTCAGGACTACATTTCCCACAGTGCATTACTCTGTGTCATCAGAACTACATTTCCCTCAGTGCCTTTCTCTATTTCATCAAAATGACGCCTTTTCACAGTTCGATTCTATATGTCCACAAAACTACATTTCCAACTGTTCCATTCTCTACATTGTCACTCTACATTTCCCACAGTTCCACTCTCTATGTCATCAGAACTACATTACAAAGTTTCTTTCTCTCTTTCTTCAGAACTACATTTTCCAAAGTTCCATTCTCTCTGACAATAGAACTGTATTTCCTACAGTTCAATTCTCTACAATGTCAGGACTACTTTTCACATTGTGTCTTTCTCTAAGTCATCAGAAATACATTTCCCACAGTGCCTTTCTCTGTATCATCAGAACTACTATTCCCTCAGTGCCTTTCTGTATGTCATCAGAACTATATTTTTTCACAGTTCCATTCTATATGTCATCAGAACAATTCCCACAGTTCCATTCTCTACATTGTCAAGATGACATTTCCCACAGTTCCAATCTCTATGTCATCAGAACTACATTTCCCACAGTGCCATTCACTATAGTCATCAGATCTACATTTCCCACAGTGCCTTTCTGTATGTCATCAGAACTACGTTTTCTCACAGTTCCAGTCTCTGTGTCATCAGAGCTACATTTTCCACAGTGTCTTTCTCTGGTTCATCAGAACTACATTTCCCACAGTTGCATTCTCTGTGTTATCAGAACTACATTTCCCAAAGTGCCATTCTCTACATTGTCAAGATTATATTTCCCCCAGTACCTTTCTCTGCGTCATCAGAACTACATTTCCCACAGTCAATTCTCTACATTTTCAAGCCTTCAATTCCCACAGTTCCATTCTCAATGTCATCAGAACTACATTTTCCACAGAGCCTTCACTCTACATCAATATAACTTCATTTTCCCAAAGTTCTCTAAGTCATAAGAATTATATTTCCCACAGTTCCATTCTCTGTGTTCAGAACTACATTTCCCATAGTTCCATTCACTGTTATCAGAACTACATTTCAAACAGTTACATTCACTATATTGACATGACTACTTTTCCCAGAGTGTCCTTACCCTAGGTCATCTGAACTACATTTCACAAGTTCCATTCACTCTGTCTTTAGAAGTACATTTCCTACAATGCCTTTCTCTACATTATCAGAACTGCATTTTCCACAGTTCCAGTCTCTATGTCATCAGAACTACACTTCCCACAGTTTTATTCTCTATGTCATTAGAACTACATCTCCCAGAGTGCCTTGCTCTTTGTCATCAAAACTACATTCCCCAGAGTTCCATTCTCTATGTCATCAGCACTACATTTCCCAGAGTCCCATTCTCTACATTGTCAAGACTATATTTCCCACAGTTACATTCTCTATGTAATAGAACTAATTTTCCCACAATTCCATTCCCTAACTCATCGGGACTCCATTTCTCACAGTGTTTTCCTCTACATGATCAGAACTACATTTCCCAAAGTACCTTTCTCTATGTCATCAGAACTACACTTCCCACAGTTTTATTCACTACATTGTCATGACTACATTTCCCTTAATGTCTTCCTCTAGGTCATCAGAACTACATTTCCCATGTTCCATTCAACATGTCATTAAAACTACATTTCCCACAGTTTTATTCACTGTCATCAGAACTACATTTGAAAAACTTCCATTCTCTACCTCGTCATGACACTATTTCCCAAAGTGCCTTGCTCTGGGTCATCAGAACTACATTTCCCAAAATTCCTTTCCCTGTATTTCAGAACTACACTTCCCACCATTCTTTCCTCTGTGTCTTCAGAACAACATTTGCAAGAGTTCTGTTCTCTGTGTTATATGAACTACATTTCCCACAGTCCACTTCTCCACATTGTCATCACTACATTTCCCAGGGTGTCTGTCCCTAAGTCATCAGAACTACATATACCAGAGTTCCATTCTCTATGTCATCAGAAGTACATTTCCCACAGTTGCATTCTCTACAATGTCAAGCCTTCATTTCCCAGGGTGTCTTTCACTAAGTCATCAGAACTACACATCCCACAATCCCATTCACTATGACATCAAAACTACCTTTCCCACAGTTCCATTCTCTACCTTCTCAGAACTACATTTCCCACAGTGCCTTTCCCTGAGCAATCAGAAGGACATATCCCACCTTTCCTTTCTCTCTTTCATCAGAACTACATTTCACACAGTTCCATTCTTTATGTCATCAGAACTACATTTCCTACAGTTCCATTTTCTACATTGTCAAGAGTATATTTCTGACAGTTCCAATCTGTATGTCATCAGAAGTACATTTCCCAAAGTTCCAATCTTTTACTTCACATGAGTACATTTCCCACAGTTCTTTTCTCTTTGTCATCAAAACTACATTTCCCAGAGTTCCATTCTCTATGTCATCAGAACTACATTTCCCAGAGATTCATTCTCTATATTGTCAGGACTTCATTTTCCAGAGTTTTCTCTATGTCATTACAACTACATTTAGCACAATTCCAATCACTATGTCTTCAAAGACTACATTTCCCACAGTTCCCTTCACTATGTCTTCAGAACTACAATCCCACAGTGCCTTGCTCTACCTCATCAGAATTACATTTCCCACAGTAACTTTCTCTCTTCTATCAGAACTACACTTCCCACAGTTCCTTTCTCTAAGTCATCAGAACTACATTTCCCACAGATCAATTGCATATGTCATCAGAACTACCTTTCCCAAAGTTCTATTCCTACCTTCTCAGGGCTATATTTCCCACAGTGCCTTGCTCTACATCATCAGAATCACATTTTTCACAGTACCTTTCTCTCTCTCATCAGAACTATATTTCCAAGTGGTCCGTTCTCAATGTCATCAGAACTACATTTTCAACAGTTCCTTCCTCTACAATGTCAGAAATACATTTCCTAAACTGTCATTCTCTAAGTCATCACAACTACATTTCCCAAAATTCCATTCACTATGTTATCAAAACTACATTTCCCACAGATCAATTCCCTTCCTTCTCAGGACTACATTTCCCACACTACCTTTCTCTGGCTCATAAGAACTACATTTCCCAAAATTTCTTTCCCTACACAATCAAAGCTTTATTTCTCCACTGTGCTTTTCTCTGTGTCTTCAGAATTACATTTACCACAGTGCCATTTTCTGTGTCATGAAAACTACATTTCCCACAGTGCATTCTCTCCACCATCAGAACTTTATTTCACACAGTTCCTTTCTTTGTGTCTTCAGACACACATTTTCCTCTGTGCCTTTCTCTTTGTCATCAGAACTACATTTCCCACAGTTCCATTCACTATGTCATCAGAACTTCAATTCCCAAAGTTCCATTCTCTAACTTCTCAGGACTACTTTTTCCACAAGATATTGAGACCATGATTGGAAAAGCACAAGGACAAATAGCCAAACCAGTAGAAACACATGAACTATGAAACCAATGGTTGAGGAGCCCTCATGGATCTGGACCAGGCCCTATGGATAAGTGAGACAGTTGATGAGCTTGATATGTTTGGGATACCCCCAGGCAGTGGAGCCAGGATCTGTCCTTGTTGCATGGGCTGGCTTTTTGGAGCCTGGTGCCTTTGCAGGGACACTTTGTTTAGCCTGGGTGTAGGGAGGAGGGGACTGGATCTTCCTACTTTGAGTCTACCATGCTGGGTTGACTCCCCAGGGGAGACCTTGCCTTAGAGGAGGTGGGAATGAAGGGGTGGATTGAGGGAAAAATCTGGGGAATAGGAAGATAGATGATGGGGGAATCCGTGGCTGATATTTGAATTTTAATTTAATTAAATAAAAAAAGAAAAGAAAACTTTTAATGAAAAAAATAAACTGCCCAAGAGTCAAGAAAAGAATTCTCATCTGATATAGGTCTAATGTCCAAAATATACATGTACCCATGAAACCAGAAACAAAAATAAAATAAAATAAATGAAATAAAACAAAAATTCTAATCAGATTATGGTCTACTATCCAAAATATACCTATTGAATATAATTAGAAAAATAAAACAAGAATTGTCATCTGATAAAGGTCTAATATCAAATATGTACTTATTGAACCCAAGAAATTAAAGAACATAGAAAATTATACCTGATAAAGTCTAATATCCAAAATATATATATTGAACATAATTAGATAAATAAAACAAAAATGCTCATCTAATGAAGGTCTAATATCCAAAATATACGTATTGAAAAGAGAAATCAGATAAATAAACAAATATTCTCATCTAATCCAGATCTAATAATCAAAATACACATATTGAACATAATTTGATAAATAAAACAAAAATTCTCATCTGATAAAAGTCTAATATACAAAATATACACAATGAACACAAGAAATAAAATAAATAAAACAAAAATCCTTATCTGATATATATCTAATATCCAAAATATACATACTGAACTGAAGAAATTATATAAAACAAAAATTCTCACCTGATAAAGGTCTAATATTCAATATATATATATATTGAACACAAGAAATCAGAAAACCAAAACAAAAGTCACATGTGATAAAGGTCAAATATCAAAAATAGATTCCTTGAACACAAGAAATTAAATAAAACAAAAATTGGCACCTGACAAATTTCTAATATCCAAAATATACACATTGAACACAAGAAATTAGAAATACAAAATTCTTACCGGTTGTTATAATATCCAAAATATACATATCAAACACACAAAATTAGATAAATAAAACAAAGAGTCATCTGATAAAGGTCTAATATCCAAAATAGACATATTGAATATAATTAGATAAATAAAACAAAAATCCTCATCTGATAGGGTCTATTGTCCAGAATACACATAGTGAAAAAAAGAAATCACAAAAATAAAACACAAATTCTCATCTGATAAAGGTCTAATATCAAAAATATACATAATTAACACAAAAACTCTCATCTGATAAATTACTGATATCTAAAATACACATATTGAACAAAAGACATCAGAAAAATAAACTGTAATTCTAACGTGATAAAGGTCAAATATCAAATATCAAAAATATACTTATTGAACACAAACAATTAGATAAATAAAACAAAATTTCTCATCTGATAGGGTCTAATATCCAAAATACACATATTGAACATAATTAAATAAATAAACAAAAATTTTATCTGTTATAGGTCTAATATGAAAAATATACATACTGAACACAAGAAATTAAATTAAACAAAAATTCTCCTAATAAAAGTCTAATATACAAAATATACATACTGTACATCAAAAATTAAATAAAATAAATATCCTAATCTGATAAAAATCTGATATCAAAAATATTTACACGGAACATAATGAGATAAATAAAACAAAGATTCTCACCTGATAAAGGTCTAATATTCAAAACATACATATAGAACACAATAAATCAGAAAAACAAAACAAAATTCTCACGTGATAAAGTTCTAATGTAAAAAATACACTTATTGAACACAAGAAATAAAATAAAACAAAAATTCTGTTCTGATAAATGTCTAATATAAAAAATATACCTATTGAACACAAGAAATCAGATAAAATAAAAAATCTTATCTGTGAAAGTTCTAACATCAAAAATATACATATGTAACATAATTAGGTAAATAAAACAAAAATTATGATCTGATAAATGTTTAATACAAATATATACATATTGAATACACAAAATTAAATAAAACAAAAATTCTCATTCAATAAGGGACTAACATCCAAAATAGACATAGAGAACAAATAAATTAAGATAAATACAACAAAAATTCACATCTGAAAACGGTCGAATATACAAAATGTAGATATTGAACACAATATACTAAGTAAATAAAAGGAAAATTCCATCTGATAAAGGTCTAATATCTAAAATATATATATTGAAAACAAGATAAATAAAACAAAATGTACCATTTGATAAATGTCAAAAATACAACATAAACCTCATTTGATAAAGGTCTAATACCAAAAGTAAACATATCAAACAAAACAAAACAAAAAAACAAAACAAAAATTCTCATGTGATAAAGGTCAAATATCAAAAATATACTTATTGAACACAAGAAATCAGATAAATAAAATAAAAATTATCATCAGATAAAGGTCTAATACCAAAAATATACATGATGAACACAAAAATTATACAAATAAAACAAAAATTCTAATCTGATAAACATTTAATATTCCAAATATATACATTGAACCCAAGATATCATATAAATAAAATGAAAATTCTCATCTGATAAAGGTCTAATATCCAAAATATACATATTGAATATAATTAGATAAATAAAACAAAACTTCTCATCTGATAAAAGTCTAATATCCAAAAATATATATGGAACAGAAGAAATTAGATTAAACAAAAATTCCCACCCTTTCAGGTTCTGAAATTGAAAATATAAATATTGAACATGAGAAATCAGATAAATAAAACTAAAATTTTCACCTGATAAAGGTCTAATATACCAAATATACACATTGAACCCAAGATATCATATAAACAAAACAAAAACTATCATATGATGAAGGTCTAATACCAAAAATAAACATAATGAACACAAAAATTATAAATATAAAGCAAAAATTCTAATCTCATAAATGTTTAATATTCCAAATATACACACTGAACCCAAGATATCATATAAAGAAAATATGAATTCTCATCTAATAAAGGTCTAATATCCAAAATAAACATACTGAATAATATTAGAAAAAATAAAAAACTCAACGAATAAAATTCTAATATCCAAAATACACATAAAGAACAGAAGAAATTAGAGAAAACAAAAATTCTCACCAGTAAAGTTCTAAAATCAAAAATATAAATATTGAATATGAGAAATCAGATAAATAAAATTAAAATTCTCACCTGGTAAAGGTCTAATATCCAAAATATACATATTGAACACAAGAAATCAGAAAACCAAACAAAAATTCTGATCTGATGAATGTCTAATATCTGAAAAATACATATTGAACATAATCATAAAGGAAAACAAAACTTTAATCTGATAAAACTCAAATATCTAAAATGTACTTATTGAACACGAGAAATTAAATAAAACATAAAGTTTCATCTGATAAAGTTCTAATATCAAAAATATACATACTGAACACAACAAATCACAAAACAAAACAAAAATTCTCATCTGATAAATGTCTAATATCTGAAATATACATACTGAAGATAACTAGTTAAGTAAAATAAAAATTCTCATATGATAAATGTGTAATTTCCATACATATTGAACATAATTAGAAAAAAAACAAAAATTCTCATCTGATAAAGATCTAATATCCAAAACATACATATTGAACACAAGAAATTAAATAAAAAATATTTTAATGTGATAAAGTTGTAGTCTCAACAAATATACATATTGAACAGAAGAAATTAAATAAAATAAAAATTCTCATCTGATAAAAGTCTGAAATCCAAAGTAGACATATTGAGTTCAAGAGCTCAGATAGAGGAAAATTCTCATCTGAAAATGCTCTAATATCCAAAGTATACATATTGACCATAATTAGATAACTAACAAAAAAATCTCTTCTGATAAATGTCTAATATCCAAAATATACATATTCAACACAAGAAATTAAATAAAATAAAAATTCTCACCTGATGAAGGTCTATGTCCAAAAATATACATATTGAACCCAGGAAATCAGATAAATAATAAAAAATTCTCATCCTAAATAGATCTAATATCCAAAATATACATATGGAACACAAGAAATTAGATAAATAAAACAAAATTTCTCATCTGATAAAGGTCTAATATCAAAAGTATGCTTATGGAACATACTTAGATAAATGAAGCAAAAATTCTCATCTGATAAATGTGTAGTATTCAAAACATACATATTGAAAACAAGAAGTTAAAGAAAACAAACATTTTTATCTGGTAAAGTTCTAATATCAAAAATATACTTATTAGACATGAGAAATTAAATAAAACTAAAATTCTCATCTGATAAATATCTAATATCCAAAATATGATATTGAAAATAATTAGATAAGTAAAACAAAAATTGACATCTGATAAAAGTCTAATATCCAAAACATACATATTTAACAAAAATAATTAAATAAAAAATATTTCTATCTGATAAAGTTCTAATATAAAAATATACATATTGAACACAAGAAATCAGATAAATAAATCAAAAATTCTCATCTGATAATGGTGCAATATCCAAAATATACATATTGAACTTTATTAGATAATTAACACAAAAAAATCTCATCTGATAACGGTATAATATCCAAAATACACATATTCAACACAAGAAATTAAATAAAACAAAAATTCTCACCTTATGAATGTGCAATATCAACAATATACATATTGAACATAATTTGACAAATAAAACAATAATTATCATCTGATATATGTCTAATACCAAAAATATAATTATTTAACACAAGAAATTAAAAAAACGAATTCTAATCTGATAAAAGTCTGAAATACAAAGTAGACATATTGAGCTCAAGAGCTCAGAAAAATAAAGGAAAAATGTCATCTGATAAAGGTCTAATATCAAAAATATACATATTGAACATAATTAGATAACTAACACAAAAAAATCTCATCTGATAAATGTCTAATATCCAAAATATACGTATTCAACACAAGAAATTAAATAAAACAAAATTTCTCATGTTATAAAGGTCTAATATCAAGATTACCTATTGAGCACAAGAAAATTGATAATAAAAACAAATATTTTCATCAGATAAAGATCTGAAATCTGATATCCAAAATATACATATTGAACACAAGAAATTAAATAAAACAAAATATCACATAATAATGATCTAATATCCCAAATATGCATACTGAAAACAAGAAATCAAATATATGAAACAAAAATTATCATATGATAAAGGTCTAATATCCAAAATATACATATTGAACATAATAAGATAATTAAAACAAAATTTCTCATCTGATAAAAGTCTAATATCCAAAATATACATATTGAACACAAGAATTCAGATAAATAAAACAAAACATCTCATCTGATAAAGTTCTAATATCCAAAATATTTTCATTCAACACAAGAAATAAAATAAAACAATAATTCTCATCTTATAAAGGTCTCATATCAAAATTGCCTATTGAACATGAGAAATTAGATAATAAAAACAATTATTTTCATCAGATAAAGGTCTAATATCCAAACATACTACTTACTCACTCATAAGTGGATACTAAATGTGAGGGAAGGGATTGCCATACTGTAACCCACAACTCCAGAGAGGATAGCTAACAGAAATTAAATAAAACAAAAATTCTTAACTGATAGCAAACTAATATCCAAAATATACATGTTAAACACATGAAATCAGATAAATAAAACAAACATCCTCAACTGATAAAGGTCTAATATCCAAAATCAACACGCTGAACACAAGAAAATATATAAATGAAAATTCTCTTCAGTCAATGGTCTAATACCTGAAATACACATATTGAACATAATTAGATAAATAAAACAAAAATTCTCACCTGATAAAGGTCTAATATAAAAAATGTACATATGGATCATAGAAATTAAATAAAACAAAAATTCTCATCTCATAAAGATTTAATATCCAAAATATGCATATCAAACACAAGTAATTAAATTAATAAACAAAAATTGTCATCTGATAAAGGTCTAATTTCAAAAATATATTTATTGAACACTAGAAAATAAATGAAACAAAAATTCACACCAGATAGTCTAATGACAAAAATAGACCTACTGAAAACAAGAATTTAGATGAATTAAACACATATTCTCACCAATAACAGTCTAATATCCAAAATATACATATTGAACCAAAGAAACCAGATGAATGAAAAAAATTCTCATCTGATAAATGTCTAATATACAAAACATACATATTGAACACAAGAAATCAGATAAAAAAAAACAAAAATTCTCAACTGATAAGGATTAACATCCAAAATATTCATATTTAACACAAGCATCCAGAAAAACAAAAAATTCTCTTGTGATAAAGCTCTCATATCAAAACTATTCATTTTGAATATAATTTAGCAAATTAAACAAAAAATGTCAGCTGATAAAGGTCTAATATCAAAAATGTACTTATTGAACCCAAGAAATTAAATAAAAGAAACTATTTTATCTGATAATATTCCAACAACCAAATTACATATATTGAGGACAAGAAATTAAACAAAACAAAAATTCTGATCTGATAAAGTTCTAATATCAAAAATATAGATACTAAGCACAAGAAATCAGAAAAATAAAAAATATTCTCATCCGATCAAGGTCTAATATCAAATATATATATTGATCTCAAGAAATTAAATAATACAAAAATTCCCATCTGAAATGTGTCTAGCATTAAAAATAGGCATACTGAACATAAATAGATAAATTAAACAAAAATTCTCATCTGATAAAGGTCAAATATCAGAAATATACCTATTGAGCATAGAAATCAGAAAAATAAAACAAAAATTCTGATCTGATAAAGGTATAATATTAAAAATATGCATATGGAGCATAATTAGAAAAATAAAACAAAAATTCTCATCTGATAAAGGTTAAATATCTAAAATTTCCATATTGAACACAAGAAATCAGATAAATAAAACAAAAATTCTTACCTGATAAATGTCTAATATTCAAAATATTCTTATTGAACACAAGAAATTAAATAAAACAAAAATCCTCATCTAATAAATGGTTCATATCCAAAATACACATACTGAATACAAGAAATCATTAAAGCAAAGAAAATTCTCATATAATAAAGGTCAAATATCAAAAACATACTTATTGAAAACAAGAAATTAAGTAAAACAAAAATTCTCACCTAATGAAGGTCTATGTCCAAAATATACATATTGAATCCAGGTAATCAGATAAATAATAAAAAATTCTCATACTAAATAGGTCTAATATCCAAAATATACATGTGGAACACAAGAAATCAGATAAATAAATCCAAATTTCTCCAATAATAAAGGTCTAATATCTCAAATACACACATTGAACGCAGGATATCATATAAATAAAATGAAAATTATCATCAGATAAAAGTCTAATAACAAAAATATGTATATTGAATACATGAAATTAAATAAAAATAAAATTCTCATCTCTTAAAGGACTATTATCAAATTAGACATATAGAACACAAGAAACCAGATAAATAAAATAAAAGTTCTCATTTGATGAAGGTCTAATATCAAAAATATTGATATTGAACAGAAGATACCAGAGAAATATAAGGGAAATTCCATCAGATAAATGTCTAATATCAAAATATCCATATTGAACATGAGAAATCAGAAAAAACAAAACAAAAATTCTCATGTGATAAAGTTCTAAAAAGAAAAGTATATATATTGAACACAAGAAATAACATAAAACAGAAATTATCAATGATAACGATCGAATATCAAAACTAGACATACTGCCCAGAAGTTTCCTGTAGAGTCTTTACCAGGAAATTGTTTAACAAGTGTCCTTCTCAGTCAGCATCAAGTCTATAATGTTTTGTGGATAGGGTGATAAGGAGATGCAGGAACTTATGAAGAACTATAGCATATATAAATTTATGATATCATTACCTTGTGTACATAAAATTTCAGTAGGAGATAAACATTCAGTTCCACACATGGAAAGAAATAAAGGATGTCCAATCAATCGTGGAGAGATCTCTGGCTTTGGATGAAGGGGGTGCTGAAGGGCTTCCCTTGTATCCCAGCAGAGGCTCCTGCAAAGGTCAGCTTGACTTCTAGTGTATTGTGATGAAAGCTCATTAGCAGGGAAACAATACAGTTCCCATGACATCTGCAGCTCTTCCCTGGACATTCTGTTGTATCCTGGAGAGTCATGGCATCCTCTGTGATGTCACCTATGTTGTGGCAACACCAACTGCCCTTGGGAAGCTTATTCAATGTCTTCACCATTTACTGATGAACATGATGGCATACTGGAGTCTAATTCAAAAAGAGAATGAAGAGGGTAGAGATACCAGAGAGTGACAGAAGAAAAATGACCTTCAGCCTCAGTGTAAAACATCAAGGAAGAAATGGTCAAGAGAATGGTGTAATGAGTTCTGTGCAGGAAAATGGAAGCTTCCTGGAGGAACTGGGCTTGAGCTGAATCTTCCAGTATTGGGGAACAGAAATCTGGAGTCTCTGGGAACCAATAAAACCTCCCTGTTTGTCATGGCTCTTGAAATTCAAGCATTCCAGGATATTAAGTGTTCTGGCTCAGAGGTCAGGAACTGGTAAGGCCAAAGCTTTATGCTGGGAACTCTTGGCTTTCATTCCTTTTGGAGGATAGGCATTGGTGAGTGAACATGAGACCAACATTAAAGAGGGAGGGATTAATGAGGTGTGCCAATTTAGGCAGGACATCACTGTACTTCAACCACAGTGTCTAACTTTAGGTACTTCCCAGCTGCTCTGTGTGTCCTGAGTTGTCAGTGAGTTGACTTTTGAGTCTGGTGACCATGTTCTGCCCTTATATGTCTTCTCCGTCAATAGTTATATGGTGAGTGACCTCTCAAGATATTTGGGGAAACTCTAAATTACTGGGGTGATTATGAACTATGGCATTTTCTGCTGACTTGTAAACCAACATGCTTGCAAACTCTGCAGCCAAGATAAATTCTGATTCTGAAGCTGTGAATAAGCCTGAAGAGGCTATCTACTTGGTATTGGTGTAATTATTAAGGCCACTCCACGTAGTTAAAAGGAGATTTATTTAATGACGCAACTTACAAATTAAGGGATAGGTAGGTCGCGGGGTCTGGGGAAGGTGTATCACAGTCCAGCGGTGTTCTCTGGAGCTCTGCTTGGTACACCTCTCCAGTTCAGGGTCCCACAACAGAGCGAGCGCCCGCCGATCCAGATCTCGGGTCCCCAGGCGCCTCCTTTCGCCCCGCCTTGTAGGCGTGACAGTTGCCGAAGTCTCAATGGGGGTTGGAACTTCCAGATCAAAGCTGGAATGGCTACCCACTACATCTGCCCCTTTTTGTCTAAATAAGAAAGTTCTAACCTAATACAAGACTATATACAAAGGAATGGTTATCAAATATAGTCCAGGAATAATGAGGGATAATGACCTAGATAAGATGGAACTACAACCAATGCAAACAATATCAAGCAAGAAACACATACTATAATCCAGAGAAGTATAGAGCATAGGTAAATGGCATGTTACAAAGATCATTCCAAAAGGTGTCCTATCCTAAAGAACCTGAATCTAATACTTAATATGTTCTATCTACTAAGTTGTAACTATAACTGCTAGTCTTCAAAACCATCAAAGACCTGAGAAGGAATATAATGGTACCTGAGAAATGGTAGATGGATGCAAGCAACTTTCGGGAATCTTGCGAGAGTAGACCAAGACAGCTGGCAGCCTGGACAGTCACCTAATGTTTCTCAGCATTGTTGGTGCATTCAAATTGGCTACAGGCCTAAAGTATCTGACAGACCATTTTTAGAAGCAGGAATTCTGAAAGACCATATTACCCTGTCTTGGCAGAGTACAGTGGTCGCTTTCCTTGTGTCCCACTTGTCCAGAAAGGACAGCATTGCATTTGTACTGTCAGTCATCGAGGCAAGGGCAGTTCTTTGCCCAGTAGGCCATTTTGTGCCAAGAAGACAAACTTCCAAATGGAAATGTCTTAGAAGCCCAACATTCTCTCGGGATCAAATTGGTGCAGCCAGGAGCAATTGTGTCTCATGTCAACAGAATTCTATGTTATTTAAATGCCATTTTCTCTAGGTTTATGAAGTGTTTGAAGATTACCTGTCCATCTGATCTATCTATCTGTAAATCTGGATAACCTAACTAATGTAACTATAGAGATGACAAGCATAGGTGACTATAAATCTATAAGTCTTATCTACCGAAATAACCTAAGGACTAAGGCTTCACGTAAACAAGGTAAACAGTCTATAAACAAGTGTATGGTAAAGAACAATGACTTCAAAATTGTGACAATACACAAGATGTTATAACAGAGGTAGGAGTATATAGTGTGATATGCAATATGAAAATAATCTTAAATATATATCAATATTTATAACAGAGGTAGCAGTATGTAGTGTGATATGCAATATGACAATAATCTTAAATATATATCAATATACCGAATATCCTAAACAGAAGTAGAACATACATAAAGTATGACAGATATAAATTTACATTTGTATCAATATACAAATATTTCAAATAAGAGTAGAAATATATGTACATTATAACAAATATAGTTCTGTATTTGTATCAATATACAAATTGTCTTAAACAGGAATATAAAAATAGTTTACATTTGTATCAACATATAAGAATCCATAACAGTGCAAATTATTTAAGGCAGCTATTTACTAAATTTGTTTACTAGTATACACAATAATCTACCATAATATCTTATACCTATCCATTCCATTTCTTCTTTTCCCTTTTTTCTCTCTCTTTTTTTTAGAATACTGAGTTTAATATTTTCTTCCACCCACAACCCTATAACCATCATCCATAACCCTGAGAATTATGAAACCTAAGGGAGAAGGGGCATTGTTTTCTTAGAATTGCTTCCTGCTGTTTAGGGGGTGATGTTATCTTTGTTGGGTACTGTGAGAAAGCTCAGATAGTTAAATCTCAGTTAGACTAACTGTAATAGAGTAATAGGTAAGATTGTCTGAAATTCTGGTAAGAAGTATAGTGTGATGATGATTACCATGGCATCATTCTGGATTGGGTATAGTTGTTGTTGGGGCCCCATCTTCGTTCTGGAGACTTCTGAGATTGCTATTAGAAAAAATTATTTGTTATCAAAATAGAAGATTTGGATTTAAAGAGGACATAGCATGTAAGAAAGGATTGTGAGAAATCAAGAGTAAGCATGGAGAGAATTAGAGTCTAGAAGACAGTGGTCCCTTTTTATTCGTTGCCTCTGTCCCACACCAGAGGGCTCTTCTGATATGGGACTGAAGAATCTCTCAAACTTTTCTTTTAGCAATGTGCTTGGGTTTAGAGAAGGAGTGAGCCAATTCCATCTCCAAAGCCACCTTGACTTATAATTGAATTGGAACCACAACTTTTCTAGATTGATAGAGAGATAGATGTTAGACAGTGAGATTTTACCGTGTGTAGATTGGTACCAATAGATTCTTTCTTTCTGCTGTAAACATCCGGATATCCAAGGCCTTATGATTTTTGGAAGATGGGTATTTCCATTATCCTGGAAAGACAAAAACAGAACCCTACCCCAACCTTTGATTGTTAAATTTTTCTTACAACTTGTGGAGATGTCACATTGGTGGATGATCTTTTACTTCTCCTCATCAAGGGGTTTTTCCTGTTCGAATCGAATTTTTATTAATTTTGTTGGTATCCATAGCTTTTCTTCTCCTGCAGAAACAAAGGCAAAACCCCTTCCCCAACGTAGAACATATCCAGGTTTCCATTTTGAGGTCAGCACATCCTTGAAATAAACCGGTTGGTTTAGCTCAGGAGTTTTGTCTGTTGTCCAATGTCTCTCCGCAGCTGTTGTTCCTTTCTCATCAGCATTGAGAAAATTGAAGGTTAATAAAGCACTATGCATTCTATTTCTAGGAGTCATTGTTACCTGTTGCTGTTTATTTAGCATATCCTTTAAAGTTCGATTGGATCTTTCTATGACTGCTTGGCCTGTGGGATTGTGTGGTATACCTGTAACATGCTTTATAATGTAATAAGCAAAGAATTGTCTCATTTTATTGGAGACATATGCTGGGACATTGTCTGTCTTAATTTGTACAGGTATTCCCATGATGGCCATAACTTCTAATAGGTGTGTAATCACAGAATCAGCCTTTTCAGAACTCATAGGAGTTGCCCATTGAAATCCTGAATAGGTGTCAATGGTATGATGTACATACTTTAATCTTCCAAATTCTGCAAAATGAAACACATGCATCTGCCAAATTTCATTTCTTTGTATACCTTTTGGATTGCTCCCTGTAGGTAATGGAATTTGGTTATAGATGGAACAAGTAGGACATTTTTTCACAATATCCTTAGCCTGTTGCCAAGTAATGGAGAAATCCTTCTTCCAACCTTTGCTATTTACATGGTATTTCTTATGAAATTCTGAAGCTTCTAGCACATTACCTATTAGTAACTGATCAATCTCATCATTACCTTGTGCTAGAGGTCCTGGCAGACCTGTATGGGATCTGATATGTGTTATATATATAGGATGTTCCTTTTTTTGATGATTTCCTGCAATTGTATGAATAATGAAGTTAATTCTGTATTATCAGGAATAAATTCAGCCGTTTCAATATGTAAAACAACTCTCTCTGCATATTGAGAGTCAGTGACTATGTTGAGGGGTTCTGTGAAGTCCATCAGTACCATAAGAATGGCATACAGTTCTGCCTTTTGTACAGAGCTGTATGGACTTTGTACCACTTTACTTAAGTCTCCTGATTTATATCCTGCTTTCCATGATTTATTTACATCAGTATAGAATGTGAGGACTCCAGAAATTGGCTTTTGTTGTACAATGTGAGGAAGGACCCATTTGCTCTTCTTTATGAATTCTATTCTCTTGCTTTTGGGATAGTGGTTGTTAATCTCTCCCAAAAAGTTACTGCAGGCACTCTGCCAGTATTCATTACCTTTCCATAGTGATGAAATTTCTTCATTAGTTAAAGGTTCTACAATTTCTGCTGGGTCCATTCCTGTCAACTGGCGAAGTCTTAGTTTACCTTTTTGAATCAAATCAGAGATCTTTTCTATATAAGTCTTTAATTTCTTATTTGGTTTACATGGTAGGAATATCCATCCCAATATAATATCTTCCCTCTGCATCAAAATACCTGCTGGGGAATGTCTGGAGGGGAATATGACAAGAATGCATTTAAGTTCTGGATCCACACGATCCACATGTGCTTCTCGAATTGTCTTTTCTACTAGAGCCAATTCCTTCTCAGCTTCGGCTGATAATTCTCTTGTACTATTTAATTCTTTGTCCTGTTCTAGAGTATTAGCCAAATTTTGTAGTCCATCTTTGGGTATTCCCATGATACTCAGCAAGTTGGAAATGTTTCCTAATAACTTTTGAAAATCATTAAGAGTCTTCAATTGATCTCTCCTTAGTTGTACCTTTTGGGGTTTAATTTTTTGTAGCTCTATCTTATATCCTAAGTAATTAATAGAATCTCCTCTTTGTATTTTTTCAGGAGCAATTTGCAGTCCCCAGCGAGGCAAAACTTTTTTTACTTCTTCAAACGTGCTTTCTAATGTATCTAATTTTGGATCAGCTAATAGGATATAATCCAAATAGTGATAAATTATAGATTGTGGAAACTTTACACGAATTATCTCCAATGGTTTCTGCACAAAGTATTGGCACAAAGTAGGGCTGTTTAACATTCCCTGTGGGAGGACCTTCCATTGACATCTCTTGACTGGCTGAGAATTGTTATAATTAGGTACTGTAAAGGCAAATTTTTCTCTATCATTTTTTGTAAGGGTATGGTAAAGAAACAGTCTTTTAAGTCAATAACTATTATAGGCCATTCTTTAGGCATCCCAGTCTATAGGGAGCCCATTGGCTGAATTACTTTATCAATAGCTCTCAGATCTGTCAGCATTCTCCAATTACCAGATTTTTTTTAATAACAAATACAGGAGAATTCCAAGGGCTGGTAGATTCTTCAATGTGTTGAGCATTTAACTGCTCTTGAACCAGCTGTTCTAAAGCTTGCAGCTTCTCTTTTGTCAAAGGCCATTGTCCAACCCAGACAGGTTTATTAGTTAGCCATTTTAAAGGTAAGGCAGTTGGTACTTCTGAGAGTTCAACAGCAGTCGTGCTCTGTTTGTGAACAGCCTGAATGGTTGGTGCCTGATTTTTATAGCATGTCATGATATTGTTCCTAGAAACATACATTGGTCTGTATTCCTTTTCTGAAAGTGTAGGAATTTTAATCTGGGTATTCCACTGTTGTAACAGATCTCGGCCCCAAAGATTTACTGCTACATTTGCTACATATGGCTTCAGCCTTCCTCTCTGTCCTTCTGGCCCTATGCATTCAACCCATCTCGAACTCTGTTTTATCTGACATAGGGTGCCAATCCCTAAAAGTTGGACATCTACCTCTTGAAGAGGCCAATTCAGATGCCATGATTTTGGTGTACTTATACTCACATTTGCACCTGTGTCTACCAGGCCCTCCAGAACCAGGCCATTAATTCGAATCCTAAGCTTTGGTGTTTGTTCATTTATGGAAGTCTGCCAAAATATTTGTTTTATAGTGTTTGTAAACTGTAATCCACCTATCAGAGCTGTTTTATCATCCATTGCAGTATCGGTTTTTACATTAGGCATTGATTTATTCAGTTGTCCTGGAGAGGAATTTCTTCCACCGTGGCTGGGAATGTTTGCACTACATTTGATTTGGGGGCCTGTAAGAGGCCCCCTGGGGCCTTTCCCGCAAGTAAAGGGTTGCCTCGTATATCTATTTTTGATCTGCACTCACTGGTCCAATGTCGGCCTTTGCCACACTTTCTACGTAATCCTGGAGGTGGTTGGAGTCTCCTGTTTAGGCTATTCCTAATAGGAGTATTACTTCTAGGAGTACCCCACATACAGTTTTTACTTATATGACCTGGTGTACCACATTTAAAACATTTGGTAACACGGGGCCTTCTTTCACCTCTGGGATTTGTCTCTCCTATCCAAGCCTCATTACTGTAGTTACGAGATTCAACAACATTAGTATACTGAATCCACTCTTCCAAAGGAGCTGATCTGATCTTTAATGGTGTAAGTATTCTTCTGCATTCTGCATTAGCATTGTCAAATGCCAAGGACTCAGTTAATACTTTTCTTAATTCTTTATCTGATACAGCTTTTGTTATAGCTGTGTTCAGCCTTTGTAAAAAATTGGTGAAGGGTTTGTGAAGTCCCTGAAATATCTTTGTGAATACCTCAGTTGGTTTTCCAGGTTCTGGAAATTTTTCCCAAGCATTTAGAGCTGCTGTACGGCATAGGGATATTGTATGCTCATCATAAGTGGCTTGTACATTGCTGTTAGTGAAACATCCCTCACCAAGTATTTGATCTTGGGAGATCACAAAACCTCTGATTTTACCTTGTTGTTCTAAATTTTTTGCCTCTTCTCTCAACCAGCTTTTCCACTGTAGCTGCTGGCTATATTCTAGAACAGCTGAAATTAACTGATGCCAGTCATCTGGGATGATTCTATGTGAGGTAAACCACGAGTTTAACATCTGTCTTACGAATGTGGAGTGTATCCCATAGGTAACTACTGCTTCCTTTATATTTTTAAAGTCCCTTGTTGAAATTGGTTGTAATGTATATGTAGTATATGGCTTGGGGTGTGTGTCATCTGCTGGCTTCTCATGGATGATAACAGGATAAGCCATTGTGTGAGAGCCATTTGAAGATGTTACAACCTCTATGGTCTTGCCCTTCTGCTTATTAGGTCCCTTGTCATGTTTACTGAGAGTTTCTTCTAAGGCTTGCAAGCAAGCACCTAAGGTCTGTTCTATGGAGTGAACCTCCTCTCTGGCAAGGGACTCCAGATTTCTCATGGAATCATAGAAATTTTTATGTTCCTCAGAAACACATGATTCCATGGACCTTATCTTATCAATTAATGATAATCTTTCTTCCTTAAATAGTGTCTGGAGAGTTAATGTTCTGTCCATTAAATATTCACATTTATTATCAATAAGATCAATTTTTGGTACAAGCCTGTTTTGTAAATCCTGATCAGCAGATTCCAGGGAAAGAATCTTTTTCTATATGCTTTCATTGTTATCTCTTAAAGCAGATTCCAGAGAAAGAATCTTTTTCTGTACGCTTTCATTGCTATCTCTTAAAGCAGATTCCAGAGAGAGAATCTTTTTCTGTACGCTTTCATTGCTATCTCTTAAAGCAGATTCCAGAGAAAGAATCTTTTTCTGTAAGTTTTCATTGCTCTCTTTTAAAGCAGATTCCAGAGAGAGAATCTTTTTCTGTAAGCCATCATTGCTATCTTTGAAAGCCTGTAAATCCTGGCTAGCAGATTCCAGAGAGAGAATCTTTTTCTGTAAGTTTTCATTGCTATCTTTTAAAGCCTGAAAATCCTGGTTAGCAGATTCCTGAGAAAGAATCTTTTTCTGTAAGTTTTCATTGCTATCTTTTAAATCCTGTATCAGTCCCAATAATGACTCATCTTTGTTCTTGTTATTAAACCAGTGTTTGAACACTGTGTGAATTATTACAATGAATGCCAAAATGGTACAGGCCAGATATGACTTAGGAAGGTCGTATATTTCCAGGAAGATGTCATTCATCATATAGGCAAAAGGGTTTTCAAATTCTTGTGAGGTAATGTTGTCAGCCACATTACAAGAATTACTCAAAATTTGTTAGTCAATTTTAAGGTGTAAAATTATCAAGTACTTTTACTTGAAACAATATGCTTACCTTTCGTGGTTTCCGAGGGTGTAGTAGCACTTTTCAGCCAGCAGGTGGCATTGGTACAGCTCCAAAGCAGGGCCTGCTGGTGATCTTGGCTGACTGCAGCATGCTGGAGTCAAGATGGCGGGAGCCGGAGCCAGCGCCGGCACTCAGAAAGGCAGGGAGTGCCTCTTTCGCTAGTCTCTGGGCTAAGTTAGGGAACTGAGACCGGACTAGCTGCTCCCTTTTTCGGGAATGGAACCATGTAGGCATTCCCTGGTTATATGGAACTTTGCAGGCGGGTTTAGGTACCCGCTAGCCAGGAAGGAGGCTGAGGGTGGAAGCCACACAGGCCTTTGGAATTTGCCCCATGTGAGCTCCAGATATTGGTGAAATTATTAAGGCCACTCCATGTAGTTAAAAGGAGATTTATTTAATGGTGTAAATTACAAGTTAAGGGATAGGTAGGTCGTGGGGTATGGGGAAGGTGTATCGCAGTCCAGCGGTGTTCTCTGGAGCTCTGCTTGGCCCACCTTCACCGTCCAAGGTCCCGGAACCGAGTGAGTGCACCGCCCATCCAGATCTCAGGTCTCCAGGTGCCTCCCTTGGCCCCGCCTTATGGGGGTGACAGTTGTTAAGGTCTCAATGGGGGTTGGAACTTCCAGATCAAAGCTGGAATGGCTACCCACTACACTGACCCAATTAAAAGAGAGCAGAGACTTTCAAAAATAAAAATAAACCAATCCCAGCTGCATCAGTGCCAAACCCCCAACTGCCATGAAGGGATTGTGTTTTTTGCCTTTAAATAGCTAACCTCACAAAGAAAGAGCAACTCCTCCCTGCCTCACTCTATTGGGTGTAGGAATGAGTTCCCTGTCTAGACTTGTATCTATAGAATAAACCTTGCTGTTGCATTCTGGACATCCATGGTCTTCAGTGGTCTTTTTGGGGTTACAATATGGGCATAACAGTAATTACATTCAGAATGGGAAAGACCTGCCAAACAACTGAAAACAAGTGCTGGAGAAGAACTGCGGCAAAAGAGTAATGTCATGAGCAAGAATGATATGTGTAGTTAGTGTGACAAAAATTATATTTTATGATGTTGATGGTCATCACACAAAGTTCACACTCCTAATTCCTAACTAAGGTCCTAAGACTCCTTCCTCAAGGCTGCTCACCTGTTCTAAGTATGTTTACTGAAGGTCAGGTCTAATCTCTAATAGACATCTGTTTTGAAGCTTAGGATCCTGGGGGAGACTTTTCATATGTAGTGTAGATCAATGTGGTGTCTTTCCAGATGTATAGACCAGAGCATTGCTCTTGATTTCTGGTTATATACTGTCCAGTGTGTGTCATGGTGTTCTGGGACTGTGTCTACTTGTCATTAGATAGTGATGTCACTGGGCTCTACTTATCAGGTACAGCTTTGGGTGTAGTGAAGTTACTAACTAAGCTATTTTTACTTGTCTAAAAGATCTTTCTTTTAATGCTCATTCCAATTAGAGTTCTGATTCACATATACATATGACCATGAACAACAAAAAATAACCAAGATTCCTTGGAATGAATAACGGTATAGCTTTTCATTATGTACCTAAAAATAGAAAAAATAAAAGTATAACCTGTAAAAGTTATTGGCAGCAAATTTATTAAAACAGTCAACTCAAAAACCATAATTGATATTAAGGAAGTGCACAACTGGACTCCCTAATCACTTCGAGGACAAGGATCAACCTTGTCATTATTCCCACATTGGGTTAAATGTAAGCTGAATATTTCACTTAATCTATCAAGGGGACTTAGGTGGGCCCTACCAAAATTTTCATGGTCTAATAAATTATGGTATAGAAACAAACTTATACTTTTAGTCTTTCTCAATAGAATGGGTTCATTGTTTTCTCACACAGGACATATCCTTCTTCTTTGTGAACATTAATACTTAGTACCTGTGGTAGTCTGGATGGAATTTTCCCCCATAAGTTCATAGAGATTGGCACTATTAGAAGGTGTGGCTTTGTTGGAGGAAGTGTGTCACTGTAGAGGTGGGCTTTGAGATCTCATATATGTTTAAACCATGTCCAGTCTCCCAGATTACCTGTAGGTCATGGTGTAAATGCCCAGCTCCTTTTCCAGTACCATGTTTGCCTATGTGATGCTATGTTCACCATGATGATAATGGACTAAACCTCTAAAAATGTAAGCCATGCAAATTAAATATTTTTCCTTTGTAAGAGTTGCCATGTTCATGGTGTCTCTTCACAACAATACAAACCCTAACTTAGTCAGTACATGATTCATTAGTCTTTAGGGAGGAAATACTTTTGAGAAACACTGATAATTTTACTTTTTTGATAGAATCATATTATGTATAGGCTTATGTGATTTCTCTTCATGTTTTATTAATAGAAATCCTAGTAATCCATTACAGCCATTCTTTATTTCATGTAACACTCAACAACAGGTATTTAACTCAACGTGTTGATAGCATAATAAATAATAGTAAAATTGTTTATCAGCAATCTCATATTTTGATTCTAGTAAAATTAAAAATAGAGGGATATTCCAAAAATTTCAATAAAATGCTTGGAAAATTTCCAACTATTTTAGAAAAATATTCTTAAAAATCCATTGGGTTACCAGTAGCTGGAATATTTACTTTTATAGGTATTGTTTCAGCTTCCACAGTTGGAGTCTTAGCATTAAACCAAAATCTGTAAATACCTCAATTTACAAATAAATTAGATAAAATGTTTCTAAATTAGAAGAAGTTCAAGGAAAGATGGATATTAATTTCATAGAATGATTGGATGGAGGGGAAATAACCTAGGAATGTAAACAGTAAAAATTTTCTACCACTTCCAGATCTACTGAAGTTTAAAGAAATATAAAGACTCTTGTTTGAAAGTTCCCACCTATTCAGAAAACTGTCATGCTTTGAATAATGGGCCAATGGTATAGAATAAAATGTTTTCTGGGATTTGTTTTAAAATATTCAATAGATATTAAGCATTTAACTATACAGTGTGAGGATTATTCTAGTTGGAGCTTTCTAATGAGTTCTTGTCTCAAACAACAAAGCAAAATATATTAAAATATATGTGTGTGTGTGTTTGTGTGTGTGTCTGTTTCTGTGTGTTATTGAGGAATATCTTACTATCACAATCCCTTCACAGACCAAAATGTCTTGAATTCAAGGAGAACTGCTTGGCTCTGCTACCATACTAAGCTATATTTATTTCTGAGAATGATTTGACAGGGACCAGTGGCTGACACCTGAAAATACTTTAAGAGATATTGTCCTGAACCATGAGACCTCTGCAGAGGTTAAGCTGGGACATTTCAATGCATTTTGGAAAAATGATTTCAGGATGAGACAATACAAATCAGAATTGAAATTTTATTTTGAGACAGGGTTTCTCCATGTATCTCTAGCTGTCCTTGAACTCAGAATATAGATGAGGTTGGCCCCAAACTCCCATAACTCTGCCTACCTCTGCTGCCCAAGTATTGAAATAAAAGTCATGTGCCACATCATCCAAATGTAATTTTATTATTTATTTGCTTATGACTGTTTTTATCTGTGTCCTAATTTATATCTGGATAGGTATGCATGTGTTTTATGGTTTAGTTATAATAGTCAGAGAACATTTTGGGTGTTGGTCCTTTCCCTTCAGCATGTTTGAGACAGGGTCCTTAGTTTACTATCACATGTAAATAACCTTGCAAGATTTATTCTGTCTGCCTTTTATCTTGCCTTAAAATTACTGGATTAGAAGCATGCATTGTGGCAACTGTTTTTTATAAGACAGAAGTAAAGGGATAGTTGCAAGGTGAGTACTTTATTTGTCAAACCTTTTTAACAGCCCTGAAGTTTATTGAGGAGAGATTTTTGAGTATGTGTATTTTGAGACATGGTCTGATATTCTAACCCTGTCTTGCCTTGAACTCACTAAGCAGTAGATAGGCTAGGCCTAGGATTTTTTTTTTTTGGTTTTTCGAGACAGGGTTTCTCTGTGTACCTTTGCGCCTTTCCTGGGACTCACTTGGTAGCCCGGGCTGGCCTTGAACTCACAGAGATCTGCCTGGCTCTGCCTCCCGAGTGCTGGGATTGAAGGCGTGTGCCACCACCGTCCAGCAAGACATGGTCTGATCTTCTAAACCTGTCTTGCCTTGAACTCACTAAGCAGTAGTTAGGCTAGGCCTGGAACTTGAAGAGATCCACCAGTTTCTGCTTCATGTGACAAGACTTGGAAAAAAAGAGACTTTTTTAATGGATTTAACACAGATATTGGTAGGAAGTAGAGACATTGGGGAAGTGTCATTTTGTGAGGGAGAGCTACACTTAATTAATAGAGAGCCTTGTTACATTTTGGGGACATTGTAAGTTCCAGTTCAGTGAGTTTTTTGGGAGCTCCTCTCTTTTTCTGTGTTTCTTTCTCTTCTCTGTGTCTCTCTGCCTCTCTCTCTCTGTCTCTCCTTTTTTAATACCAAAAAGAGTAGAAGTAGCAAGGCAGAGACATGTAAGAAACATTTCATGGACAGAGCTAACTAAGCCCTTTGACAATGAAGCCACACCTGTCTGAAACAGAGCTACAGGATTTGTTGTCTATTCACACTGTGTCCACATTTCAACCTTTTTTTTTATTTTTATTTATTCTTCTGTCATACTATACATCCAAACTGCAGTTTTCCCTCCCACCATTCCTATGAGTCCTATCCATTGCTCCCCTCTTCACCAGATCCACTCTTCCTCCATTTCCCTTCATGATAGAGCAGCTATACCAGGATTATCAAAAAATAACCCTGCATAACAAGTGACAATTAGACTAGGGAGGAACACTCATATCAAAGCTGGATGAAGCAAACTAGTAAGAGTTACAGGATTTCAAGAGCAGGCGAAGGAGTAAGAGACACACCCCCACTTCCACTGTTAGGAGTTGCACAAAAACACCAAGATATACAATGGTAACACATATGTGGAGGAACAGGTGTGGACCCATACAGGTAGCAAATACATTTTCAGTCACTGTGAGCCCCTGTGATCTTTGTTTAGTAGATTCTCTGGGCTATGTTCTCTTCTGTCCTTTTAGTTAGAAAAATTTGTTTTTTAATCCTTTTTGGGATTTGAGCTGAGAGTTTCCTCCTTCTATTCCTATTATTTTAAGGATTGGTCTTTTAATATTGTTCCATATTTCCTGGATCTTATGTTTCAGGAAATCTTTAGATATAACATTTCCTTTCATCAATATAGCCGTATTTTCTATTATATCTTTAAAGCCTGAAATTCTCATTCCATGTCTTGTATTCTTTAGTGAAGCTTGCCTCTGTAGTTCCTGCTTGAATACCTAGATTTTCATTTCTAGAATTTCTTCAGTTTGTGTTTTTTAATTGCTTCTATTTCCATTATCAGGTCTTAAAGAAGTCATTCATTACCATAAACTGTTTTTTTGTCTTTGGCTTTCTTTAAGGGAGTTGTTAATTTTTTCCTATATTACATTTCTCCTTTCTCTACTTTCTTTATAGGAATTCAATTCACTTCCTCTTTAAGAACTCCCATCATCTTTATAATGTTTGTCTTAATTGTCATTTACCTGAGATGCAATGTCCAGGGCTTGATGTAGTAGGATAGCAGGAATCTGGTAGTGACAAATTGCTCTAGCTGATGGTGATTATGTTCTTATGATGGTGTCCAGGTATCTGGATTTGAGGTGATTGTGGCTCTGGGTGCTGATTTCTCAGTGTGTCTTTTTTGGATGGGTGTTTTATTCCTTGGTTTCTATTTGCTCTTTGTTCTTCTCTTCTTGTGGTCTATGATTGAACAGGGGTTTTCATCCCAAGTTGGGGCCTTGAAAGGTAACAGTGTTACCTTTCTTCCAGCAGAGAGTATCTGCCCAAGTTTGGGGATGACAAAAGGGAAGAGAGGAGGGAGTTTGGGGATAAGGTTAAGGGGGAACTGAGAAAGTAAGGGAGGTCTTTGGGCAGGTGGCCTACATAGACATCTGGCAGATTGTGTGTCCTTTGTTAGAGAAAGGATTCAACCCAAGTTGGAGGCAACAACACAAAGATGAATAGAGAAATGGGATTGAGGATAGTGTTGGGGGTTTATTGAAAGACTGCAGGATGTCCAATGTGAGCAGCTTATTTAGATTTCTGGTGGCTGGCATTGCCTCTGGTCCAGCAGGGTATCTTTACCTCAGGTTGCCTACATGTTCTGGCTGATGTGGCCTGAATTTGAGCAGAGGATATCCATCCAATTTGGGTTTGGGGATATGGATTTGAGAGTGGCAGCTGTAGGGTTGGTGGAGGATTGTGTCTGTGGGAATGTGGGAATGGTGGAAGTTTCATGGGCCAATGACCTGGTTACCTTATCTCTGGCTGGTGTGACATACATATGACCAGGGGATGTCTGCTTGTGTTGGCACCTGGAGCACAGCCTTATCCCTCTTCTTCTACATGGAAGTGTATACTGTGCCATTGTATATTGGAAATCCTTTATTTGTTTCTTGATTTGTACTAGATGTGACTGTCAAGAGATTGTCTAGATTGTCAGTGCTAGAAGAGACTTTGGGCATTTGAGCTGTTTGAGGCTGTAATAGATTATGAGGATAATTGAACTTAGATTAAATACATTTTCATTTTTCATTTTCTCTTGGTATTTATTCTTCTCTCATGCAATTTATCCTAACTGCAGCTTCCACTTCCTCCACTTCTTCTGGTCACCCCCCTGAAATCCTCATTCCTCCAAATTCACTGCAACTCTGTTTTCCTTCATAAAATAGTAGGATTCCCAGGGATATCAACCAAACACATTATAACAAGGTGCAATAAGGCTAGGCACAAATCCTCATATCAAGGCTGGAGAAGGTAAACCAATAGGAGGAAAGGGGTCCCAAGAGCAAGCAAAAGAGTCAGACACCAAGATTCCTACAGTTAGTAGTCCCACAAACACCTCAAGCTAAACAACCATCACATGTATGCAGAGGACCTGGCACACAGCCATGATTGCCACTTTAGTTTCTCTGAACCCCTATGCACCCTGCTTGTTGATTCTGTGGGCCAGATTGTCCTTGTTTCTTCAATCTCCCTGGATCTTACAATATTCATTCCCTCCTTCCACAGGATTCCAAAAGCTCCATCTCATGTTTGGGTAAGGATCTCTGCATGTGTTCTCATCATCTACAGAAAGAAACCTCTCTGATGACAATTAGGCTAGACAACAATCTTTTATTAAAACAGAATATACTTAATATATAATATATAAGTGATCTCATTTTTTTTCCTTGGTCAGTTGTATTTGGTTCTTTCCTAGTTCTCTGAGCCATCCAATTCCAGTTCCTGTGCATCTAGGCAGTGTCAGGAATGGAAATTCACTCATAGCTAGGGCTTCAATTTACTCTTGTCATTGGTTAGACAGTACAGAAGCTCTGAGCCACCATTGCCTCAGCATATCTTTCAGGCAGGACAAGTGTCAAGTGTCAGCTGAATGTTTTGCGTCTGGCTTGGTGTCCCAATCCCACCACTGGGAGCCTTGTTTGGTTATGGAAGATCATTGGTTCAGACTCTATATTCTTTTTTGTTGTTGTTTGTTTTTTCAATACAGGGTTGCTCTGTGTAGCTTTTGAAGCCTGTCCTGGAACTCATTTTGTAGAGGAAGCTAGCCTCAAATTCACAATGATCTGGCTGCCTCTGCCCCCTGAGTGCAGAGATTAAAGGTATATGCCACTACTGCCCAGCCAGCCTCTGTGTATTTTATTACTAGAAGTCCTCACTGGGGTCACTCTGATAGGTTCCATGAAGTTTGCACTGTACTGTTTCCATGTTCCCTGCTAAAATCTTCCCTATTCCAATCATCCCTCCCTGTCTTTTCACCATCTGTCCCTTCCTTACTCACCTGACACTTCCTGTTCCTAACCCCAACTGCCTCCAGTGCACCCACAAAATCTATTCTATTTCCCTCTCCCAACAAGGTTAATGCATATACCCTAGAGCTGCTCTTGTTACTTAGCCTCTATGCATCTATGGGTTGTACAGTGATTAACTATTTTTACTGTGATTGTACTTTACTTAAGAGCTAATTTTCACATATAAGTGAGTACAACATGTTTGTTTATGTGCTTCTGGGTTTTCTCACAAAAAATGATAAAGAACTCAAGAAACTAAACAACAAACCAAATAATACAATTATAATGGGGAATGGTATACCTCTAAACAGAATTCTCAGTAGAAGTATCTAAAGTGCCTGAGAAACACTTGAAGAAATGTTCAACATTCTTAGCCATCAGGGAAATGCATATGGAAACTACTTTGATCTTTCATCTTACACTTGTTACAATGGTTAATATCAATAACACAAGTGACATGCAATGTTGGCAAATACATGGAGCAAGGGAATTCATTGCTGTCACAAGTTCAAATTTGTATGGGCACTGTGGAAATCAATATGATATCCGAAGAAAATTGGGGGTCAATCTACTTCCAGATGCAGTTATACAACTTTTGTGCATATACCCAAGATGCTCCTCCATCTTACCACAAGGACAATTGCTGATCTAGATTCTCTGTCTTGGACTTAATTACATAGACTATTCTTGCATTCACTTCAGAGGAAGATATACTTGCACCTGGAGTACAAACACTTTGGAGTGTTTGGGTTAAAGTAGTGAGCCAATACATCCAGCTTGTCCATTTATTTATTCTTTGTAGTTCATACAATTTCTCTCATGTGTACTCTGTACTGTTGATTTGTTTACTTGTATGTGTAAGTTTATTAATTGGCATTTCTCTTGCAAGATGATACCCCTTTTAAAGGGTACAGAATTGACAGAAGTGAACACCCTATTCAGTTTTCTTCTAAAGTGACTTGGTGATTACATTATAACAACTATGTAATGGAGTAAGATAGGGAGCACCAGAATTGTATGAGTATACTGTCAAAGAATTATATATTTACAATGTTGTCAGTATCATGCTTTCTGTTGTATACATGCATAGATTGTTTTAGAATGCAGTGACCTATGATAGTGTGCATGTCAACTTCACTTGGGAAGAGTGGACTTTGTTGGATCCTTCCCAGAAAAATCTATACAAAGATGTGATGATTGAGACCTATAGGAACCTCACTATTATTGGTAAGATAGTGTATTTTCCTTCACATTTTAAAATAAGTGGACAACTGTTTCTTGGTTTTTGGATTTTCCTGTGTAATTTAATTGAGAAAGAAGAGTGAGGTGAATAAATCAGGCATGTTTCTAAGATTCACTGAAGATAGTAACATAAATATTACAATGTTTTCAATAATATAAGTTTTCTGGTATTCTATCTTAGGATACAGTTGGGAAATCATAATATTGAAGAACATTTTCAAAATTCTAGAAGACAAGTAAGGTAAATTTCTTGTGCAAGCTGATAAAAATATGCCTGTGAAGAAATTATATTGTGTCCTGGAAATTTTAAACAAAGGCATCAGTGTAAATAAGTACCACTTAAAGTGCATTGATGATTAATAATTTCTCACAAAACCATCAACCTCAATTTCAGGTTGGTGAATTGCATTTGCAAGGCATTATTTTAAGAAAAATGTCAGAGGCTGGAGAGATGGTTCAAAGTTTAAGAGCACTGGCTGCTCTTCCATAGATCCTGAGTTCAATTCCCAGCAACTACATGGTTGCTCACAACCATCTATGAGACCTGGCCCCCTCTTCAGGCATGCAGGCAACATGCAGGCAGAACATTGAAGACATAATAAATAAATTAATCTTAAAAAAACTTTAATAAAAAAGAACAATGTCAAAGAAACAATTCCTCAAAAGATATCACCATTAAAATCATAGCATCCTGAGAGCTATGGTGTAAAACTGTCAGTCTTTTTATTTCATAACATTCATATTACAAAAGTTATAGTGAAGAGGTGATAAGTATATTATCAAAGCTTTCTATTAAGCAAATAGTCCATAGTAAAGCTAGTGTAACTCATATACTTGTTGTGACTGTGCTGTTTAATGAGTGGGGCAGTTAGAGTCAAAAGTCAAGGGATGTTGTCGAGGAGAAACCTTAATCCCTATACCATAAGTCTATGAGGACAGAAAGTCAAACAGAATTCAATGTGGAAATCTATTATCTGTTATTCTTCCTTTGCTAGTTATACCATATGTCCTTCTGGAGACAAGCCATATGAGCATAAGAATATGGAAGACATAACATACCTCATTCTCATAACATTGAGTAGATATGTAGCAGTCTCCACATTGAGTATATTTTTGAATTTGATTGAAGTATACAAGTAATTGATATTGTAGCTTCATTGTTAATCTATTAACAAACTCACAGTACTGAGAAGCCCTATGAGTACTAGGACTGCATAAATAAAACATGGCTCTAAAAACAATGATGAAATTAAGATCTGATTCCTCTTCAAAATTTGAACAAATTGTAAATTTAATTCATACAGATATAAAGAGTCAACAGTGTAATGATTACAGTAAAGATTTTACATGTGCTTGCAGGCATAAAAGAAGTCAAACTGGAGAGAAGAAACCTTTCATATATACTGAATGTGGTAAATCCATTGTATATGAGAGTCATCTTCAAAGGCATGAATGTGCACTTATGGGAAAGAAACCCTTTCAATGTGTGTTTCAGTGTGTTAAAGCCTTTGCACCTCACAATAATCTTCAAAGGCATAAAAGAACACCTACTGGAGACTGATGGGGGAGATCAATGCATTTTAATTTCTATTTTGAAACATTTGAGGTAGATACCAAGGTGCAGTATATGTGGGGCAAATTCATTTAGTTAAATTTATTTTTGTGGTCTTTATATTCTTTCTGTGGCTTTGTGTTTTTACTTAGTGATATGTATTTTTCTACTGTAATACATAGAATGGGAAACCCATCATCTTACTAGTCTATTGTTTATTTAAATATCAGGCAGTGTATGATCATGCTTTGCAAGTAAGAGTGTCTGTGAAAAGAGTGGTGGGCTGTGGTGTTTGGTTTTGATTTCATGTTTTCACAAATACCCTTGAGATTTTGTTGATTATATTAAGCCTGGCATGGATTTCAGGAATGTTTCAAGGATACATTTGAACTCATGATCGTCATGTGTCTACTTCCAGAGTACAACTCCAAGAGTAGATAATCTATGCCCAATGTGTACTGTTTTGTCAACACAACAATGTTAATTTTAAAATGCTTAATAGAAAAGAATGCAAGAAACATTAAACATTTTATATGTTCATTCAAAGTGGTATTTTTATGTGTCTGGTAAAAATGTAATAAAGTAGGATAATCAATCAATTGTGTATCTGATATCATAGCTTGATGATTTCTTTCTGTATATATAATTTGAAGTTCCATGCATCTTCCTTTTCCCATCACTTATCCATTTTGCACTTCACATTGAAGTATTGCCCTGTAAGGAAATTATCCCGAGATGCAGGATAATGTAATGACACTAAGATTTTTTCTTTTTATTATTAAGATATTTCTCTTCATTTTACATACCAACCACAGATTCTCATGTCCTCCATTCTCCTACCTCCCAGGCTTCAACCCAACCCACCACCCCATTCCCACCTCCTCCAAGACAAGGTCTCCCATGGGGAGTCAGCAGAGCCTGGTACATTCAGTTGAGACAGGTCCAAGCCCCTCCTCCCTGCACCAAGACTTCACAAAGTATCTCACTGTAGGCACTAGGCTCCAAAATGCCAGCTTATGCACTAGGAACAGGTCCCAATCCTACTGCTTGAGAGCGCCCTAAACAGTTCAAGCTCATCAAATGTCTCAACTATCCAGAGGGCCTAGTACCCCCAGTACCATGGGGGCTCCTTAGCTATTGGATCCCAGTTCATGTTTTCCACTAGTTTGTCTAGTTTTCTCTGTACTTTTTCCCAGCATGGTCTCAATGTCCCTTGCTTATAGAATTCCTCTCCTCTCTCATTAATTGGACATGTGGAGCTTTTCCTGGCACTTGGCAGTTGATCTTTGTCTCTGCTTCCATGAGTCACTTGATGAAGTTTCTATGATGATTGTTAGGGTATTAAACCATCCAATCACTGAGTAGGCCAGCTCAGGCAACCTCTTGACTATTGCCAGTACTCTAAGGTGGGGTTTTCATTGTGGGTTCCTGAGAACTTTCCTAGCACCCTGTTTTTCCTTATTCCCATGATGTCTTCATTTATCATAGTATCTCTTTCCTTGCTCTCCCACTCTGTCTCTGTTTCAGCTTGTCCATCCCATTCTCCTGTATTCTCGTTCCCCATTCCTTGCCCTCTATTACCCTCCTCACAAACAGTTTGCTCATGTAGATCTCATCTATTTCTTCTGTGGTGGACTATCTATGTGTCTCTCTTAGGGTACTCCTTTGTAGCTGGCTTCTCTGGCGCTATGGGTTGTGGTCTGGTTTTCCTTTGCTTTACATCGTATATGGAGACATGAGCTCCTCCCTCTTTATCAAACTAAGTCTAGGAATCCCTTTTGTTGCTGACAAATCTTCTTTATTCATGAGGGCAAGCTGTAAGGTATAAAAGGGAGCTTGTTATGTATTTCAAATCTTTGAGAATCTGATTTCTACATTCTGAGGCAACATTCTCATGTATTCTCTTGAAAGAATAAAGTGGATCAAGGACCTCAACATAAATCCAGCTACTCTGAACCTGCTAGAAGAGAAAGTAGGAAGTAGTCTTGAACGCATTGGCATAGTAGACCACTTCCTAAATAGAACACCAGTAGCACAGACTCTGAGAGAAACAATCAATCAATGGGACCTCTTGAAAATGAGAAGCTTTTGTAGAGCAAAGGATATGGTCAACAAGGCAAAGCGACAGCCTACAGAATGGGAAAAGATCTTCACCAACCCCACATCTGACAGAGGAGTGATATCCAGAATATATAAGGAACTCAAGAAATTAGACATCAAAATGCCCAACAGTCCAATTAAGAAATGGGCTATAGAACTAAACAGAGAATTCTCAACAGAGGAAACTCAAATGGCCAAAAGACATTTAAGGAATTGCTCAACATCCCTAATCATCAGGGAAACGCAAATCAAAACAACTCTGAGATACCACCGTATGCCTGTCAGAATGGCTAAGATCAAAAACACTGAAGACACCTTATGCTGGAGAGGATGTGGAGCTAGGGGAACTCTCCTCCACTGCTGGTGGGAATGCAAGCTTGTACAACCACTTTGGAAGTCAATATGGCACTTTCTTAGAAAATTGGGAATCCATCTCCCCCAAGATCCAGCTATACCACTCTTGGGCATATACCCAAGGAATGCTCATTCATACCATAAGAGCACTTGTTCAGCTATGTTCATATCAGCATTGTTTGTAATAGCCAGAACATGGAAACAACCTAGATGCCCTTCAACTGAAGAATGGATAAACAAAATGTGGTACATATACACAATGGAATACTACTCAGCAGAGAAAAACAATGACATCATGAGGTTTGCAGACAAATGGATGGATCTAGAAAAAATCATCCTGAGTGAGGTAACCCAGACTCAGAAAGACAAACATGGTATGTACTCACTCATAGCAGGATACTAGACATGAAACAAGGATGACTTGTCTGCTACTCACATCACCAGGGAGGCTACCTGGAAAACAGGACCCCAAGAAAGACACAGGGATCGCCCAATGACAGAGAAATGGAATGAGATCTACATGAACAGCCTGGATATGAGTGGGGGTAATGAAAGGCAAGGGTTGAGGGAAAGAGAGCTTGGGGGAGCAGGAGATCCCAGCTGGATCAACAACAGAGAGAACAAGGAATAAGAGACCATGGTAAATGAAGACCACATGAGAATAGGAAGAAGCAAAGTGCTAGAGAGGCCCACAGAAATCCACAAAGATACCCACACAACAGACTGCTGGCAATGGTCGAGAGACAGCCCGAACTGACCTACTCTGGTGATGGGATGGCCAAACACCCTAATTGTTGTGCTAGAAACCTCATCCAACTACTGAGGGATCTGGATGCAGAGATCCATGACTAGGCCCTGGGTGGATCTCTGGGAGTCCAATTAGTGAGAATGAGGAGGGTTTATATGAGCGAGAATTGTTGAGACCAAGGTTGGATAAAGCACAGGGACAAATAGCCAAATGAATGGAAACACATGAACTATGAACCAATGGCTGAGGGGTCCCCACTGGATCAGGCCCTCTGAATGGGTGAGACAGTTGATTGGCTTGATCTGTTTGGGAGGCATCCAGGCAGTGGGACCAGATCTTGTGCTCATTGCATGAGTTGGCTGTTTGAAACCTGGGGCCTATGCAGGATTGTTTGGCTCGGCCTGGGAGGAGGGGACTGGACCTACCTGGACTGAGTCTATCAGGTTGACCTCAGTCTGTGTGGAAGGCTTTGCCCTGGAGGAGATGGGAATGGGGGGGTTTGGGGGGAAGGTGTGGGGGATGGGAGGGGGGGAGAACAAGGGAATCCGTGGCTGATATGTAAAACTGAATTGTATTGCAAAATAAATTAAAAAAAAATAAATAATTACCCTGAGAAGGGTAGATATGTCTCTTTTCTGATCACTGGACTATAACTTACTATAACTTCAGCTACTCTTGAACCTTGTGGTTTTTTGTGGCTTTCACCAAAACCCAATTTTGTTCCTATTTTAAACATGGATAATGCTAACAGTAGATATGGCATCCTATACTTACTACATACAAAATTCACTCTGTGATGTCTTCAGAATCTTTTGAAGACTGACTTCTTCTCTAGGGTATATAGAATGTTTTCTTATTTGCCAATTCATGGGTTCTCTGAATTCAAACCCCATCTTAGATTATAAGTAGGCCTTATGCTCCCCATTATTGTACCTGTGATCATACAGTATCTTAAATAGACAATATCAATATGTATGGAAGAGCATGGAAGGAAGATTTTTAAACTTTGACCTTGAAAGATCTGTATGAGATTTTTAGCATGTTAGTGTGTAATGTCATCCAAGTCAAAAATGAGTCAATGATTTCAAGGTGAATGTTTGTTAGTAAGTCACAAAGGCAAAGGAAACTGGAAAAAAGGAAGCTTTTCTTATTTCACAGGTTTAAAATAACATTCCATTCCAGCAAGGAAGTCTCCTGATAATGTTCACACAGAGAAAAGACACTGTATTCTGCTCATTGATATGACAAATCCACTACCAAAACCAGATGCCTGCTAGCAAAGCAACATACAATTTTTTTACCATCTTCTATTAATTATGTATATGCGGTTCACATGTAGTAATTTTTTCTGACATGAGCTTGGTCTGTGAAATACATTATCAGCTCTTATAAAGAAGGACATTACATAGAAGAAAAATGAAAGAAAGGAAGGAAGAATGAAAGAATAAATGATGGAAGGAAGAACTCAAGTAAAGAAGAAAAAATATGTAAAGTAAAAGAAAATGAATATGAGTATAGTGAGTAATAATAAAAGATAAAGGATGAAAGATGGATGAGGGAAAGTAGGTAGGAAAGAAGAATCAAGGAAGGAAAAAGGAAAGGAAGCTTGAAGAGATAACTGAGAAGTTAATATTTATGATATTAGAATTTTTGTGCTTATAAATGATTTAGAGTTTGTAAAAAAAATTACTGATAAAAGAAGCCCTGAATGTGTAAACAAAGGAATATATGTGGTATTGTTCACACGTAGGAAAGAGGATTTTAATATAGTATAATGCAATCTAAAAAAAAGAACAGTATCAGGTAACATATTGTACTATTCCATTGGGAGGACAATTTCACCCATGACCAACCTCCCTGAGTTTCTGCTAGATTATTATGTAGGACTGCGGCCTCCTGGGTTTTTTCTCATGCAAATTGGCATAGCAATTGTTGGATTATTTAGCTCCTGTTTGGTATTCATATTGTTAAATTTTTATCAAATATATAGAACAAAAAATTTAAGTGGGATGTTTGTGAGTCCACAAATCAAGAGGAAATAACATAATCATTTTATAATCTCAATAGTAAATATAAACAAACACAAGGAGGAATACCAGTATTCCTTCAACTTCATGAGAAGAGAGAGGAACAACCTGGATATGTTGGTTCTCTGGAAATGTGGAAAGGTGTAGCAATAATGCACGCACTACCACCACCCATTCACCATGTCCAAACAAGGGGCTGTGAATCAAAAAACAGAGACAAAGACAGCCGCTCATTTGCCTGAGGAGAATGTCAAATGCCATTTATTGAAAGAGGGAGGAAACCTTAAATACAGGCTTACAGCACAATGGGAGAACCCCAGAAGGCAGAAGTTCCCTACTGATGTTTACAATCTTGCATCTAAGCTGTTAACACCCAATATGCAAGATACACAAACAAGGAACTTCCCTTAAGCATTTAGGAGGTTGGAACCAGCAGGGAATTAACAAAGGGAGGACATCTGGTCAAGGTCAGCAAGCAGGCAATGGCTTTACTCAATATGGGAGGAGAACAGGGTCCTGCAGAGTGGTTTATTTAAAGAGCCAAAGAACAGCTAGGGACACTTGAGTGTGGCTCTGTAGAATTTATATCTCCGTTTTCAATCAAGTGTGAAAAAAGAAAGCCCAGGCAACTTCCCTTCTTACCTAAGTACCATGTTTACACTCCTGGGCTGAGCACTCCTGGGGTGATAATTTTTGTTTCCCTGATAAAAACAACAACTATTGTAACTGAGACTGATTTTCTCTTTCTGTTTGGTCAAGAATTCAAGAGCCCTGCATGCTTTGGGAATGTACACTGTCCATCAGGTCCACAGATCTTAAATCAACTTGGATGTCCTGGAGAATACAGACTCCGTTACTTGCAATCTCTCACATGAAACCAAAGGGAAAAAAAACGGAGTGTATTACTAAAAAAATTGGGTTTCAGCATAGAATTTCCATAGAATTAACATAGGTTTACTCACTTGATTCCAAGACCAGAGTCACTCTTCTAGGTTCAATGGCACCTCCACAATTTACAGTAACTATAAATATTGAAAAATTAATGTAACCCCATTATTAGCAGTAAGAAGGTCCAGAAGCATCAGAGTATATAATATTATCACCATTGGCCTAGAGCCAGAGACTGAGACTTCTCAATAAGTAACAATAACATCCTAGCTTGAACAGTGTGGCAGGAACCTCACCTATCTTCAGACCCCAAGTTCAAAAGTGACTGACACACAATGCCTCCAGTTTTCATGGGTGGTACTGTCCCCATTCATCTAGTGTTTTAGAGTGCATCAGATAGGTTAAGTTGGACATCTGTCTCAGAGAAAAGCAACTCCTACTTCTACCTCAATCTAGTATAAGAAATGGCTTAAAACCTGCCAGAAAGAAGGTAGCAATAGAACAACTGTTACCCTGGAAGAAAACTCTGAGGCTTTTATTTCTTATTCCATAGTTTACTTCTTAGTTAATGGGACATCCACCCAGAAAAGGCTCTGAACATGTATTGCTCAGGCAGTATTCAGTGAGATTAGGTACACTTTATTAAGGACTAGTGCCAGGTACAATGTTAACGTCAAAGGCTTTGATCATGGACTGATTGGAATCACCTCCCACTTTCTGCACAATAAAATTTTTATGGTCCACTTCTTTTGGATAATAAAGTGTCCTAAGAAAACACTGCATCTCAGCTGCTCCCTGATTGTTGGTCCCATGATATGGGCAGATAGAATTCCACTTGGGTTGCCAGGCAATAATATTGATCTCACAGTCTGTCACAATAGCCTCATGACTAATCAACCCCACCCAATCATGACCTCAATTTATATCCTCATTTTTCTACTCCTGAAAACACAAGTCTCTCTGTGAGTTGTAACTATTTTTCCTTCTACCTGTAATATGGCTGCAGTAAACCAAGCATTATTGAAGGCATCATTTTTTTATCCCAATAGACTGTTGAACACTAAGACGTGGTCCATATAATCTACTTCTCATATCAGGAAAATGGAAACAACCCCACTCTTGTGCCCATTATTTACTCAGGCCCTTGCTACTTTACCCCTTTTAAATGTTATTTTTTTCTGCATGAGACTCTATGACTCTTATGAATAAATTAAGATTTTAAAAATCACTGAGAATTCCAGTAATTTGTCATATGAGGTTACTGGTGATTAAAAGAGAAACTTTTAGGGTAAGTTTTACTATTACATCAGTCATTCAAATACTATCAATAGTTTGGGTAACTTATAATGTCATTGTGCCACAAATAAATTATGCAGTACTATCAAAAGGCTTTACAGAATATGGACACAACTATGATTTTACAAGCTTGGATAAGGCAGCTTAAATTATCTAACACCCTTTGGTTTTGCCTATCATAGCCTACAATGATGTCATTTTCTCCTTGGCTGAAATTGAGTAGTGCTATCTTGAAAACTCTATTTATAAAAAATTGCTGCATTGAATAATATAAAAGAAAACTTACATTCAGAATGTATTCATCTTTGGTGCATTTAATATAGCTACCTTAAACGTCTTTAGCTAAAGACAAAGATTGCAATGAATCCTATGAATGCATCCTACAAAAACAGACAAAAATAATAAGTTAGAAGAGAGCATTTGTAGATGTATCCAACCATCTTATCAAATAAGAAACACAGAGCCGATTCAGAGAAGAAAGCCAAGAGGTCAGAGCTAAGAGCCTCACCCTTCCTGCTTCAGCGATCCACTTCAGTCAAGAGAGCTCTCCGAAAGGGACCTAATTCCTGTGTGTATGTCTTTATATACTATAGATGTTCTGCCTTCTCATTGGTTGTAAACCCAAACATGTGACTGCCTCGTCACTGTCTGTATGTACTGCCCTTCAGGTCCTTAAAGGCATGCGCCACCGCCGCCACGCACTTGCTATGGCTCTAATAGCTCTGACCCCCAGACAACTTTATTTATTAACATACAATTAAAATCACATTTCAGTACAAGTAAAATACCACCACATTTCCCCTTTTCTATTTTAATAAAAAGGAAAAAAAAAGAAAAAGTTTATAACTAACAAAAGAAAAACTATATACAAAAGTACAATGACTATATACAATATATACAAGTAATAAAAGTCTAAACAATGTCTACTCCATTTGTATTTGACAAATTCAGAGATAATAATTTCATTATCTATCCTATTTTGTTAAGTCCAGAATGTATCTAATTCACTTTCTATCCTAATTAATCTTCAACTATAACTAACTAACCTTCAACTATAACTAATTAATCTTCAACTATAACTAACTAATCTTCAACTCCCTCAGAGACCCAAGAAGGAAATAATATTAGCTAACAAAAATAAAAACAGGAAGTGCATACAAGTAACTTCCAAAAAATTTGTGAGTTCACAGAAACAACCAGCTGCCTAGACAGTCAACTGAGGTTTCTCCGCAATGCTGGGGCATCATCTTCAGCCTATAGGCTTAGCATATCTGACAGACTCATTTGTGAAGTAGGATGTACACAAGGTCAACAGTTCAACCTCACATTGGGTGAGAGAAGTCCATCTACCAGAAACACCTGAATTCCACTAGTGTCATGTCATGATTCAGGATTTTAAATTCTGGAAATTGTTGTTGGTTTTTTAATTCAGCTGTCCATTCTTCTTGGCTGTGTATACATGGCTTCATCTCAGCATCCCATTCTTCTCCACATCCCTCTGTCAAATGCCAGTTTACTATTGTGAGGC
The DNA here is from genome assembly GCF_007827085.1 of Peromyscus californicus insignis. NCBI lineage: Eukaryota > Metazoa > Chordata > Mammalia > Rodentia > Cricetidae > Peromyscus > Peromyscus californicus. Next base: position 168,002 of record NW_026294547.1, on the reverse strand, counting down.
GTGAGCTTAGTTACTCTTCAAGAATAACTGTTTCAGCTGCTGTTCCATTGCACATCAGAAGCCATCGGCCCACTGCCTGTTCAGCTGCCTTCGAAGAAAAGGGCACTGTACCTTTTCCGAATTGCGAAGGCCACTTCAGGGATGGTGCCATATTGTCCTGGCCTCAGAAGATGCCTTTTGATAAAGCCATAACCACACTTGTTTTGGCAAGAATCAGTAGTCCTTTGTTTCATGTCCTGTCTGTCCATTTTGTCAGCAGTTGATTCGAGGATACTTTGTTGTCCAGTGGCTAACTTTTGCCACAATGAAAGCTAACTCCATATACAGTTTCTTCAATGCCCATATTTTCTCTGAAGTAGATTGGTACTGCCAGGAGCTGACATGTCTCATAGTCATAACAAAAAAGAAAAATTTTCTAAGTTATTAAAACATTTTAAATGCCATATTCTGTAGATCTCTGAAGGGTTTGAAGATAACCTGTCTATCTAAAATATATCTACTCAATCTTGAAAACATACCTAATATAACTACAAGTTCTATTATAATGTCTAACTACTAACTTTCATTTCTTTATATCCTAATAGTTGGTAATAACATTCAAGGATCAGAAAATAGCATTACATTGTTAGATGAATGGTACAATTAAAAAATATATATAACATTTTCTAACAATATCAATTTCAATATATATAATTTGTATACAATATAAAACAATCCAATCCAATGTAATGTATTTTCATTTTTCTTTTCTTTCTTTTTTTTTTTAAATAAGAACCTTAAATCTAATCTCCTTTGCTTAGCCTTTTTCCTAACCCTTGACAACAACTTGTAACCAACCCCCCTAATCAATGAAAATTATCCCAGACCCAAAACCCATTAAAAGACAAAAAAAACCAACCACCCCACACCACCTCTTTGGGAATGTGGGCGTCGTATTCTTGAAATTGCTTCCTGATGGGTATGGGCGAAGGTATCTTTATCCTGAAAGAAAAATTTTAGGTTAATTGTCAAATTCTAGGAAAGGTAAATATATCCTTTGTTATCCAGTCTGTGTATAATGCCAAAATTCAGGGTTTATCTCAAATCCTTATTCAAGTAGTCTTTGAGACTGGATCATCTCAGCTAGCTCTCTCAAAATTGCTCTGAGCACTTTGTAGTTCAAAGCTGATCTGTAGATGATGTTTGTCAGCTTAGTGATGTTATTATTGTACACGTGGAATTGTTGTTGTTGTGGGGCCCCATCTTCTTCCTGGAGACTTCAGTTGATGTTAGGCCTGACCATGATTTCCTGCAAAAAACTGATGAGACTCGAACAGAAAGACTATATATGCGACTTTTTAGAATTAGTTAGTACTCTATATGACCATTTATATCTTAACAAAGTTTAAAATGTATATATATATATATATATATATATTAATCTTGTAAATTTTGATATAAAATCCATACTTTAAGAAAAGTTTAAAGAATCAGAATAGAATCAAAGAGTTGAGATTAGTAATAGAATAGTCCCTTAATTAATTTGGCTTTCCTACTGTCCCATAGCAGAAGATGGCTCTTATCTTCTGGCATGATACAGAGAGTTTTCATTTTCCTTTTAACAACATGCTTGAGTTTAAAGAAGGAGAGAGCCATTCTCCAACTCCAAAGTCAGCTTTAAATTTTAATTGAACTGGGACTATTAGAAGTTAAATAGTGTTAAATCTTTAAAGAAAAGCAGAAACAAACATTTAGGAAGACATAAAATTTTTTTAGATAACATACCCATACGCCATTTCACTCTGTTTCTTAGGATAGATGATTTGTCCCTTTTCTTCAGTTGTCTCATTTGTCCAGTGTTCTTCAGATTCCTTAACCTTCATTCTCCTAAAAGACAAAAACAAAAACCTTTCCCCAAGGTTTTTTTTTTGGGATGTTCCTTTTTGACAAGTTATATGATTAAATGAAAAGACATGTGTTACTGGAGTAAGTTAGTTTAAATTGGATGTTTACGATAGTTGATGAACTATCACCTCCTCTAATTAAGAGGTCTCTCTTGTTCAAATCGAACCTTTATCAATTTTGATGGTACCCACAGCTTATCTTCTCCTGTAGAAATAAAAGCAAAACCTTGTGCCCAATGTAACACATATCCTGGTTTCCATTCTGAGGTCAGCACATCCTTAAAGTATATAGGTTGATTTAATTCTGTAGTTTTTTCTATTATCCAATGTCTCTCTGCAGCTGTTGTTCCTTTCTCATTGGCATTGAGAAAATTCAAAGTTAATAGAGCATTATGTAGTCTATTTCTGGGGGTTTTTGTTACTCCTTTTTGTTTATTTAGCATATCCTTTAGGGTTCTGTTTGATCTTTCTATAACTGCTTGACCTGTAGGATTATGTGGTATACCTGTAACATGGTTTATATTATAATAAGAAAAAAACTGTTTCATTTTAACAGAGACATATGATGGAGCATTATCAGTTTTGATTTGTGCAGGTATACCCATGATGGCCATAACTTCTAGCAAATGAGTGATTACAGAATCAGCTTTTTCAGAACTCAAAGCAGTTGCCCATTGAAATCCTGAATAAGTATCGATAGTGTGGTGTACATATTTCAGTTTTCCAAATTCTGCAAAGTGAAACATGTCCATCTGCCAGATTTCATTCCTCTGAGTACCCTTTGGGTTACATCCTGCTGGTAATGGTGTTTGATTGTAGAAGGAACAAGTAGGACATTTCTTTACTATTTCTTTGGCTTGTTGCCAGGTTATGGAAAAATCCTTTTTTAAACCTTTACTATTTACATGATGTTTTTCATGAAATTCTGAGTCCTCCAGCACATTTCCTATCAATAATTTATTAATCTCATCATTGCCTTGTGCTAGAGGGCCTGGCAGACCAGTATGGGATCGAATGTGAGTTATATATAAAGGATGACTCCTTTTTCTGATTGTATCTTGTAATTGAATAAATAATGAAGTTAATTCTGAAGCATCGTGGATAAATTCTGCAGTCTCAATATGTAATACTACTCTTTCAGCATACTGAGAGTCAGTTACTATATTGAGAGGTTCTGAAAAATCCATTAATACCAACAGAATAGCATACAATTCTGATTTTTGAACTGAATTATAAGGACTTTGAACCACTTTACTTAAATTTTCTGATTTGTAACCTGCCTTTCCTTGCTTGTTGGCATCTGTATAAAATGTACGAACTCCAGATATGGGTTTTTTCCTCACAATTCGAGGCAAGATCCAATCAGCTCTCTTTATAAGATCAATTCTACTGCTTTTGGGATATTTGCTGTTAATTTCTCCCAAAAAATTACTACAAGCTTTTTGCCAAGCTTCATTTTCTATCCATAATTTTTCAATGTCCTCCTTAGTTAAAGGTACGACAATTTCTGCTGGGTCTGTTCCTGCTAATTGACGAAGTCTCAATTTTCCTTTCCAAATCAAGTCAGAGATTTTTTTCCACATAAGTTTTTAATTTTTTATTTGGTTTATTTGGTTAAAATATCCATTCCAATATAATATCTTCCCTTTGCATTAATATTCAGGTTGGGGAATGCCTAGAAGGTAAAATAACCAAAATACAATCCAGCTTTGGATCAATACAATCTACGTGCCCTTCATGTACTTTCTTTTCTACCAAGGCCAATTCTTTCTCAGCTTCAGGTGATAATTCTCTTGGACTATTTAAGTCCTTATCACCTTCTAAGGTTTTAAACAAATTATTCAGTTCATCATTTTTTACCCCAACAATAGTTAGATGAAAAATGTCTCCAAATAATCTTTGAAAGTCATTAAGAGTCTGTAGTCGATCTCTCCTAATTTGCACTTTTTGAGGTCTAATTATTTGAAGTTATATTTTATATCCTAAATAATTAATAGAATCTCCTCTTTGTACCTTTTCTGAAGAAATTTGTAATCCCCAGCAAGGCAAAATTTTCTTTACTTTTTCAAACATTCTTTCTAAAGTATCTGCATTTGAATCAGCTAATAAAATGTCATCCATATAATGATAAATTATAGATTTAGGAAATTTTTTACATACCACTTCTAATGGCTGTTTTACAAAATATTGGCACAAAGTTGGGCTATTCAACATTTCCTGTGGGAGAACCCTCCATTGAAATCTTTTAACCGGTTGAGAATTATTATAAGTAGGCACTGTGAAAGCAAATCTTTCTCTGTCTTTTTCTTGTAAGGGTATTGAAAAGAAACAGTCTTTTAAATCAATAACTATGAGAGGCCATCCTTTTGGTAACAGAGTAGGCAAAGGAATTCCAGATTGTAAAGAGCCCATTGGCTGAATTACTTTGTTAATTGCTCTAAGGTCTGTTACCATTCTCCATTTACCAGATTTTTTTTATAACAAATACAAGAGAATTCCAAGGGCTGGTTGATTCTTCAATATGATGAGCATTTAACTGTTCTTCCACCAGCTCTTGTAAAGCCTGGAGTTTCTCTGTTGTTAAAGGCCATTGCTGAACCCATACAGGCTTATCTGTTGATCATTTTAAAGGTAGAGCTGTTAGTGTTTTTGGAAGATTATCAGTTGTTGTGCCCTGTTCTTGTATGACATGGATGGCTGGTGAGCACTCATTAGAATAATATCTTTTAATATTTCTATCAGAAACATGTACTAATTTATGATTTGTTTCTGAGATTGGAGGGATATTAATCTGAGTATTCCATTGTTGTAACAAGTCTCGACCCCACAGGTTCGTAGCTATGTTAGCCATATATGGTTTTAATTTTCCTTTCTGTCCTTCTGGACCTATACATTCAAGCCGTCTTGCACTTTGTTTCACTCTAGATAATGTCCCAATTCCTAAGAGTTGAATGTTTACCTCCTGAAGAGGCCAAGTTGGATGCCAAAATTCTGGTGCAATTATGGTAATGTCAACTCCTGTGTCTACCAGACCAGACAACAAAACACCATTTATTTTTATTGTTAGTTTTGGTCTTTGTTCATTAATAGAAGTTTGCCAAAAAAAATTTCTTTATGTTTTTTCCTGTATTTCCTATTTTCTCTGTTTCATCACCTCAACTAACATGATTTATTCCAATAGACATTTGGTTATTTAGTTGCTTTGAGTAGGGTTTTCCTCTACAACTGCAGGAAAGGTTTAAACTGGATTTACTGTGGGGGTCTGCCTGAGGCCCCTCTGGCAGTTTCCCGAAACTCGAGGCAGAGGGTTACCCTGTCTGTCCCTTGTTGATCTACATTCATTGGTCCAGTGTTTTCCCTTACCACACCTTCTACATACTTCAGAAGGAAGGGGCATTCTGTTGCCAGTGTTCCTTGAAGAAACATTATTTCTAGGAATGACCTGTTTACAATCCCTTTTCAAATGTCCTTGCTTTCCACATCCAAAACATCTAACATTGCTCAAACCTTTTGAAATTGCTTTTCCTACCCACATATCATCATGGTCATAAGCCTCTACATTAAATGTATCTCTAATCCAATCTTCCAAAGGTGCAGATCTTGCCTTTTTGCATTCTCAAAGGCTAAAGATTCAATTATTATCTGACTAGCCTCTGAATTCGGGACCATTTTTTGTACTGCTGAAGTCAATCTTTGTAAGAAATCTGTGAAAGATTCTTTGGGGCCCTGTATAACCTTTGTAAATGACTCAGTTTTTTTCCTGGTTCTTCAACTCTGTCCCATGCATTCAAAGCTGCCGTTCGACATAGAACTAGGGTTTGGACATCATATGAACATTGTGTTTGTACTGAAGCATATTGGCCTTCTCCAATAAGCTGATCCTGGCAGACTTGTATTCTGCTATCCCTCCATTGTCTTTCTATATTTTTAGCCTCATTACTGAACCACATTTTCCACTGGAGATTTTGTCCGGGTTCAAGAACAGCTTGTGCCAATTCCTGCCAGTCCTTTGGTAGAATCTTATTACAAGTTGACCAGGTGTTTAGCATTTGCTTTACATATGGGGAGTGCAAGCCATAAGATGTTATTGCCTTCTTAAATCTTCGTAAGTCTAACATTTTAACTGGAACCCAAATATTTTGTTCATTCTCTTCATCAGGTAGCTGCTGTACGGCTACTGGATAAATTAAGGGTGATTGTGTGAAAACTGGCTTTCTTTCTGTAACCTTATGATCCAATTTTGAAACAACTTCACTATTTATTTCTTCTGTCTGAATTTGAATTTCTCTATAATTCATTTTTACCGGTTTAACAGGTTTTTCTAAGACTGTTATCCTGGCACTTAAGTTGACGATCTTTTTAAATAGTAAAATGAGGATAAGAAAAGTAATAAAGTGAATAATTTGATCAATATTAATCTTTTCATATAGTTGTTCCATTGTCAGAGTGCCTAAAATTTCAAACAAAGCCCAATTTTCTTCCAATGTACACATAAAGTCCATTTTTTTAATGTAGAAAAAACTCTCTTTTAAATAGATATATTAATTGACTTACCAAGTCTGGGTAGAACAGTAGAATCCCAGGGAATTTCACACCATCCTCGTGTTTGAGGTGTGAATCCAGCGAGAGAGAGAGAGAGAGAGAGAGAGAGAGAGAGAGAGAGAGAGAGAGAGAGAAAGCGTAGCCACTTGAGCCGAGTCAAGCCTTGGCTTTACAGCAGGGGCCCTGTTCCACAGGGCAGGCCTGAGTTGTTTGTAGCAGTTGCAAGTAGCTCCAGCTGTGGGTCAGTCAGGCCTGGGCCCGAGCTAAGCAGCCGGGCTGCCCAGGCCGGAAACCGGACCTGCCGCCAAGCCAAGCCAAGTGGTTTTTAATGAATTCTCCCCACGTTGGGTGCCAAATGTAGATGTATCCAACCTTCTTATTAAATAAGAAACACAGAACCAATGCAAAGAAGAAAGCCAAGAGGTCAGAGCTAAGAGCTAAAACCTTACCCTTCCTCCTACTGTGGTCCTACCTCTCCGAACCAGAGCTACCCCTGTGTTAAAGTCTTTATATAGAGTTCCTGTCCTGCCTTCTCATTGGTTGTAAACCCAATCACATGACCGCCTCCTCACAACCTGTCTGTATATGCCTCCAGGTTTTCCATGATTGGTATTAAGATTAAAGGCATGTGTATCCAATAATGGCTATATCCCTGAACACACAGAGACTTACCCAGCTCTGCCTACCAAGTGCTGGAATTACAAGCATACGCCACCACTGCCCTGCTTTCCTATGGCTTGCTAATAGCTCTGACCCCCAGGCAACTTTATTTATTAACATACAAATAACATTTTAATACAAATAAAATATCACCATAAAAGGCATTTGACAAAATCCAACACCCCTTCATGATAAAGGTCTTGGAGCAATCAGGAATACAGAGAACATATCTAAACATAATAAAGCAATTTACAGCAAGCCAACAGCCAACATCAAATTAAATGGAGAGAAACACAAAGCAATTCCACTAAAATCAGGAACAAGGCAAGGCTGTTCGCTCTCAACATACTTATTCAATATAGTACTTGAAGTTCTAGCCAGAGCAATAAGACAACATAAGGAGATTAAAGGGATACAAATTGGAAAGGAAGAAGTCAAGCTTTCCCTATTTGCAGATGATATGATCATATACTTGAGTGACCCCAAAGGTTCAACCAAAGAACTGATATAACCTATAAACACCTTCAGCAGCATTGCAGGATACAAGATCAACTCAAAAAAATCAGTAGCCCTCCTACATACAATTGACAAACAGGCTGAGAAGGAAATCAGAGATACATCACCCTTTACAATAGCCACAAATGATATAAAATACCTTGGAGTAACACTAACCAAGCAAGTAAAGAACCTATGTGACTAGAACATTAAGTCCCTGAAAAAAGAAATTAAAGAAGATGTCAGAAATGGAAAGATCTCCCATGCTCATGGATAGGAAGGACTAACATAGTAAAAATGGCAATCTTACCAAAAGCAATCTACAGATTCAATGCAATACCCATCAAAATACCAACAAAATTCTTCACAGACCTGGAAAGAATAATACTCCACTTCATATGGAAAAACAAAAAAAACCCAGGATAGCCAAAAGAATCCTGTACAATCACACAACCTCTGGAGGCATCACAATCCCTGACTTCAAGCTCTACTATAGAGCTACAGTATTACAAACAACTTGGTACTGGCATGAAAACCGACATGTAGACCAATGGAATCAAACTGAAGGCCCTGACATTAATCCGCACACCTATGAACATATAATTTTTGACAAAGAAGCCAAAAGTGTACAATGGAAAAAAGAAAGCATATTCAACAAATGGTGCTGGCATAACTGGATATCAACATGTAGAAGGTTGCAAATAGATCCATATCTATCACCATGCACAAAACTTAAGTCCAAGTGGATCAAGGACCTCAACATAAATCCAGCTACTCTGAACCTGCTAGAAGAGAAAGTAGGAAGTAGTCTGGAATGCATTGGCATAGGAGATCACTTCCTAAATATAACACCAGTAGCTCAGACACTGAGAGAAACAATTAGTAAATGGGACGTCTTGAAACTGAGAAGCTTTTGTAGAGCAAGGGATATGGTCAACAGGGAAAGGGACAGCCTACAGAATGGGAAAAGGTCTTCACCAATCCCACATCTGACAGAGGACTGATAACCAGAATATATAAAGAACTCAAATAATTAGACATCAAAATGCCGAACAGTCCAATGAAGAAATGGGCTATAGAACTAAACAGAGAATCCTCAAAAGAGGAAACTCAAATGGCTGAAAGACATTTAAGGAATTGCTCAACATCCCTAATTATCAGGGAAATGCAAATCAAAATGACTCTGAGATACCACCTTACACCTGTCAGAATGACTAAGATCAAAAACACTGAAGACAACTTATGCTGAAGAGGATGTGGAGTTAGGGGAACTCTACTCCACTGCTGGTAGGAATGCAAGCTTGTACAACCACTTTGGAAATCAATATGGCGCTTTTTTAGAAAAATAGGAATCAATCTCTCCCAAGATCCAGCTATACCACTCTTGGGCATATACCCAAGGAATGCTCAATCATACCACAAGGGCACTTGCTCAGCTATGTTCATATCAGCATTTTTTGTAATATCCCGAACCTGGAAACAACCTAGATGCCCTTCAAATGAAGAATGGATGAACAAAATGTGGTACATATACACAATGTGATACTACTCATCAGAGAAAAAAATGACGTCATGAGGTTTTCAGGCAAATGGATGGATCTAGAAAAAATCATCCTGAGTGAGGAAACCCAGACTCAGAAAGACAAACATGGTATGTACTCACTCATAGGAGGATACTAGATGTGGCACAAGGCTGACTTGTCTGCTACTCACATCACCAGGGAGGCTACCTAGAAAACAGGACCCCAAAAAAGACACAAGGATAGCCCAAAGACAGAGAAATAGATGAGATCTACATGAACAACATGGACTCGAGTGGGGGTAATGAAGGGCAAGAGTTGAGGAAAAGAGAATGTAGGGGAGTGGGAGATCCCAGCTGGATCAAGAACAGAGAGGGAGAACAAGGAATAAAAGAGCATGATAAATGAAGACCACATGAGAATAGGAAGAAGCAAAGTGCTAGAGAGGCCCACAGAAATGCACAAAGATACCCCACAAATAGACTAGTGGCAATGGTTGAGAGACATTCCGAATTGACCTACTCTGGTGATAGGATGGCCAAACACCCTAATTGTCATGCTAGAAACCGCATCCAATGACTGAGGGAACCGGATGCAGAGATCCATGGCCAGGCCCCTGGTGGAGCTCCAGGAGTTCAATTGACAAGAAAGAGGAGGGTTTGTATGAGGGAGAATTGTTGAGACCAAGGTTGAATAAAGCACAGGGACAAATAGCCAAACAAATGGAAACACATGAGCTATGAACCAATAGCTGAGGAGCCCCCAACTGGATCAGGCCCTCTGGATAAGTGAGACAGTTGATTAGCTTGATCTGTTTGGGAGACATCCAGGCAGTGGGACTGGGTCCTGTACTCAGTGCATGATTTGGCTGTTTGAAACCTGGGGCTTATACAGGGACACTTGGCTTAGCCTGGGAGGAGGGGACTGGAAATGCCTCGACTAAACCTACCAATTTGAACTCAATCCTCAGGGGAGTCTTTGCCCTGGAGGAGATTGGAATGGGGCGTGGGATGGTGGTAAGTGGGGGGGGGGGGGGAAGGTGAGAACAAAGGAATCTGTGGTTGATATGTAAAATTAAATTAAATTATAACATAAAAACAAATAAAAATAAAAATAAATCAAAACAAGGTCTGTTTTTATTACAGAAAATCATTAAAGTTCTTTATTATAAGCCTAAAAAGTCTTTAAAATTACAGTGTCTTCAACAGTTGAAGCCTTATACAATACTGACAAAGATTTAAAATGATTTTTCTAAAGCCCAAATATTAAATGCAAAAATGTTTTATCCATCTTTTCCTAATAGAATCCAAATTATCCCAATTTCCAAACATTTATTTTATGGCCACGAAAAACACTAGTTCTATGACGTCAGAATTTTCAGATCATACTGTCATGTTATACAAAATTGGTGAAGGCCAAACACTTTCCAGAGAAACAACAATATAATTAGATGATAATAAAACTAAAAATATAGATGGGACCACTGAAAAAGAAATGAGACATAAAGACATACCAACAAATATATATGATGCTCCATTAAAAAAGAATGACAAGATTCTAATGAAAATCAACCACAAGAAATCACTGGCCATCACTCATGATATATACTCATTCTCTCCTTTGCCAATAATAGAAAATGTGTTATGTGAGGAGCATCTTCCACTGAAATTGGAGATATTCACTTGAAGCCCTCTGATATTTTAACTTTGTAGAAAACACTTTTGACTACTAAAAGGATCTCATTCTCTTATGATCAAGAAAAGGATATCTGTTAGGATCACTTAGACAATATCTTCTTTCCTATGACTGATAATTGCCTGTAAGTCTGCACCAAAGTGAGGAAATGAAAACTTTTTAAAACAAAATTCAAGTAAGAGATTTTTAAAGAATCAGTGTACACTTAAGCACCTTGGTATGCTGTAATTACATTATAAGTCACAAACACTTTTCAAAACAAGTTTATTGCTATTTTAGCATATGTTTTTGCTTGAGAGAGTATGTTGCCCATATGTATACAGTATCTGCAAGAGTAGATAGTATGAGTCTCTTAATTGAATGTTGATATCTGAACTCAGGCCATCCCCAAAATGAATATGTTCTGAGCCACCTTCTAAAACCCATAATATGCTTTATCCAATAAACCAAAACACTTTTACAGATTAACAACAAAACCTAATAATTAAAAAAGAAAATATTTTTTAGAACGTGATGCACCAAAATTAAGATGTCCTTCTAAAACCCATAATATGCTTTATCCAATAAACCAAAACACTTTTGCAGATTAACAACAAAACCTAATAATTAAAAAAGAAAATATGTTTTAGAACATGATGCACCAAAATTAAGATGTTGTTTATGTTAAATCTAGAGCATAAAATGAATACAATCCAATGACAATGCCCAACAATTTATAACAGGAAAGCTAATTACATTGCTACTTTCACTGTGAAACCACTCAGGATGATCAATGGAAGTATGAAAAAATAGTACACAGATTGATCTAATATGACTTCTATTCTTACTACAAAGCTATAACAATCGAGAATATACACAATATTTATGAAAGAATAAAGGAGATAGAGACAAAAACCAAGAATAAAGGCAGGAAAGTACAGTCAACTATTAATCAAACAGCAAAGGAAACTTAACCAGAAAAGTGTAATCTTGATCAATGTTATCCCGACAACTATAATTCTATGTGTATAGAAACTAAATAAGCACAGACTTCACAACTACCACAAAAAATTAACTCAAAGTGACTCTTAAATAATTGTTTCTGACCCTCAAGCTAATGATATTTTTTCAAAGACAAAAGCTCCATGCTCTAGAGCTCTCACTGCAAAAGGAGGTGATCTCTTGCTGTGATTATGCAGCCCCTTATGCTTCCTTCTGCTTTCAGGTAAACCCAGTCCCACTCTTTCACAATCCAAAAGCAACATAGAATTATTTAATTCTATGTTATGTTAATTCTGCGCCCTGTCCCATGGATTACAGCACAAGACATCAATTTGGCCCTATCTACCTGCCCAACACGCATACCTGAGAAACATCTGCAGCTCAGAAGTGCCCTTTGTTCCTAGAAACTAAACTTCACTGAAACACACCATTGCACAGCTCGTGGTAGTAGAAAGCTAAAAGCATTGTAATCATGTATTTCCCAAGGGGTGGTCCACATCACCATCTTTCTAACAGTTTTTAAACTATTTGTAACATTTGTAGACAAACCTGAAAGTGGAATGCAATACTCACAACTTATAAAAACAAGACACTCATTTTTCCAATGTCTCTTCCCACTGCACACCAAAAGCATGCCTGTGTGGGCAAAATGAACTATGATATTACAAGCATCATATCCTCCCATGCTAGGACTGCAGAGTCTCCTACTTAGGAAATCCATATACAGGAAGGTACAGAGGACAAGAGTGACTGCCCAGGTCAGCACATGGACCAACAAAACCATACTCAGGCTAATGGTCCGTCGAAGCAGAAATAAGAGCTCAACACACCTTCTCTGAATATCTATTCTCACCATGACAAAGCTTGTGTTCTTCCCTACAGCTCATTACAGGAGAAGCAGAGGATAATTCCAAAAAGAATCTTCAAGCAACCTGCTACTCTTACTACTGATTGCAAAGCATTCTTAGAGTCCCTCATTGGCTAGGGACACCCAGCTGGGACTCAGAATACTAGCAACTCACCTATTAGGTGATCAGAGATCAAATGACTCAGAGAGCACAGTACTTACAGCTCTACCTTTTTAGCCCAGCAGACAGGGACCTAGTCTAGAAAATTTCTACTTTTTGTAGACATTCTTCTACTCTCCTATAGTATATCCTGTTCCTCATCCAAAGCACAGGTTCCTATCTTTGCCCATTCCATTATACTCTTAATGTGCAGTGCAGCCAACCCATTGCCTTATATCTGGGAAATTGTGTAGTCAAACAAAGGTCACATTCACTGTTACTGAACAACTGTTGTTAAAGAAAAGCAAGTCAAAAAAAGGCCATGAATTAGAAAACAATGAGTGGTCATGGTATGTCTTAGAGACAGGAAAGAGAATGTGGATATGATGCAGTTATGATCTCCAAAATTATTTTGTGAAGTTGACACAGACTTTATGGCCATGTGCTCCACAGTCTATGGATTTGTATTAGAGCACATAAAAGATTTCTCAAACCTTTTATCTCTGGGTGTATATCTAAAACCTGAAAAATAACAGTTCCATTAGGTATGGCCACAACATTTTACCCACATCTATTATGAGTGAAGTACTGTAACTATAGCAATTTGGTTTCATGATAAGATCAGTCCTTTATCCAGATTCTTGATTGCCCTTGTCTGTGGACCCCAAGAAATGGCCAATCAGGACATTTATGGAACATCTAAAATTGATTACCTAATTCCTCATTGCTAATCTAAAGTACTGTTGAAGTACAAAATCTCTCAACCCCCACCCTACCTCTCCCTTCTTGCATTGTGACTCCACTAGCTTCAAAGTTGGTCAGTGAACTCAATTCTTGCAGAGGTTCCTCTTCTTTTATAAGTCTCCCATAAAAGATAGAGAGATTGGGGATCACTCATTTACTGGTTTACTTTTCCTTCTGACTGACAAGTCAAGGTCCAGAATGGAAGGAGTTGCAGGACTATTTTCCCAGCACTGGACAGCAGAGGAAGGATTAGGTGTTCAATGCAATTCTCAATTACATAGAATGAGGCAAGCCTAAACTAAAGGAGACATTGCTCTACACAGAAATAATATCAATAATCAACATCACTTGAGAGAAAAGCAATAAAGCTCTTGATTACCTAGAGACATTGGAGAACAGAAACAAATAGAGGTAAGAGCAGGAATGCACTAAAACAAAGTCTTAAAAATGATACCAATAAGTCATCTTTAAATGTGATAAATAATGTATTTTTAAGATAAAAAAACGGAAATGTTGATTTTGAAAAAGAATAGGTCCTTCCCTAGGAGAGCGAATGTCATTCACATGAGATAGACTGATCTTACCCATATGTATGTGTTGGCAGCTGAGATCTATAACGACACACTCAGTTACTGTTAACAGTCTGTTTCTCAAACCATGAGCTGTCATAACTATGTCAAGCAGGACTGGAAATATCTGCATAGGAGAGTTTCTTAATTGCAAATTCAGTAATTATTGGCTCAAGATAACCTTCCCAAACTCCACACTCACACAATCTGGTCTGTGATAATTCATGTAACATAAATTAAATCATGATGGGAAATTATAAAATAACTCCTGCTACCACAGTCAGGTCCTTTTCTTTAACAGTGACTCCAGCTGCTAATTTCCTACCCTGCTTCCCCCTGTAGTGTGCACAATAAACTATTTCTGCTATTTGGTTTGAAGTCAGAAGCAATGCTCCATATGCAAAACCTTTCCTGGTGACTGCATTGGATTGTCAACTACATGATTCAAATGGATAATTTTAAAACTCTGAGGTGCTACAGTCATTTAATTTAAGAATTTTGAAGGTATAGTAGAGAGAACAGTGAAATCATTGGCCTGGAGAGCAACAGAATGGAATCCTTATATTTTTTGGCCTCATGCTCCAGGTTGCACTTTGAACAATTTAAACAAAGATAGACAACTTGTAGGTCTAGACATTTGGGCAGTTGGGTGAATTAGACAGCAAAAATATTCCCAGAACTGTTTCTTAAATAGACCAGACACCTGAAACAGCAGGTCATTCTTTAGTGACATTGTGCTGGGGTGAAGATGACAGTGGGTGAGAATGATGGGAAAAGTGGAAGGTAGAAAAAATAAAAGCTGGTGTGAGGAGATCTTGCACAATCTATACTACATGCCATGTAAGCTTCTTAAAAAGCATAGCACCTACTTCCAGGGAGGAAATGGAAAGAAATGAGGAACTTCTAGGAAATCTGCGGAAACTACAATATAGTGGGACAGAATCAGGAGGAGGCTAATCAAACAATGCTGCAAAAGGGAACACAGAATATCTCAAGATCATTTCTGAGTAAACCCATCAGTGGTCTTGGGAATGATATCCATAGCTCCATGTGGGATCTGAAGCAACCCCACCATAAAAGCCCTGGTTCCAGACCATTACCAGTTCCCCCAAACATGTTCCTGATTTTATGGAAGGAGCTCTGTTTTATTGTCAATAAATCAGGCATTTAGGGAAAGCTCCCAAGGCCTAGGCCCCAGGCTGTTCATTGCTCTCCCAAGAATGATCCTTTTCCTTGTCTGAGGGCCTAAATGAAAGCCTTGCTTGATCAGTCTAGTCCTTAATACAACAGGTTTTAGTTTTCAAATACTTGTCACCTGGTATCATATTGACCTTCTGGTAGAACCATGCTTTTCTCAAGAAGAAAACTGGATGATAATTTCTAGGAACATTTAATTGCCTGCCAATTTCATGATATCCTTGTTTTTTATTACTGAGTAGTTCTCCATTGTGTATATGTGCCATATTTTTTTCAGTTGAGGGTCATCTAGGTTGTTTCTAGGTTCAGGCTATTATAAATAATACTGTTATGAGCATAGTTGACCATTTGTCCTTGTGGCAAGATTGAGCATTCCTTGGGTATATTCCCAAGAGTGGTATAGCTGGGTCCTGAGCTTTTTGACTGACAATTTTATGAGAAACAATTTTTGGAAATAAATTCTAAATGAAAAGAGAGGCTAGAGACATGGCTCATTAATTAAGAGCACTGGCTGTCATTACAGAAGACTCAGGTTTTATTTCTAGAACCCACATGGTAGCTAACAATTTGCTGTAACTCCAGTCCCAGAATCTGCTGCCTTCTTCAGACTCTCTAAGTACTGTGCACTGACTCATGCATGGACAACACTCATACAATTTCATTTTGTTAAAAGTTACAAAAAGTGAACAATGGAATTTTCTACAGGGATGTCACAGCCCTGAGACAGACAGCAGCCAGGGCTAGTTAAAATGACTTCTCTAGGATCTTGCATGGAAGGTGCTGTGGCCTTCCACTGATCCAGCCTACTCAGAGGCAAAAGCAGCTTCATTCTGAGGTTAATATGAACTCATCATAAACATTAATTTAAGAGCAGAGTATACAATGCTGTTAAGTGTCTTTTTCTTGAAGTTTCCTTTATTTGTGTTCTTTGTCTTTTCTATTGGTGAGAATAGCATTGGTACAGTTATCTTATAGATTGAAAATTAAGATTGACAGGTTGCATAAGCTTCAGAGCAATATTTATTTTACTGTGTGATTTATTGATTTTCAGCATGCCAGAGACAATTTTTCCAATCATTTTTATAATTTACATACATTTCTGCATGACATGGGAGTAAGAATACCCCTAAATGTCTCTGCTTTTACATTGTTATCATATTCAAAAATGGATTTGTTTACTTGCCTGCTTAGGAATAGGGAGAATTCTATGTGAATATGTCCAGCTTTCCTAAGTAAAATCCACATACTTCCTTTGTTTAGGAAAAGCATGTTTTCCCTGCCTCCTGCAGCTAAGAACTTTTCTCATTTCTTCTTTCTTGCCTGTTGTGAGGGCTATTCTTGGTAGTCACACCTTCTCCTTGTGGAATTAACTAAAACCCTAAGAGTTGTTATACCTGTGATGGATATTTTTGAATGTTTTGAAAAAAGATCCATCTTTCATCTGAATCATTTGAGGTGAAATCTATGTTCAGTTGCTTGGTGTCTATGTACTCTTTAACCAAAATCACTCAGGAGGTAGAAAGAGTTGGATTTACCCAAGTTTGAGGCTGGCCTGGCCTACAGAAGGAGTTCCCAGGCTACACAGTAAACCTAGTCTCAAAAACACCAAAAAAGTTTTTTCTGTCTGAGTCCTTTGAAATCTGCTCACCCAGTAGGGAAACTGTTAATGTCCTGAAGCCCAGCCATGTGGTCTTAGCTGGTGAGGGCTTCTGGGGAGTGTTAGCAATCAGGAACAGCAGCAGGAGGTAGCTTCCAGGTTCTTCCAGGATTCTCCTCTTGTTCTGCTATAGAGAGCTGTAAGGAAGTCCATAAGCCATGCCAGGGTGAGTGTAGCATGTTCAGAGTAGGTCTGCTGAGCTGTCATTTCTGCTGGGACTTGGATGAACCATGATCCAGACTGTGGTTTTGTTGGTCCATGTGGTGACATGGGCCGTAGTCCTTGTCCTCTGAGCCTTCCTGTGTATGGATTTCCTGGGTATGTAGAGACTCTGCAGCCCTATATGGGAAGATATGCTTATAACATTACTGTCCAGTGTGAACACATGGCCAAGTTCTTAGTGTGTAGTGGGAAGACAAATTGGAAAATTGAAGGTCTGGTGTCTAGAAGTTCTGAACATTGCACTCCACTTTCAGGTTGGCCTTATAAATATTACAAATGAATTAGAAACAGGTTAAAATTGGTGATATGGATTGTCTTTCAGCAATAGATGATTAGAATTCTTCTAACTTTGCTATAACCAGCTATAATGGTATGATTTGGTAAAGTTTAGTTCCCGGGACAAAGGCACTTTCTGATCAGCAGAAATTTCTCTGGTGTGCATGGTGTTGGGTGGGTGGATAGAGCACAATTCACATCTTGCACCATAATCCATGTGACAGGAAGCATTCATAACTAATAAGAAGTCTTTTTGTCATGGTTTGGGAGCTGGTTGTTGGCCTAAATTAAAGCATGCTGCATTCCCCCACTCACTCTGTCTCAAACTGGTTTTCTCTTTAGATATTACTATTGCATATGTATTTATATGTCTATACACATAAATAAATATGAGCTGCTGAGTCCATTTGGTATTTTTTCTATTTACATGATTTTAGTGCAGTCCACTTTGTTTTGGATAACCAACTAGGAGGCTCATCCATGGGAAAAACAATTCTCCCTCTCAATAGTCATTAGTTTCCCACAGTTCTTGGTCTAGGGAGAAAATTCATTAGATCCCCTCAAACCTTCTCTTAGTCTATCTACTGGCCATGTTTTCTCTTCCACATGAGATCTTCTTTCAGGGCTCAGGGTCTGTCTACTTTGACAGCTGTGGCTTTAGGTTCCCAGCTCCTGTATAAATGCAGCTCTGGAGGTCCAGGTCTCCTCTTCCAGAGCCCTGTGGTTATAGTAGATGGGCTGCCCTGCTGTCTCCTCTGGCCTTGATCTTAGAGCAGCTCTCCAGTTTAGCTGCCAAGTACTCCCCATTCTGCTACTTTCTCAAAAACTGAGGTCACTACAGGATTCGAATATACTCTGAGTCAGGCTGAAAATAGTAAGTGTCTGGAAGGTTATTTCCAGGGAGGAGGAATGTCTGTGAGCTTGTTCTGTGGGTGTGTCTGGGAGGGACTTGCCTCAGGGTGCAACTGGAGATTGCTGTATTTATGAGGAGAGGACTGGAGGAATTTCTGTTGAGTTTGCCTCAGGGAGATGGTGTGTTTAGTAGGTGATTTGTGGTCTTGGCCCAGGGAAGTAGGAATGCAGGGCTGCAAAAGCTCACAGGCCTTGTGCACCAACACTGCTCTTCTCTTGCCTTTCTCAAATATCTGTGGAGATGAAGGAGGTGTTCATGGAGTGTCACCTGACCTGATCATTTGCAGCCCTGGAACTAGTCCCGGGAAACAGCAGACCTGGATCTAGCTGCACAAGGAGTCAACCAAGGCTGATGATGAAACCCAGAGATGTGGAGCTCACATTGCTGCTGCTGTTCACATTTCAATCTTTCTTTTTTAGTTTTTTTTTATTCTTTTGTCATACAATACACCTCAACTGCAGTTTTCCCTCCCTCTACTCCTCTGCATCCTCTCCATTTCTTCCTTTTTCATCAGATCCCCTCCTCCTCCTTTTCCCTTCAGAATAGAGCAGATATCCCAGGGTTATCAATTAAACCCTGCATAACAAGTGACAAAAAGACTAGGCAGGAACCCCCATATCAAAGCTGGATGAAACAATCTAGTAGGAGTTAAAGGATTTCAAGAGCAGGCCAAGTTGTCAGAGACACACCACCCATTCTACTGTGAGGAGTTGCACAAAAACACCAAGCTATACAAGGGTAACACATATGTAGAGGAACTGGTGTAGAACCATGTAGGTAGTAAATGATGTTTCATTCTCTGTGAGCCCCTGTGAGCCCCTGTGAGATCTGCTTAGTAGATTATCTAGGCTATGTTCTCTTCTGTTCTTTTATTTAAGATTTTTTTTAAATCTTTTCTGGGATTTGAGCTGAGATTTTCCTCCTTCTTTTTCTATTATTCTTAGGTTTGGTCTTTTAATAGTTTTGCAGATTTCCTGGATCTTATGTTTCAGGAAATCTTTCATTTTAACATTTTCTTTCATCAATATAGCCATATTTTCTATCATAACTTTAAAGCCTGTAATTCTCTATTCTATATCTTGTATTCCTTTGGTGAAGCTTGCCTCTGTTGTTCCTGTTTGAATACCTAGATTTTCATTTCTAGAATTTCTTCAGTTTGCATTTTTTAATTGCTTCTATTTCCATTATTAGTTCTAGAAGAGATCATTCATTACCATCAACTGTTTGTTTGTCTTTGATTTTCTTTAAGGGATTTGTTAATTTTTTCCAATATTAAATTTATCCTTTCTCTGCTTTCTTTAAACACATTCATTCACTTCCTCTTTAAGAACTCCTTATGAAGTTTGTCTTAATTGTCTTTCACCTGAGATGGAATATCCAGCACTTGCTGTAGTAGGATAGCTGGAATCTGGTAGTGAAATATTGTTCCAACTGAGGTTGATTATGTTCTTATGGTGGTATCCAGTTATCTGGATTTGAGGTGATTTTGACTCTGGGTGCTGATTTCTCAGTTTGTCTTTTTTGGATGGGTTTTTTATTCGTTAGTTTCTATCTGCTCTTTGTTCTTCTCTTCTTTGTGGTCTGTGATTTAACAGGGGTTCTCATCCCAATTTGAGTCCTTGAAATCTTGCTGTATTACCTTTGTTCCAGCAGAGAGTATCTGCCCAAGTTTGGGGATGACCAAAGGGAGGAGAAGAGGAAGTTTGGGGATAGGGTTGAGAGGGTATTGTGAAAGTAGCGGAGGTCTATGGGCAGGTGGCCTACATAGACATCTGGTAGATTGTGTGTCCTTTGTTTGAGAAAGGATTCAACCCAATTTTGAGGCAACAACACAGAGATGAAGAGAGAAGTGGGATTGAGGATACTGTTAGGGGATTATTGAAAGACTGCAGGATGTCCAAAAGTGAGCAGAGTACATGGATTTCTAGTGAGTGTCATTGCCTTTGGTCCAGCAGGTCATCTCTACCTCAGGTTGTCTACCTGTTTTTCTGGTTGGTGTGGCTTGCCTTTGAGCAGAGGATATCCATCCAATTTGGGGTGGGAGCATGGATTTGGAAGTGGCAGCTGTATGGTTGGTGGAGGATTGTGTCTGTGGGTATGTGGGGATGGTAGAAGTTTCATGGGCTGGTGGCCTGGCTACCTAACCTTCTGGATCGTGTAACATGCACATGAGCTGGGGATGTCAGCATGTGTTGGGTCCAGGAACACAGTCACAGTCCTTTTTTTCTGAATGGGAATATATACTGTGCCATTATTTGTTGGAAATCCTTGTCTCTTGATTTGTAAAAGATGTGACAGGCAAGAGATTATCTTGACATTTGAGCTGTTTGGGGCTGATACAGACTATGAGGATCATTGTACTAAGATTAAATGCATTTCCCTTTTTCTTTTTCTCTTGGTATTTATTTTTCTCTCATAAAAGACATCCTAACTTGCAGCTTCCTTCCCCTTTCTCCACTCCTTCTAGCCACCACCCTGAAATCCTCATTCCTCCAAATCCACTGCTACCCTGTTTTCCTTCAGAAAATAGTAGGCCTCCCAGGGATATCAACCAAACACCAAATAACAAGGTGCAATAACGCTAGGAACAAACCCTCATATCAAAGCTGGAAAAGGTAACCCGATAGGAGGAAAGGGGTCCCAAGAGCAAGCAAAAGAGCCAGACACCAGGACTCCTACAGTTATAAGTCCCACAAACACACCAAACTAAACAACCATAGAATGTATGCAGATGACCTGGCACAGAACCATACAGGCTTCATGATTGCCACTTCAATTTCTCTGAACCCCAATGCACCCTGCTTTGTACATTCTAAGGGACAAGATCTCCTTGTTTCCACAACCCTTCTGTATCCTACAAGATTCATTCCCTCCTTCCACAGGATTCTTAGAGCTCATCCTCATGTTTGGGTAGGGATCTCTGCATGTGCTCCCATCATCTACTGAAAGAAACCTCTCTGATAACAATTAGGCTAGGCACATATTTTGATTATAACAGAATATAGTTATACATCATCTCATTTTATTTTCCTTGGTCAGTTGTACTTGGCCCTTTCCTAGTTTTCTGGACCATCATATTGCAGTTCCTATCCATCTAGGCTTTGTAAGGCATGAGCCTCCTTTCATAGCTTGGGTATCAATTTAGACGAGTCATTCATTGGTTAGACACTCTGAGCCACCATTGCTTCAGTATATCTTTCCAGCAGGACAAGTGTTAGCTGAGTGCTTTGTGTCTAGCTTGGTGTCCCAATCCTACCACTGGGAGTATTGTGTTGTTAGAGAAGATGGTTGGTTCAGCCTCTGTATTCTTTTTGTTTGTTTGTTTATTTTTTTCTCTGTGTAGCTTTTGGAGCCTGTCCTAGAACTCACCTTTTAGAGAAAGCTGGCCTCAAACTCACAGAGATCTGCCTGCCTCTGCCTTCTGAGTACTGGGATTAAAGGTATGTGTTATCACTATCCAGCCAGCCTCTGAATTCTTGATAACTAGGACTCCTCACTAGGGTCACCCTATTAGGTTCCATGAAGTTTGCCTTGCACTGTGTCCATGTCTCCTGCTAAAATCTCCCCTAATCCAGTTATCTCTCCCTGTCTTCTCCTCTGTCCCTTCCTTACTCACCTGACCAATTCTGTTCCCATCTCCAACTGCCTCCAGTGCACCCACAAAATCTGTTCTATATACTTCTCCCAGTTATATTCATGCATATACCCTAGAGCTGCTCTTCTTACTTTGCCTCTACGGATCTGTGGATTATACTGTGATTAACTATGTTTATTGTGAGTGTACTTTACTTAACAGCTAATTTTCATGTATGAGTGAGTACAACATGTTTGTCTATGTGCTTCTGGGTTTTCTCACAAAAGATAATAAAGAACTCTAGAAACTAAACAAAAAACCAAATAATGCAATTATAATGGGTTATACCTCTAAATAGAATTCTCAGTAGAAGAATCTAAAGTGCCTGAGAAACACTTGAAAAAATGTACAACATCCTTAGCCATCAGGCAAATGCATATTGAAACTACTTTGAGCTTTCGTCTTACACTTGTAAGAATGGTCAAGATCAATAACACAAGTGACAGCTAATGTTGGAAAGGATATGGAACAAGGAAATTCATTGCTGTCACAGGTTCAAATTTAGACAGGCACTGTGGAAATCAATATGATATCCTCAGATAATTGGGAGTCAATCTACCTCAAGATCCAGTTATACCTCTTTTGTACATATACCCAATGTTACTCTTCCATCTTACCACAAGGACAATTGCTCATCTAGGTTCTATCTGACTTGGACCTGATTACACACTTGTCTATCTTATTTCTTCTTTGTAGTTAGTTCACACAATTTCTCTCATGTGTACTCTGTACTGTTGTTTTGTTTACTTGTCTGTGTATGTTTGTTAATTGGCATTTTTCTTGCAAGGTGATTCCCCTTTAAAAGGGTACAGAATTGAGAGAGGTGAACACCCTCTTCAGTTTTCTTCTAAAGTGATTTGGTGATTACGTTATAACAACTATGTAATGGAGTAAGATAGTGAGCACCAGAAATGTATGACTATAATGTCAAAGAATTATACATTTACAATGTTGTAAGTATCATGCTTTCTGTTGTTCACATGTATGGATTGTTTTAGAATGCAGTGACCTATGATGATGTGCATGTCAAATTCACTTGTGAAGAGTAGACTTTGCTGGATCCTTCCCAGTAGAATTCTACAAAGAGGTGATGATTGAGACCTACAGGAACATCACTACTATTGGTAAGACAGTGTATATTCCTTCACATTTTAAAACAGGCGGACAACTCTTTCTTGGTTTTGGATGTTCCTGTGTAATTTGATTGAGAAAGAAGAGTGAGGTAAATAAATCAGGCATGTTTCTAAGATTCACTGAAGATAGTAACATAAATTTACCATGTTTTCAATAACATAAATTTTCTGGTACTCTATTTTAGGATACAGTTGGGAAAATCATAATATTGAAGAACATTTTCAAAATTCTAGAAGACATGCAAGGTAATTTTCTTGTGCAAGCTGATAAAAATATGCCTGTGAAGAAATTATATTGTGTCCTGGAAATTTTAAACAAAAGCAACAGTGTAAATAAGTACCACTTAAAGTGCATTGGTGATTATTAAATTCTCACAAAATCATAAATGTCAATTTCAGGTTGGTGAATTGCATTTGCAGGGCATTCTTTTAAGAACAATGTCAAAGAAACAATTCCCCAAAAGATATCACCATTAAAATCATAACACCATGAGAGCTATGCTGTAGAGCTGTCAGTCTTTTTATTTCATAACATTCATATTATAAAAGTTACACACAGTGAAGAGGTGATGATTATATTGTCAAAGCTTTCTATTAAGCAAATAGACAAAGTAAAGCTAGTGTAACTCATATACTTGTTGTGACTGTGCTGTTTAGTGAGTGGGGCAGTTTGAGTCAAAAATCAAGGGATATTGTCGAGGAGAAACCTTAATCCCTAGTCCACAACTCTATGAGGACAGAAAGTCAAACAGAATTCAATGGGGAAATCTATTATCTGCTATTCTTCCTTTACTAGCTATATCACATGCCCACATGGAAACAAGCCATGTGAGCATAGGAATAAGGAAGACATAACATACCTCATTCTTATAAAATCAGAAGAAATGTAGCAGTATCCACATTGAGCATACTTGTTGAATTTGATAAAAGCATACAAGTAATAGATTTTCTATCTTCATTGTTAATATATTAACAAAATCATACTACAGAGAAGCCCTATGAGTACTAGGACTGCTTAAATAAAACATGGGTGTAAAAACAATGATGAAATCTTAAGAACTGATTCCTCTTTACAATTAGACCAAATTTAAATTTAATTCATATAGATATAAAGAGTCAACAGTGTAATGATTATGGTAAAGATTTTACATGTGCTTGCAGGCATGAAAGAAGTCAAACTGGAGAGAAAAAACCTTTCATATATACTGAATGTGGTAAAACTGTTGTATATAAGAGTCATCTTCAAAGGCATGAAAGTGCACCTATGGGAAAGAAACAATTTCAATGTAATCAGTGTGTTAAAGCCTTTGTACATCACAAAAATCTTCACAGGCATAAAAGAACACATACTGGAGAGAAACCCTATGAATGTAATCAATGTGGTAAAGCCTTTGAACGACATGATAATCTTCAAAATCATAAAAGAACACATACAGGAGAGAAACCCTATGAATATAATCAGTGTGGTAAAGCCTTTGCACATCACCAAACTCTTCAAATGCATAAAAGAAGACATCCTGGAGAGAAACCCTATGAATGTAATCAATGTGATAAAGTCTATGCTCATCACACTACTCTTCAAATACATACAAGAAGACATGCTGGAGCAAAAGTCTATGACCATAATTAATGTGGTAAAACTTTTCGTCATCACAGTCATCTTCAAATGCATGAAAGGTCACATACTAGAGAGAAACCCCATGAATTTAATCAATGTGGCAAGGACTTTATTCACACACAGTACTCTTCAAATGCATGAAACAACACCTACTGGAGAGAAACCCTATGAATGTAATCTGTGTGATAAAGTCTTTGTATGTATCTGTAGTCTTTGAAATCATTAGAAAAAGTCATACTGCAGAGAAACCCTAAAAATATAGTCAGTGTCATACAGTTCTTTTCTTTATAGACAAATAAACATTTTTCTGTTCAGTCAATCTCTTAAAGCCTTTGCATATTACAATAGTGTTTGAGTACCTGCAAAAAGTACTGAGGGCTTATTATTATAAAGTATTTGGGAAGGTCCTTATCCAAAACACTTGCATTCATTTACACAACGGTGTTCATTCTGTAAAGAACAATTTGACAGTGTCAGCAATCTGTTCATGCATCATGATGTCCATCTTTACAGTGTTTGCCCCTGCAAAACCATGGAATAAATGAATTTAGTAGTTTATAAAGCCCTTTATGTAGGGTAAAAGGTCAGCCAAAGAAACACACCTAGAAACTAAAACTGGAGCCAGTGAAAAACATTCGATTTGACACTGAAACCAGAGCCAAAGAAATACACTCTACCTCTGACCAACTGAGCACAAAACCAACCAATCCATGAGCAGAGAATCCAACCAATCACTGTGCATGAAACCCTCCCAATCTTGGAGCATGAACTTGAAATCCAACCAATACCTATCCTCAAAATCTTTTCACTGGAAATTTGCACCACTATGAAGCACCGTGGAAGCCCTGTGTATGTTCATCAGGCATCTGCTCTTTTTCACACTGACATAGGCAGCCACTATTCTGGATTCCTCTCCCTATATAAATCTCTTGATTTAGACTTGGGTGAAGATCTTCTTTTGCCAGAGCAGAGCAGAATCTCTGCTGGGAAACTCCCTAGTTGAGTGGAACAGAGAAATAATGGACACCTCTGTAGGTAAATTCTCTTCAGGGAGTGGAGTAGAGCAGGAAAGGACAGATCTGCTGGAAATATGACTTAGCTGAGTGTAGCACAGCTAATCTGTAATTGCTCATTTTTGGAGAGGAGCAGGTTTGCCACATCCTTCAAGTAAACTATCCCACACTGGGACTAGCTTTCAGGATTAGCCTAACTTTCTAAGTCAGTATTCCTATCTCCTCACAGTTTTAGGTATCCAGCTTCCTTGCACAGCTTTTTTTTGAGAGCTGTAGGTATCCTGGAAATCTTTCCTCCACAGCTTCAGGTTGAGCC
This sequence comes from Peromyscus californicus insignis, assembly GCF_007827085.1. Taxonomy (NCBI): domain Eukaryota; kingdom Metazoa; phylum Chordata; class Mammalia; order Rodentia; family Cricetidae; genus Peromyscus; species Peromyscus californicus. The sequence goes on along the minus strand of NW_026294547.1, from coordinate 141,927 downwards.
TGACACCCCAACAGCCAGGATATCTTTTTCCTTTCAATTGTATATATCCATAATACCGTCTATTCCCAACTATAGGTGTAGAATAACTTTTGATAATCAAGGAACTTTTCCTTCCAGAGCTAAACACTTCCACTATGAATTTAAATAATAATGTAGTATTTTTAGATTTTATACTCCTCTTTAATTACATGAAATAACTAATTCAGGTGTCAAACTTTATGTATTTGTATTAGTTCCTTTTCTGTTCTTGTTATGTAATGTCTATGTCAACTTATGAGATTTTTTGGCCCCAGGGTCAGCATGTAAGTGGCAAGGCACCAAGTTTCAGACATGGCAGATAAATTGAGAGCTCACATCCTTAGATTGCATCATGAAGCAGAGAGTGGGAACTGAAAATGATGAGTGGATGTAAACTATCAAATCCTACCCCCAGTGACATATTTCCTCAGCAGAACAGCATTTCTTAAACCTTCACAAATACCACCAACTGAAAGGGATTTCTTCAACTTCAAGTGTACATGCTTGCTTTCTGTTATATGAATCAATTCACAATGAAGAAAATCTCTGTAAACATTTAAATGTCTCAATACCTGTGTTACAGCAATGCATGCTTACAAATGAAAAAGTTTCATCAATGAAAAATTCTTTTTTTAAAGAGTTGCTTTAATTTTAATTATGTGATGTCACTACATGTTTTTTGGGGATATGTGAATTTGCATGCTAGTTTCTGAAAATGTTAGGCTTTCAGATCTTCTTCTAGCAAGAACTGAAGGAAGTTGTCAAAATCTGGTCTTATTCCTAGGAATGAACTTTCCTTAACTGCCCAATCATGTCTCTAGCCATAAAAATATTTTAAAGCCTAGTTATATCATGTTAAAGTCAGGAAATAGGAACAAACTTATACAAAAGAAAAAATTTATTCACTTAAACAACTTGGTACAGATTTTAGAAATCACAGCTGTCTTCAGCTTAAAGACAAAAATATTACTTCATTTTCTTTGCAGTATAGCCTTGAAGGAAGTAAATTAGCTACTATTTTTAGTCAAGACTGATGGGGGAGATCAATGCATTTTTGTTTCCATTTTGAAACATTTGAGGTAGATACCAAGGTGCAGTATATGTGGGGCAAATTCATTTAGTTAAATTTATTTTTGTGGTCTTTATATTCCTTCTGTGACTTTTGCTCATCTTCTTTTGTGTTTTTACTTAGTAATATGTAATTTTATGCTATAATACATAGAATGGGAAACCCATCATCTTAATAGTCTGTTGTTTATTTAAATATCAGACAGTGTATGATCATACTTTGTGAGTAAGTGTGTCTGTGAAAAGGGTGGTGGGTTGTGGTGTTTGGTTTTGATTTTATGTTTTCACAAATTCCCTTGAGATTTTGTTGTTTATATTAAGCCTGGCATGGATTTCAGGAATGCTTCAAGGATACATTTGAACTCATGATCCTCATGTGTCTTCTTCCAGAGTACAACTCTAAGAGTAAATCTACGCACAATGTGTACTGTTTTGTCAACACAACAATGTTAATTTTAAAATGCTTAATAGAAAAGAATGCAAGAAACATTAAACACTTTATATGTGTATTCAAAGTGGTATTTTCACGTGTCTGGTAGAAATGTAATAAAGTAGGATAACTAGCAATCAATTGTGTATCTTATACCACAGCTGGATGATTTCTTTCTGTATATATAATTTGAAGTTCCATGCATCTTCCTTTCCCCATCAGTCATCCATTTGGCACTTCACATGGAAATATTGCCCTGTAAGGGAATTATCCCGAGATGACAGATAATGTAATGACACTAAGAATTTTTCTTTTTATTATTAAGATATTTTTCTTCATTTTACATACCAACCACAGATTCTCATGTCGTCCCTTCTCCCACCTCCCAGTCTTCAACCCAACCCACCACCCCAGTCCCAACTCCTCCAAGGCAAGGTCTCCCATGGGGTGTCAGCAGAGCCTGGTACATTCAGTTGAAACATGTCCAAGCCCCTCCTCCCTGCATCAAGGATGCACAAAGTGTCTCACTGTAGGCACTAGGCTGCAAAATGCCAGCTTATGTACTAGGAACAAGTCCCAATCCCACTGCCTGAGAGCCCCGTAAACAGTTCAAGCTAATTCACTATCTCAACTATCCAGAGGGCCTAGTCCAGTACCATGGGGGCTCCTTAGCTATTGGTCCCCAGTTCATGTTTTCAACTAGTTTGTCTAGTTTTCTCTGTACTTTTTCCCAGCATGGTCTCAATGTCCCTTCCTCATAGAATTCCTCTTCTCTCTCATCAATTGGACATCTGGAGCTTTTCCTGGCACCTGGCAGTCGATCTGTGCATCTGCTTCCATGAGTCACTTGATGAAGTTTCTATGATGATTGTTATGGCATTTAGCCATCCAATCACTGAGTAGGCCAGCTCAGACACCCTCTTGACTATTGCCAGTACTCTAAGGTGGGGTTATTCTTGTGGGTTCCTGAGAACTTTCCTAGCACCCTGTTTCTCCTTATTCCCATGATGTCTTCATTTATCATAGTATCTCTTTCCTTGCTCTCCCACTCTGTCTCTGTTTCAGGTTGACCATCCCATTCCCCTGTGTTCTCGTTTCCCATTCCGTGCACTCTATTACCCTCTCACTAACAGTTTGCTCATGTAGCTCTCATCTATTTCTTCATTGGTGGACTATCTATGTGTCTCTCTTAGGGTGCTCCTTTTTAGCTAGCTTCTCTGGCGTTATGGGTTGTGGTCTGGTTATCCTTTGCTTTACATCATATATGCAGACATGAGACCCTCCCTCTTTACCAAACTAAGTCTAGGAATCCCTTTTGTTGATGACAAATCTTCTTTATTCATGAGGGCAAGCTGTAAAGTATAAAAGGGAGCTTGTTATGTATTTCAAATCTCTGAGAATCTGATTTCTACTTTTTGAGGCAACATTCTCATGTATTCTCTTGAAACAATAAATAATTACCCTGAGAAGGGTAGATATGTCTCTTTTCTGATCACTGGATTATAACCTGCTATAACTTCAGCTACTTTTGAACCTTGTGGCTTTATGTGTCTTTCACCAAAACCCAATTTTGATCCTATTTTAAACTTGGATAATGCTAACAGTAGATATGGCATCCTATACCTACTACATACAAAAATCACTCTGTGACGTCTTCAGAATCTTTTGAAGACTGACTTCTTCTCTAGAGTATATAGAATGTTTTCTTCTTTGCCAATTCATGGGTTCTCCTAATTCAAACCCCATCTTAGATTATAAGTAGGCCTTATGCTCCCCATTTTTGTACCTGTGATCATACAGTATCTTAAATAGACAATATCAATATGTATGGAAGAGCATGGAAAGAAGATTTTTAAACTTTGACCTTGAAAGATCTGTATGAGATTTTTAGCATGTTAGTGTGTAATGTAATCCAAGTCAAAATTGAGTCAATGATTTCAAGGTGAATATTTGCTAGTAAGTCACAAAGGCAAAAGAAACTGGAAAAAAGGAAGCTTTTCTTATTTCACAGGTTTGAAATAACATTCCATTACAGCATGGAAGTCTCCTGATAATGTCACACAGAGAAAAGACACTGCATTCTGCTCATTGATACTACAAATCCACTACCCAAACCAGATGCCTGCAAGCAAAGCAGGGTACAATGATTTTACCATCTCTTATTAATTATGTACATGTGGTTCACTTGTAGTAATTTTTTCTGACATGAACTTAGTCTGTGAACTAAATCATCAGCTCTTGTAAAGAAGAACATTACATAGAAGAAAATAAAAGACAGGAAGGAAGAATGAAAGAATAAATGATGGGAGCAAGAACGCAAGTAGAGAAGAAAAAAATATGTAAAGGAAAATAAAATGAATATGAGTATTTTGAGTAATAATAAAAGATAAAGGATGAAAGGTGGATGAGGAAAAGTAGGTAGGAAAAAAGAATCAAGGAAGGAGAAAGGAAAGGAAGCTAGAAGAGATAACTGAGAAGATAATATTTATATTAGAAATTTTTGTGCTTATAAATGATTTAGAGTATGTAAAAAAATTACTGATAAAAGAAGCCTTGAATGTGTAAATAAAGGAAAATATGTGGTATTGTTCACACGTAAGAAGAGGATTTTAATATAGTATAATGCAATCTAAAAAAGAACAATATCAGGTAACATATTGTCCTATTCAATTTGGAGGACAATTTCTCCCATGCCCAACATCCCTTTGTTTCTGCTAGATGGTTATGTAGGACTGCGGCCTCCTGGGTTTTTTCTCATGCAAATTGGCATAGCAATGTTGGATTATTTAGCTCAAGTTTGGGTATTCATATTGTTAAATTTTTATCAAATACATAGAACAAAAAACATAAATGGGATGTTTGTGAGTCCACAAATCAAAAGGAAATAACATAATCATTTTATAATCTCAATAGTAAATAAAAACAAACACTAGGAGGAATACCAGTATTCCTTCAACTTCATGGAAAGTGAGAAGAACAACCTGGAAATGTTGGTTTCTCTGGAAATGTGGAAAGGTCTAGCAGTAATGCATGTGCTACCACCACCCATTCACCATGTCTGAGTGAGGGGCTGTGGATGGAAAAACAGAGACAAAGATAGGGGGTCATTTGCCTGAGGAGAATATCAAATGCCATTTATTGAAAGAGGGAGGAAACCTTAAGTACAGGCTTACAGCACAATGGGAAAACCCCAGAGGGCAGAAGTTCCCTACTGATGGTTACAATCTTGCATCTAAGCTGTTAACACCCAATATGCAGGACACACAAACAAGGAACTTCCCTTAAGCATTCAGGAGGGTGGAACCTGGCAGGGAATTAGCATAGGGAGGACATCTGGTCAAGGTTGGCAAGCAGGCAATGGCTTTACTCATTATGGGAGGAGACCAGGGCCCTACAGAATGGTTTAGTTTAAAGAGCCAAAGAACAGCTAGAGACACTGAGTGTGACTCTGTAGAATTTGTATCTCCGTTTTCGATCAAGTGTGAAGAAAGAAAGCCCAGGCAACTTCCCTTCTTACCTAAGCACCATGTGTACACTCCTGGGGTGAGCACTCCTGGGGTGATAATTTTGTTTCCCTGATAAATACAACAACTTTTGTAACTGTAAGACTGCTTTTCTCTTTCTGTATGGTCAAGAATTCAAGAGCCCTTCATGCTTTGGGAATGTACACTGTCCATCAGGTCCACAGATCTTAAATCACCTTGGATGTCCTGGAGAATGCACACTCCATTACTTGCAATCTCTCACATGAAACCAAAGGGAAAAAAACTGAGTGTATTACTAAGACAATTCGGTTTCAGCATAGAATTTCCATAGAATTAACATAGGTTTACTCACTTGATTCCAAGACCAGAGTCACTCTTCTAGTGTCCATGGCACCTCCACAATTTACAGTAACTATAAATATTGAAAAATTAATGTAACCCCATTATTAGCAGTAAGAGGGTCCAGAAGCATCAGAATAAATATTATCAACATTGGTCTAGAGCCAGAGACTGAGACTTCTCAATAAGTAACAATAACATCCTAGCTTGAACAGTGTGGCAGGAACCTAACCTATCTTCAGTTCAAAAGTGACACACAATGCCTTCAATTTTCATAGGTGGTACTGTCCCCATTCATCTAGTGTTTTAGAGTGCATCAGATAGGTTAAGTTGGGCATCTGTCTCAGAGAAAAGCAACTCCTACTTCTACATTAATCTAGTATAAGAAATGGCTTAAAACCTTGCAGAAAGAAGGTAACAATAGAATAACTGTTACCCTGGAAGATAACTCTGAGGCTTTTATTTCTTATTCCATAGTTTACTTCTTAGTTAATGGGACATCCACCCAGAAAAGGAACTGAACATGTATTGCTCAGGCAGTATTCAGTGAGATTAGGTACCCTTTATTAAGTAACAGTGCCAGGTGCAAGGTCAATGTCCAAGGCTTTGGCCATGGACTGATTGGAATCACCTCCCACTTTGTGCACAATAAAGGTTTTATGGATAGTAAAGTATCCTAAGAAAACACTGCATCTCAGCTGCTCCATGCTTGTTGGTCCCATGATATGGGCAGAGAGAATCCCACTTGGGTTGCCAGGCAATAATATTGATCTCACTGTCGGTCACAATAGCCCCATGGCAAATCAACCCCAACCAATCATGACCTCACATTATATCCTCATTTTTCTACTCTTGAAAACACAAGTCTCTCTGTGAGTTGTAAGTATTTTTCCTTCTACCTTTAATATGGCTGTAGTAAACCAAGCATTATTGAAGGCATCATTTTTTATCCCAGTAGATTGTTGAACATTAAGACATGGTCCATATAATCTACTTCTCATATCAGGAAAATGGAAACAACCCCACTCCTGTGCCCATTATTTACTCAGGCCCTTGCTACTTTACCCCTTTTAAATGTTAATATTTTATCACCTGAGGCTGTATGTCTATTATGAATAAATTAAGTTTTTAAAAATCACTGATAATTCCAATAATTTGTCATATGTTGTTACTGGTGATTAAAAGAGAAACCTTTAGGGTAAGTTTTACTATTACATTAGTCATTCAAATATGATCAATAGTTTGGGTAACTTATAATGTCATTGTGCCACAAATAAATTATGCAGTACTATCAAAAGTCTTTGCAGAATATGGACACAACTAGAATTTTACAATATTGGATAAGGCAGCTTAAATTATCTAACACCCTTTGGTTTTGCCTATCATAGCCTACAAACATGTCATATTCTCCTTGGGTGAAATTGAGTAGTGCTATCTTGAAAACTCTATTTTTTAAAAAATTGTTGTATTGAATAATATAAAAGAAAACTTACATTCAGAATGTATTCATCTTTGGTGCATTTAAGGTAGCTAAAGACAAAGATTGCAATGAATCCTATAAATGTATCCTTTAAAAACAGACAAAAATAATAAGTTTGAAGAAAGCATTCCCAAAACCAAAGCAAGAAGAAGAGAACTGAGAAGGATGAGTATAAATGTATGCGAGAGTCCAAATACATCATTAGAATACAAATATTTAAATAAAAGCTGTCTTGAAAAATTAAAACATATAATAAAGGACATATAATAAAATGACAGTAATTATTTTACAACTTGAGATAATTCTGACTTTTAAGTGTCTTACATTCCAATTAGAAGAAATACCTGACAGATTAGACTACATAAATGAAAGAGAGCTCTTACTGGCGGTTATTGCTCTTTTGATGGACCTCCATCCAGCTCCCAAGTAAATCATACACAGAGGCTTATTCTTACTTATGAGTGCCCAACCCTTTGTTTGACTTAATTTCCAGCCAACTTTTCTTAAATTAACCCTTTTATCTTTTACCTCTGGCTTTTCTTATTCTCTAAATTCTGTAAATCTTACTCTTACTCTGTGGCTTGTTGTGTAGCAGGGTGGCGGGCTCCTGGAGCCCTCCTCATTCTCTGACTCCTTGATTTTAGTGTTTTCCACCCAGTTTTCTCCTTCTATATATACTCTAAGCCTGCCAGCCCACCTATCCTTTCTACTTTCTTGCTGTTGGCCAGTTCTTTATTGAATCATCAGGTGTTTTACACAGGCACAGTAATATAGCTTCACAAAGTGAAACAAATTCAACATAAACAAAAGCAGTACACCATAAAATAATATTGTATTACATAGAGCTATTTGGTACCTGCAAGAAATGAATCTCAGTGACAAAGAAAAAGGAAGAAAATTACATGTGGAAACAAACAAGCATAACCATAATGATAGTCTACAATGTGCACTTTAAAGTTTAATTAGTGAATGAGAAAGTGAAGGTCACTACATATTGATAAAGTGAGAAATTCAACAAGAAACCATAAACACAAATTCTTGTGACATTGATGTTCCCAATTTTATAAAGCACACACTACTATATATGAGCTAACAGATAGAACTCAACATTATTTTGAGTGATTTTAATACATAATTATATCAGTTATCACAAGAAAAGCAAAGCAGTGAACAACCGATATACAAAAAAATGGACTGATTTAACATTTACAGAACTTTAAATGGAACAGTAGCAGAATTCATTTTTATCATCAGCCTGAGCAATTACATTTCATAACGGTTTTATGTGAAGCAAATCTTCTCAAAAACAAGGTAATTGAAATAACATTTATTTTTATAAGATCAAAGTATAAAAAATACAAAATAAACAAAAATAAACTATAGAAAATATACAAATACATGGAGGCTAGAAAATAAAACACTGAACAATCACAGAGATGCTAAAGAAATTGGGAGTAGGTTCCAAAGATCATAGAAACAAATGGTGGTAGGAATAGAGCATAACATTCTTGAAATGTACAGAAATAACAGCACATTGGATTCTACAAAAAAAGGTGATGCAAGAGGGAAGTTGAAGTCTTGCTATAAAGGTAAACATTTAAAAAATTCTGAACTAAGCCGGGCAGTGGTGGCACACGCCTTTAATCCCAGCACTGAAGAGGCAGAGTCAGGTGGATCTCTGTGAGTTCGAGGCCAGCCTGGGCTACAAAGTGAGTTCCAGGAAAGGCGCAAAGCTACACAGAGAAACCCTGTCTCGAAAAACCAAAAAAAAATTCAGAACTGGTAGATGGTTTAGCAAGTAAAGGTACATGCCAAAAGTCTGAATTCAACTCCTGGAAACATGGGATAACAAAGACTTTGAACTCTAGTAAACTATTCCCATCCACCATCCACATGTGAGTTACAGTGTGTGCACAGCTGAGTGAATGCTATGTCTGTGAGTTTATACACAAATAACTATGTGTTGAAAATATAAAAATGAAATGTCATTAGTCAGCAAGAAACAACAAAGATCAGAACTCATGTAAATTAGTTCTGAATCTTAACTCATACTGTACAAGAGAATACTCAGCCAATACTAATAAAATCAAACCTGAACAAACCATACAAAAGAACCAATGAAACAGTTCTATAAAAGGATCACCATGTATGACACACTCCTCTAGTAAGAATGACACCACTTCAAGTCAAGAGAACACACAAATGGAAGGATTATGGAACCTCACTATTAGCTGGGACAGGGTCCAGAAGCTTCAGAAACAAAAATCATTGATTCTGGGTCAGGGGCAGAGCTCAAGCTCAGCAAGGCACAGCTACATACTGACATGGAGAGTAGTACAATCCCTCAGCTATGATATGGGCATCACGTTCAAAAGTGACAATACATTCAGTCTTTCCCTAGTGTTATTGACACTGTGGTTCCAACACTTTGGAGAGTATCAGATAGGGAATTTGGTCAACCTCTATGGGAGAGGACAAAAGAAAAGAAAATGGAACACACAGTAAACTCTTTTGCCCACCTCCCACTGAGGTCTCTATTAGTGTGAACCAACAGCTTGTCAAAGTGAAGAGACCACCTTGGCATGCAGAGAATGGGAGGAAGAAGGCCACATGCTACCCAATGAGGAGACAAAGGGAATGAATCACTTGACCTTTGCAGGGGGGCTCTCCTACTTGCAAGCTGCTAGCCCCATTGTGAACGTACATAAACCCTGAAAAGCAAATGTGCAAAAAGCAAATGGTGCTGGACTTTGAACTTACTCCCTCAAGGCTGTTCATAGCACCTATCTCCTCATGATGACATGAAGGTGTGTGATGTATGACTGATGTATCTCCATCATTGGACTGCAGCTTCAATCAGAGAAGCAGGGCTTGATTGCCAAATGATTCTCAAAAAAGACTCACTTCCCAGAACTACTGGTGCATGGACAAAAAAATAAACAGTTGACTGTCATGAAAGTGGTGATGGGGTTGAATGTGTGTGTGTGTGTGGGGGGATGTATATGAGTAAAGTGATGCAGTAAACACAAGTGGGTTGAATGTTAAACAGGCTGTTACAAGAGGAAATGGTTCTGGACCTAACCTTGACCCAGATGCTTGTTCTTACCTGCTCTTTCTGTGTCTGGGGGTCTCTGACATTTTTCTCTTGGCCAATGGTAGAGGAAAGGGAATTCCAGAAAGAATCATACTATTTCTGAAAACTCCAACAACAAAAGAAATCCAAGAACCTATAGTAAGAAAACAGATTCCCCATTTGCCCTTCTCTGACCATGGAAATGGGGAAACATCAGCAAGCAGAGGACAAATCCTGTTTGAGTGAGGGTAGGAGACACAAGTGGTGTAGCAGTCCTATGGCAATAGACCCCTGCCCAAGACCATACATGATATCCATCTTGTGTTGCAAACTGGACTTCTAAGCATCATGACTCATTTGGTGATGGAATTACTCTTCAATGTGGAGGCATCTCAGATACTCTGCATTACAGATATTTACATTATGATTGATCACAGTAGTGATTACAGTTATGACATAGCAAGAAACATAATTTTATGGTGAAATGTCAAAACATGAGGAGTTGTACTTCAATCGTCATGCCATTAGGAAAGTTAAAAATAGTAGTTCTGGAGACTATTAAGTATGACAATTTGGTGTTGGGAGTAGCTAACAGTCTCTTTCACTATTGGCAATGCTGAAAACAAGAAGCGTAAGACAAAGCACTACTTGCTAAGGAAGCTTGCTAAGAGACAGAAAGGTTGTAGCCAGAGCTTCAGACTCTGCAGTACAGCAACAAGGAAAGCCAGAGATGGCCATTGCACAATATTTTGGTCCCCTGAACAACAGGTACTTAACAATGGAAGACTGACTCCTTGGCCAGACCATTTAATTTCTCTGAGGCCTTTGTGTTCTCATTCTTTAAGCTCTGCATGTGTGACATGACCTGCTCATGCCCCATCTTGAGCTTTTCATAGAAAGGATTTGGCTGGTGGCAGGTCCTGGAGCTAGAGGTAATGAACTCCATGAACATAGTCCTCAAGTATCACAGGAATTCAGGGTATGTTCTAGACTACTGGATGTCATGGGATGCCACATCCTGTCTCCTAAGTTCGGGGAACTTCTGGTATTTATTAAATTTGCTATTGTAGAGACAAGGGGCTGGATAAAGAAACCCACCCTGACCCTGGAGCCCAGATCTAGGAAAAAAAGACTCAGATCAGGGCAGAAAGAAACACAGTTTGGCTCAGTCAGATCAGAGATGTCTTTGTCCCTGGCCAACTGACTTGTGAAATCAACCAATCATAGAGCAGAACTGTAGAACCCTGGGCCCCAAGTCAACCCGAGGTTGACTGCACCCCCAAAACATCCAGTGCAAACTGCCCTGCCTGGTTAGTTTTTTTAAAAAAGGCTGTTCTGTCCACCCTGGTAGAGGCAGTTACTCTCCTGGACTCCTCCTTCCCAAATAAATCTCTTTCTCAAAAGAATTTTGGGTGTGATGATCTTCATTCACTGGCATAGAGAAGATCCTTATTGAGATGTCCCCCAGTGGACAGAGCAAGAGGAAGCTGAAAGAGCAGAGCAAGGAGGAGCTGAAAAGAAGATCTTTGCTGAGATGTCCCTCAGTGGACAGAGCCATAAAGAGCTAAAAAGTAAAACTATTCTCCAGAGCCAGAGTACATTGGTACATTTCTGCAGTGTTTTTTCCCTTTTTGCAGAGTGAAGCAAAAGAAAGCCACAGCATAGGCAAGAGAAGCAGAGCTCAAGGAGGAAGCCCCCTTAAGAGGAGACTGAGCAAAGCTCAGTTGTAGCAGCTCTCCAGGAGAAGAGCAGGATTTTTGTATCCTGCAGGGAGATCATCCCCCATCAGTTCCAGGCCTGAATTTCCCAAGAAGTCAGAAAATTGTCCCTTCCAGGGTCGGGCTGCTTCTTTGCAGTTCCAGCTGTCAGAGCTGTGCACAACAGCTCCAGGTATCTGGGACACCTTCAGGGCAGAGCTGTTGTGAGCAGCTTGAGGTGTCCAGGATACCTCACCCTCCAGAGCTGGATGGTCACTTGCAGTTTCAGCCATCAGGTCTATGCTAAACAACTCCAGGTGTCCAGGACACCTTCAGGGCAGAGCTGCTGTCCTGAGCAGCTCAAGGTGTGTGGGATACTTCGTCCTCCAGGGCTAAACTGTCTCCTTGCAGTTCCAGCCATCAGAGCTTTTCTAAGCAGATCAAGGTGTTGCCTGACTCCCCAGGTAGTCAGGACACCTGGGACCTGTGAGATAGGGAACTGCTCATGCTCAACCACAGATCCCTGATTGAAGGGACTAGAGGGAGACACATGCACAAACACATAGAAAAATACACGACATATACACATGTATGTGAGAGACAGAAAGACAGAGAAAGAGATACTTAGAGAGACAGAGAAAGAGAGACTGAGTGAGATTGGGAGAATTCCATCAATTGGATGCTGAACAAATGCATGCAGGTGTGTCCTCTCAGAGGGGAACAAAAGGAGCAGGGATCAGTCTCAGTTCTTGTATCCACACATTTACATGTTTGACCAAGCCTCTCCAAGTGCTGCTTGGGCAATCAAACGCACAAGGCCTTTTAAAGCAAGTAACAAACTCAAACTCACAACTAACATCTCACACTAGCCAGCACTTGATAGAATCTCATCAAATGCATGCTGGGAACTCACATACTACTGCCTCATTCCATGAGCACTATGACTCATGCCACAGGCTCTGTTTTTGTTTCTTTTTAGAGGAAGCAGAAAAGTCTATGTCCTCATGACATTCCAGTTCACATTTGAGGTTCTGCCTTTGTAAAGAATTCAGAAACATGATTATGGTCCAAGGCATATCCTGAAGATGCAGCCTACCAGAGACACAGACCTCATATAAAATGAATTAATGATGACAGAGTGGACCTGAGATTGAAACCACAGGGTTTGAAAGAATGAATACCTATTTGTAGCTATTGTTTTCCTGCCTTGCCCACAGTCAGGACAAATCTGTGTCACCCACCAGTCCCACAGCCGCTCAGACCCAACCAAGTAAACACAGAGACTTATATTGGTTACAAACTGTATGGCCGTGGCAGGCTTCTTGCTAACTGTTCTTACAGCTTAAATTAATCCATTTCCATAAATCTATACCTTGCCACATGGCTCGTGGCTTACCGGCATCTTCACATGCGGCTTGTCATGGTGGCGGCTGGCAGTGTCTCCTCCACCCAGCTTCATGTTCTCTCAATTCTCCTCTGTGTTAGTCCCGCCTATATTTCCTGCCTGGCCACTGGCCAATCAGTGGTTTATTCATTGACCAATCAGCAACACATTTGACATACAGACCATCCCACAGCACTTCCCCTTTTCTTTTCTTAAAAAGGAAGGTTTTAACCTTTACACATCTCCAAAGTCAGCTTGGTATATTTGGGAATTTGGGCGTTGCTTCTATTACTACTTCCTGTTGGAGGTAGGTGCTGTATCTTATGGGGACACAAAGAATATTTTAGGGTTATGGAGTAGTCCATGAGGGTGTATCGTCTGAGCCAGTTGCCTTGAAACCATTCTGGATGTTGGATCATCTGGGCCATGGTGTCATTGGAGACCTTTCAGGGGGTCTTGGCTGGTCAAACCTGATGTATCTTAATCTTGAACAAATCCATAGCCTCTGGCTTTCTTTGGGAACAAAAGCAGAGCCTCCTTTCCAAAGCAACATATCCTTACATCCAAATTTTGAAGTCAAGGTACCTTTAAAATATACATTTTGGCATAACTCAACAGCTTTTGTAATCAAATGTTTTTCTTAAGTTACAAATATCAAAGAGAACATAATCCAGATTCTCTGTGTGGTAGCCATCTTTACGTGGCTTATTTTTTTATATTAGCTTGAGCCTATTGCTTTAAACTGCAGCCTTCTAAGCCTAAAATGGCGCTGGTGCTGTGGCTGCTGGCTCTGCCCACTTCAGCTTCCCAACGTGGCGGTGGTATGTTTTCCGCCAGGTCTCTTCGTGCTCTCCTCTGTAATAAAGATCAGGCCATCTCACTGCTAATTTCTTTCAATATTCATTTGCTGTAGCTGACTGGTAAGTCTCTGGACATTCTGCTTCACCTGCATCTTGGTGAGGAAGGTTTGGTGGGATGGTGGCTCCCTGCTGCTCCTTGTGGGTAGATGAACAAAAATTAACTTGCAGTATGACAAGGCAAAGATAATGGACAGACCACCCTAAGTCCTGATCAAATGTTTGAGAAAGCTTGTTTACCAGTGACTTGGTGACACCCCAAATTATTTTTCCTGTGCTTCAGATGCCCCCTCTAGGGAACTCAGCTGTCTCCTCTATTTGAAGGGAAGTGGTTATCTCAGCTATTAGGTTCTCTCTGCCATCATAGCACATGCTCCAAGTAACCAAGGAGATATCCTCTTCAGGCTCATTCACAGCTGCAGACTCAGAATTCAACTTGGCTGCAGAGTCCACAAGCCTATGGGTTTACAAGTCAGGAAAAAATTGCCATGGTTCACAATCAACCCAGTCATTTAGAGTTTCCCCAAATATCTTGACAGGGCACTCTAAGCATATAACTATTGATGGAGAAGACATACAAAGGCAGAACATGGTCACCAGACTCAAGTCACCTCACTGACAACTCAGGAATCAGAGAAACTGGGAAGTACCTAAAGTTAGACACAGTGGTTGAAGTACAGTGATGTCTTGCCTTGAAATGGGCACACCTCATTAATCCCTCCCTCTTCAATGTTGATCTCATGTTAATAAATGAATGCCTATCCTCCAAAAGGAATGAAAGCCAAGAGTTCCCAGCATAAAGCATTGGCCTTACCAGTTCGTGACTTCTGAGCCAGAACAATTAATTTCCTGAAATCCTTGAATTTCAAGAGCCGTGATAAGCAGGGAAGTTCTGTTGGTTCCCAGAGACTCCAGCTTTCTATTCTACATTACTGGAAGATTCAGCTCAAGCCCACTTCCTCCAGGAAGCTTCCCTTTTCCTGCACAGAACTCATTACACCATTCTCTTGACCATTTCTTTATTGATGTTTTACACTGAGGCTGAAGGTCAGCTTTCTTCTGTCACTCTCTGGTCTCTCTACCCTCTCCATTCTCTTTCTGATTTAGACTCTTCAGTATGCCATCATGTTCATCAGTAAATGGTGAAGACATTGAATAAGCTTCCCAAGGGCAGTTGGTGTTGCCACAACATAAGTGACATCACAGAGGATTCCAGGGCTCTCCAGGATACAATAGAATGTCCAGGGAAGAGCTGCAGATGTCATGGGAACTGACATTGCTTCCCTGCTAATGAGCTTTCCTCATAAAACACTGGAAGTTAAGTTGAACTTTGCAGGAGCCTCTGCTGGGATAATAGGGAAGCCCTTCAGCACCCCCTTCATCCAAAGCCAGAGATCTCTCCCCGATTGATTGGACATCCTTTAGTTCTTTCCATGTGTGGAACTGAATGTTTATCTCCTACTGAAATTTTATGTATACAACGTAATAATATTATAGAAATTTATGTATGCTATAGTTCATAATAAGTACCTGCATCTGAGATGACCGGCCAAACGAGTGGAAGCCCATGAACTGTGGACTAGTGGCTGTGGACCCCCCATGGGACTGGACTAAGTCCTCTGGATACAGAAGATGGTTGTTTGGCTCGAACTGTTTGGGAGGCACCTAAGCAGGAAGATCAGGATCTGTCCCTGGTGCATCGGCAGTTTCTGGAACCTGGTGCCTGTGGTGTGACACCTTGTACAGCCTTGGTGCAGTGGGAAGGACCTTGGACCTGCCTAGGCTCAATGTGCTGGTCTCTGCTGACTCCCCATGGGAGACTTCGATTTGGAGAATGTGGGGATGAGGGATGGCTTGGGAAAGATGGCTGGGGGGTGAGTGGAGGGAGAAGGTGGGATCTGGGTGGTATGTAAATTAAGTAGAAAATTACTTTTTTAAAATAATTTACTTTATTTTATGTGCATTGGTGTGAGTGTGTCAGATTCCCTAGAACTGGAGCTACAGACAGATGTGAGCAGTCATGTGGGTGCTGGGAATTGAACCCAGGTCCTCTGGAAGAGCAGCCAGTGCTCTTAACCATTGAGCCATTTCTCCAGCCCGGAAATGTCTTAATACAGAAAAAAAATGATATAAAATCCAAAAAAAAATGTACCTGCATCTCCTTATCTCCTTAGCCATAAGACATTATAGAATTAATGCTGACTGAGAAGGACACTTGTTAAATAATTTCCTGGTAAAGCGTCTACAGGAAATATCTGGGCAGGTTTATACTAGAAGAAGAGGCTAACACAGCCTAGGAACATGTACCCATAGGAGCGAGATATGGTCATGGAGCTCAGTGTGTCTAAAATCTCTGTCATCAGCATGTGTGTAGTGGGTGTTGTACTCTCTGTTGAATGGCTCAAAGTGCTCTGCTCCTACTGGGTAGTAAAGGTGGCCAGACATCTGGAGTCTTCTACACAGAACATGAGTTTCCTATAGAGCAAAGGATATTCAGGAAAATCCTTTGCAAGCCCCTTCATATTTAGGAAAATAGACATTAGGTTTCCACTGGACACTCTAGATGAAAGGTTCTTAATTTTTCCAATTCTCTGACTCTTTAAATAGCACTAAAAGTAGTTCCTCATGATGTGGTGAACCCTAAACATAATTGTTCCATTGTTTCTTAACCTTAATTTTGCTATTGTTATGAATCAATTAAAATATTTGATGTCCAGGATATCTGCTATGCAACCCCCATTGGGGTGATGACCCACAGGTTGAGGACCACAGCTCTGAATGTGGACAGAAATCTCCTCAACTCCTGGCAGTTCTGCTGGGGCAGTGTGATTCTTAGTTTTTATTATCAGACTGTATCAAACTAGTCACCTGGGAAGAGGAACCTGTAGATGTAACCAACCATCTTATTAAATAAGAAACACAGAGCCAATGCAAAGAAGAAAGCCAAGAGATCAGAGCTAAGAGCCTTACCCGCCTACTGCAGCTAGCCTCTTCAGCTAAGAGACCTCTGAAAGAGACCTACTTCCTGTCTGTTTGTCTTTATATAGACTTTCTGTTCTGACTTCTCATTGGTTGTAAAACCAACCACATGACTGCCTCGTTACTGCCTGTCTGTATAGACCTCCAGGTCTTCTATGCTTGGTATTGAGATTAAAGGCATGTGTCTCCAATGCTGGCTGTATCCTTGAACACACAAAGATCTACCTAGCTCTGCCTACCAAGTTCTGGGATTAAAGGCATGCACCACCAAGGCCCAGCTTTTGCTATGACTCTAATACCTCTGACACCTGGGCAACTTTATTTATTAACATACAATTAAAATTACATTTCACTACAAATAAAATACCACCATAGAAACCGTCAATGAGAAACTATATAGATTAGATTTACTTTGAGCATGTCTCTGTGAGATTTTATTAATTGTTAATTGAGATATGACTCCCTAAAATGGGCAGAATCATTTCATTGTCTGCAACCTGTACTGTTTAAGTATGAAGAACCTCGAGCATAAACATAAGCAAACAGGAAGCATGGATACATTTGTTTATCTCTGCTCTTGACTGTGGATGTGATGTGATTAGCTGAGTTCCTACCTTGATTTCCCAAATATGGAACTATTACCTGGAATTGTGAGCTTTGATCAATTTTTCCCATTCTAAGTTGCTGTTCCTGATAACTCAATGTAATGAAGATGTAAAGAAAGCACTCTATGACAGAGGGGTTTTCACAAGTCAGTGAGATGTGTATTTCATGAAATGCTCAACAGCACCATATCTGTCTCAGAAGAGATCCTACTACCTCCTGAACCCAACCTGTGTTTCCTTGTTACAGTTTTACAAAGACACAGAGACACCCATAGACTCACAAACCACTTCACCCTGTCAAAAAATGTCTCCTGATATTGTCTTGCCCATCAAGTATTATGCTAAATTCTTCTAATGTGTTATATACAATGAGCTTCACTTCAATGAATGTATTTTATTTGAATTTCCTGAACATTAAAATTTTCAGATATGGGAAATTGGATCTGAATTCACTGCCTTAATTATGAATTTCAATCTTATGCTATGTTCTTCCTTGAAGGTCAGAAGAAGTTCCTTAAAGCTGAGAGCAAAGTATCTCCTTAAATTCCAGGTATGCGAGGGTATAAGTAATGACTGGCAATGTATCCACTAGTTACCTTAGGTTGGAGATTAACTCCAGGGCTGATGTACACAGATCCCTGTGAAAACTCCTCGGTATCCTTCTAACTTCTGTGCTTCTTCATTAAGGATTCTGTAAACAAATCTTTGACAAATTTCCTCCTTCAAAGGTATATAGACCTTATCAGATGTGAAAAGTTACTTTGATTTTGTCCTTCTCCTAGGACCTGTAACAGACCCTTTTGAGCTACATCAAAGGCTATCCAAGGAGAATAAGGTCTGAAATAACAACAAGTACAGGTTTAGAATGCAGTTCTGAGGAATAGATTGCAAAAGAAGCATAGGACAGCAGTCACACCCAGGAAATTCTCGGTTATGTCTTTGCCAGTTTAGCATCTCTGAATGTAAGTTTCTTCTACCTAGAGAAAGATGGGTTGGGATGCACCATGGAGATGGGTGCTGTCACAAGGCATGACTTATAAAATCACTTCCTTCATAAGTGGGACTTTCTTTTTTGTTTGTTTGTTTGTTTACATGGATTTTTTTTATGATGGTGGTAAGCTAGCATTTATATGAGCTAAGCTGCACATCTCTTTCTGGTGAACATCTCTTTCTGGGAACAGAGGAATCAGATCCTGAACTTATAAAAATTGCTGAAAGAGATGCTTTTGAGCAGAGAATCACTTCATTTGGTTAAAAAAAATTAACACTTCTCTTCATGACTGTTACCAAATATTGTGCGTGGCTCCTGTCCTTTGCCATTTGGAAAGACTCACCAGCTAGCTACTCTTTATTGATTAACCACTTTCAGATGCTAAAAGCAAAGAAGATGGAGAGGGAAGTTAGAAATCAGCATGTTTGATCCTAAATATAGAGTTGTGTTTGCCTGTTCCAATCTCAGAATTCAAATCCTTATCTGACTAATCTAACAACAAATAAATGCCACCTGTGCCTACTGGTGTATTTTAATAGAAGCACATAAATGATTTTGGTAACTTACTAGAATTCATGTATTAAATATTGAGTCCAGCTATTAATATTTTCTTCTGTGTCTTGCTATTCTTATTTGGAAGTTTTGCTTGGTTGAGTGGAAGTGAACCACCAAAATCAAAATGGGAAGGGAATTTCTTTAAGCAAACTACTATAACAGAATATGTTTGGGAGTTGTAAAAGTTTTTCCATTGAAAAAAATCAGAATTTAAGAGGATCCTGTTACATGCTGGAGTCAGAGATCAGAGTCAGCAAAGCTTGCAAAAACAGATTTTTTTTAGCACTTTAATGAGAGAAACACTTTGTTTATTTTTAATTTTATAATTAATTTAATGTAACATGTCAGCCATGTATTTCCCTGTCCTCCCTCCTTCCGCTCCTCCCGCCCTCCCCCCATTCCACCCTCAGTCCCATCTACTCCAGGGCAAGGACTCCCCTGGGGATTCAACTTAGCCTGGTAGATTCAATTGAGGCAGGTCCAATCTCCTCCTCTCTTCACCTAAGCTGAGCAAAGTGTCCCAGCATATACCCTAGGTTCCAAAAAGCCAGCTCATGTTCCAAGGAGAGTTCTTGGTCCTACCGCCTGGAGGCCTCCTAAATAGTTAAAGCTAATCAACTGTCTCACTTATCCAGAGAGCTTGGTCCAGTTCCATGGGGGCTCGTCAGCTGTTGGTTCATAGTTCATGCATTTCTGCTAGTTTGACTATTCATCCATGTGCTTTAGCCAATCATGGTCTCAATATCTCTTTCTCATACAATCCCTCCTATCTCTTGTTGATTGGACTCCTGGAGCTCCACCTAGGGCTTGGCCATGGATCTCTGCATCTGCTTCCATTAGATGGATGAGAGTTCTATCATGACAGTTATGGTGTTTGGCCAACCAATCACCAGAGCAGGTCTTCTCAGGCACTCTCAACACCATTGCCAGTAGTCTATAGTGGAGGAATCTTTGTGGATTTCTTGGGACCTCTCTAGCACTCTTCTTCCTATTCCCATAGTGTATTCATTTACCATGGTGTCTCTTTCTTTGTTCTCCTACTCTGTTCCTTATCCAGCTGTGACCTCCTGCTCCCCTTACCTCTTTACCCTGACACCAGTTGCAGTCTGGTTATCCTTTGCTTTATATCTAGTATTCACTGATGAGTGAGTACATACCATGTTTCTCTTTCTGAGTCTGGGTTACCTCACTCAGGATGATTTTTGTCTAGTTCTATGCATTTGCCTGCAAACCTCATGATGTCATTGTTTTTCCTTGTTGGGTAGTACTCCATTGTGTATATGTACCACATTTTCTTTATCCATTGTTCATTTGAAGGGCATCTAGGTTGTTTCCAGGTTCTGTCTATCACAAATAACACTGCTATGAACATAGTTATGCATGTGCCCTGGTGTTATTATTGAGCATTCCTTGGGTCCATGCCCAAGAGGTGTATAGCTGGGTCTTGAGGACGATCAATTCCTAATTTTCTGAGAAACTACCAAACTGATTTCTAAAGTTGCTGTATGAGTTTGTACTCCCACTAACAGTGGAGGAGTCTTGTTGCTCTACATCCTCTCCAATATAAGCTGTCTTCAGTAGTTTAGATATTAGCCATTCTGACAGGTTTAAGGTGGTATCTCACATTCCTTTTGATTTGCATTTCCCTGATGACTAAGGATGTTGAGCAATTCCTTAAATGCCTTTCAGCAATTTGAGAATCTTTTGCTGAGAATTCTCTGTTTAGCTCTATAGCCCATTTTTTAATCAGACTGTTGGGCATTTTGATGTCTAATTTCTTGAGTTCTTTATATATTCTGAATATCAGCCCTCTGTCTGATGTGGGGTTGGTGAAGATCTTTTCCCATTCGGTAGGTTGTTGTTTTGTCTTATTGACCGTGTTTTTTTGCCTTTCAGAAGTTTCTGAGTTTCAGGAGGGCCCATTTATTAATTGTTACTCTCTGTGTCTGTGCTACTGGTGTAATATTTAGGAAGTGGTCTCCTGTGCCAATGACTTCAAGACTACTTTCTACTTTCTCTTCTATCAGGTTCAGTGTAACTAGATTTATGTTGAGGCCTTTGAGCCACTTGGACTTGAGTTTTGTGAATGGCAACAGATATGGATTTATTTACAGTCTTCAACATGTTGATATCCTGTTATGCCAGCACCATTTGTTGAAGATGCCTTCTCTTTTCCACTGTACAGTTTTGGCCTTCATATCTCAGGATACTTCACTATACACAATGGACAAAACACTTTAAAGTGCCCTGGGCTGCCAAGGCAGAAGGAGCCCTGCAGCTGGTAGTTTTCCAGGTCCTGCAGCTGGTAAGTCACAAATAAACACACAGAGGCTCATATTAATTACAGACTGTTTGGTCTATGGCTCAGGGTTATCATTGATGAACTCTTTGATCTTAAATTAACCCATTTCTATTAATCTAAGTATCACCACATGTCTCATGGCCTTAGGGGTGTTCCAATACATCTGGCTCCCCCAGCAGACTGCAGCATCTTCCTGAACTCTGCCTTTTTTCTCTCTGTATATTTTTTTGGATTTCCTACCTGGATCTAATCTGTCTTGCCATAGGACAAATCAGCTTCTATATTAACCAATGGTCATGACACATATACACAGCAAACAGAAAGACCATCCCAGAGCACTTCCCATTTTCTGTCTAATCATAAAGGAAGTTTTTTATCTTAACATAGTAAAATTACATATAACAAAAGAGTTATCAATCAAGAATTATATTTATAATAACTAGTCTATTTGTATTTGGCAAAATTAAAGAAAATATTCTATCATCTATTCTAAGTTTGTGAGTCTAAAGTTTTATATCTAATATATGTTTTATTCATAACAAAGGAAAATTATAATTTTAAATATCTAATCTTCAATTCCATCAAAGACCCTAGAAGAATATTATCTGAGTAAACAGCAAGTGCATTTCAAACAACTTCCAAAGTTCTAGAAATGACAGTGACATTGAGCTGCCTGGTCAGATATCCAAAGTTCCTCTGTAACATTGGGGCATCCATCTTCAGCCTACTGGCTTAGAGTTTCTGTCAGACTTTTCCATGAAGTAGAAAATTTGATAAACTGTTACTTCTATAGACAAGGTTCATCAGTCACTTTCCTATGTGTCCTGCAGAATGTCTGACAGTTTCTTCTGCAAATCAGAAACCTGAAGGACCATCTCTCCTTGTTTTGGCAATGTTCAGGGGTCACCTTCCTATGTGTCCTGCATGGTGAGTTTTTCATGCAGTCCAGGGACAACAGTTTCTTGCTCAAATGGCTAAACTTTTCTTTATTGTAAATAAACTCCATAATGAGTTTCGTTAATGCCCATCATTCTCTTAGAAGCAATGGGTACTGCCAGGAGCAGACGTGTCTCATTGTCCAGAAAAGTCTAAGTACTTAGAACATTTAAATATACTATATTCTGTAGAACTTTGAAGTGTTTGAAGGTTACCTATATATCTGAAATATCTCTCTATATACCTAGAAAACCTAATAAACATGACTATAAGTTTAACTATTATAGATAACTATTAACTTGCATTAACTATACATTGCATTTTTAAATGAGTTACATTAAAATATCTTTAAGAAGGTTTGAAATGTACATATACTATAGCAAAATTGACCTTAAATTTGTATCAATAAACCAAAATTCACACCAATGTATTTTGAGATTAACAGATGTTTTTTCTATTAAAGTACATTCAATTATTGACCTTGTCATTTCTATATTTAGTCAGTTTTTAGCAAGATTGACTATGACCATTAACCATTTATAATCAACACTCTAAATAAAAACAAACATTCATAAACAATATTTTCCAAATTTGGGCATAGTTTTCTATACTACTTCCTGCTAATTAAGGGCACTGGTAGTCTATGGGGATCATGAGGAAATTTAGAATTATGGTCAAGTCTTGACTGGGTTAATTAGTCAATCTCAGCCAGTAGCATTGAAGCTGTTGTGGTTATTGGATCATCTTGCAATCATTCCCATTGGAGATTTTTCAGGGGGTCTTGCTTAATCAAATCATACTAATCCAAAAGTAATCCATAGGTTCTCATCTTCTGTGGAAACAAAAGTAGAAACTTTTTTGAAAGCAACATATCCTTAGACACAAATTTTGAAGTCAAGATACATTTAAAATATGTATGTTGGTTTAGCTTAGCAGCCTCCATAATCAGGTGTTTGTCTGTAGTTAGCTCATTAACAGTCGAAGAATTCAAAGAAAATATAATAATATACATAATCCAAGTGCTTTGTTTATTTTTCATTTTTATGTAGCCTGTTTTATTTATATTATTATTATCTCTTTAAGGAAATTTTAAAGTATTTATTTCATTTTATAATGGCCTATACTTTTTCCTTTTCTTTCTTCAACCTACATATATATCCTACATATATATTTTTAAGTACATCATAACCTATTTAGAGTCCTTTCTGTTTGAATTTGTTTTTACTGTGTTTCTTAACCCTTTGTATATGTGACCAAAATTTTGACCTTCCCACAGTATGATGGCTGCTGGTGCTTTGTGGTGATAACATAAGCCTTCAGGCAACTTCTGGGAGAATCCTCTCTTTATAGCAGCCTGGCCCATGTAAGAGGCTGTAGGATGGACCAAGAGTGTCTCCCTGAGACACAGATACTGCTTGTACTGATTGGAAAAAGAGATGGGTAGGTGAATGTGCAAGAACACATTTGACAACAAAAAAAAAAACAATATGGTAACACCAGAACCTAGTGGTTCTACAACAGCAAGACTTGAATAACCCAACATAAAAGAAGCAGAACAAAGTGACCTTAAAATGGCTTTATAAAGATGATAGAGGCCTTTTAAGAGGAAATGAAAAATTCCCTTAAAGAAATAGAAGTAAAGACAAACAAAAAGTTGGAGGAGATCAATAAATCTATTACAGAAAGCCAGGAAAACCAAGAAAAAGCAATCAAACAAAGATCAAGCTTTGAAAATTGAAATTGAGGCAATAAAGAAGACACCAACTTAGGGAATATTAGAAATGGAAAATCTGAGTAAATGAACAGGAACTACAGATGCAAGCATAACCAACAGAATGCAAGAGATGGAACAGAGAATCTCTAAGCTTCCAAGATATCATAGAAAAAAATTTTTAAGGCAAGGAATACATTCAAGTCAACATAGTCATAACAAATGAACATCCAGCCAATGTGGAACACAATGAAAAGACCAAACTGAAGAATATTAGTGATACAAGAAGAATACCAGCTCAAGAAAATATACTCAACAATATGACTTAATGTTAGAATTCAACAACAACAGAAATTACAGAAATCATACAAAATAATGGAAACTAAATAAAGCTCAACTGAATTACCAACAAGTGAAGGAGAAAATAAAGAAATTAAAGACTTCTTAGAGTTCAATGAATAGAAGTGTACAATGTACCCAAACTTATATTACACTATGGAAGCAGTAGTAAAAGGAAACTTCATACAACTAAATGCCTACATAAAGAAGTTTGAGAAATCACACACTAGTGGCTTAACAGCACATCTTACATTGTTAAATGAATGGTATAAGTACAATTAGAAATATACATATAGCATTTTGTAACAATATCAATTTCAATATATAATTTGTACAATCCAATCCAATGTAAAGTATTTAAACTAGTAATTGTGTGTTTTTTTTTAAACAAGAACCTTAAATCTAATCTCTTTAATTTACCCCTTGTTTTAACCCTTGACAACAACTTGTAACCAACCCCCCTAAACAATGAAAATTATCCCAGATCCAAAACCCATTAAAGGACCAAAAAGTCACACTACCCACACCACCTCTTTGGGAATGTGGGCATCATATTTTTAAATTTGTTTCTTGTTGGGTATGGGCAAAGGCATCTTTATCCTCAAAAGAAAAATTTTAAGTTAATTGTCAAATTTTAGGAAAGGTAACTATATCCTTCGTTATCCAGTCTGTGTATAATGTCAAAGTTTAGGGTTTATCTCAAGTCCTTATTCAAGTAGTCTTTGAGACTGGATCATCTCAGCTAGCCCTCTCAAAATTGCTCTGAGTACTTTGTAGTTTAAAGCTGATCTGTATATGATGTTTGTCAGCTTAGTGATATTATTATTGTACATGTGGAATTGTTGTTGTTGTTGTGGGGCCCCATCTTCTTCCTGGAGATTTTAGTTGATGTTGGGCCTGGCCGTGATTTCCTGCAGAAAACTGATAAGAGACTCGAACACAAAGGCATATATATGCAGCTAATTGAAGCCTTTTTTCCCCTACAATTAGTTAGTACTCTATATGACCATTCATATCTTAACAAAGTTTAAAATGTATATATGTGTGTGTGTGTGTGTGTGTGTGTGTGTGTGTGTGTGTATTAATTTTGTAAATTTTGATATAAAATTCATACTTTAAGAAAAGTTTAAAGAATCAGAATAGAATTAAAGAGTTGAGATTAGTAATAGAATAGTCCCTTAATTTGTTTTTTTTTCCTGTCCCATAGCAGAAGATGGCTCTTTTCTTTTGGCATGATACAGGGAGTTTGCATTTTCCTTTTAACAACATGCTTGAGTTTAAGGAAGGAGAGAGCCATTCTCCAACTCCAAAGTCAGCTTTAAATTTTAATTGAATTGAGACTATTAGAAGACCAATAGTGTTAATTTTTTTTAGAGAAGAGCAGAAACAAACATTTAGGAAGACATAAAATTTTTAGATGATATACCCACACACCATTTCACTCTGTTTCCTGGGACAGATGATTTGTCCCTTTTCTTCAGTTGTCTCATTTGTCCAATGTTCTTTAGATTCCTTAACCTTCATTTTCCTAAAAGACAAAAACAAAAACCTTTCCCCAAGAATAATTTTGGGGATGTTCCTTTTTGACAAGTTATTATCTGATTAAATGAAAAGGCATGTGTTACTGGTATAAGTTAGTTTAAATTGGATGTTCATGCTGGTTGATGAACTATCACCTCCTCTAATTAAGAGGTCTCTCTTGTTCAAATCGAACCTTTATCAATTTTGATGGTACCCACAGCTTATCTTCTCCTGTAGAAACAAAAGCAAAACCTCATCCCCAACGTAACACATATCCTGGTTTCCATTTTGAGGTAAGCACATCCTTGAAGTATATAGGCTGACATGGACTGCTCTCACCCAATGTGAGGTCAAACTTTTGACCTTGTGTACATACTCATTCACAAATGAGTCTGTCAGATACGCTAAGCCTATAGGCTGAAAATGATGTCCCAACACTGTGGAGAAACTGTTTCTGTCAACTCACATTTTTTTTTGGAAGTTGCTTGCATGTACTTCCTGTTTTTATTTTTTTAACGTATTTTATTTTATTTTGGTTTTTCGAGACAGGGTTTCTCTGTGTAGCTTTGCGCCTTTCCTGGAACTCACTTGGTAGTCCAGGCTGGCCTCGAACTCACAGAGATCCGCCTGGCTCTGCCTCCCGAGTGCTGGGATTAAAGGCGTGTGCCACCACCGCCCGGCTTGTTTTTATTTTTTATTAGGTAATATTATTTTCCTTCTTGGATCTCTGAGGGAGTTCAAGATTAGTTAGTTATAGTTGAAGATTAATTAGGATACAAAATTAGATACATTTTGGACTTACCAAAATAGGGTAGATAATGAAATTATTTTCCTGAATTTGTCAAATACAAATGGACTAGACATTGTTTAGGTATTTATTACTTGTATATATTGTATATAGTTATTGTACTTTTATATATACTTTTTCTTATGTTAGTCATAACCTTTCTCCTTTTTTCTTTTTATTAAAATACAAAAGGGGAAATATGGTGATATTTTATTTGTACTGAAATGTGGTTTTTTTTTTTTTTTTTTTTGGTTTTTCGAGGCAGGGTTTCTCTGTGTAGCTTTGCGCCTTTCCTGGGACTCACTTGGTAGTCCAGGCTGGCCTCGAACTCACAGAGATCCGCCTGGCTCTGCCTCCCGAGTGCTGGGATTAAAGGCATGCGCCACCACCGCCCGGCCTGAAATGTGTTTTTATTTGTACATTAATAAATAAAGTTCCCTGGGTGTCAGACCTATTAGCAAACCATAGCGAATGCTGGGAGGTGGTGGTACATACCTTTAATCCCAGCACTTGGTAGGCAGAGCTAGGTAGATCTCTGTGTGTTCAAGGATACAGTCAGCATTGGAGACACACACCTTTAATCTCAATACCAACCATAGAAGACCTGTGTCAGGGACCAAATATGGGCCATGGAAAAGTACTAGCTAGGCCAGAGAACAAGCCCCTGCCCTAAACCAGATGCCCCCAAAGAAAAAGAACAAGTCAGGCAGGTCAGGTAGCATAGCAATAGGACAATGGGCCCTGAGATTATCACCTAGCAGCCTCACGACTTGCATGTAGTCCTTCACCTGCATGTCTCCCTTCACCTGCATGTATGGCACATCGTGCACCCCTTCCCTCCTTCCTGTCCCCTCTCATGCTACATAAGCCTTGCTGAGGAGAATAAAATTTGCAGCTTGATCAGAATACACTGTCTTGCTGTCGTCCTTTCATGTCTCCCCCATCCCTCTTATTCTCTCCCAAAGGTGGGTCGCCCCCATTGACAC
This sequence comes from Peromyscus californicus insignis, assembly GCF_007827085.1. Lineage (NCBI taxonomy): Eukaryota > Metazoa > Chordata > Mammalia > Rodentia > Cricetidae > Peromyscus > Peromyscus californicus. The sequence continues at coordinate 114,384 of NW_026294547.1, read as the reverse complement.
CCTGCTGGCCGGGGCAGGCCTGGAGGTCTGTACATTCAGGCAGTGACTAGGAGGTCATGTGGTTGGGTTTACAACCAATGAGAAGGCAAAACAAAAACTCTATAAAAAAAGACAGACACGAAAGTAGATTTCTTTCGGAGAGGTACAGCGACAGTGAAGGGAAAGGTTTTTAGCTCTTAGCTATTGCTCTGACCTCTTGGCTTTCATCTCTGTATTGGCTCTGTGTTTCTAATTGAATAAGATGATTACTTCTACATCTGAAGACTCTGGAGCAAAAAGAAGGAAATTCAACCAGGAGAAAAAGAGGTCAGAAAATAATCAAATTGAGGGCTGAAATCAATAAAGGAGAAACAAAGAGAACAAAACAAAATTCACTGAAACAAAAAGTTGGTTCTTTGAGAAAAACCAAGAAGATAGACAAACCCCTAATCAAACTAAGCAAAAGGCAGAGAGAGAGAGAGAGAATGTCCAGATTCAAAAAAATCAGAAAAGAAAAGAAGACATAACAACAGAAAATGAGGAAATATGGAGAATCATCAGGTCATAATTCAAAAACCTGTACTTGACAAAATGAGAAACTCTAAAAGAAATGGACAGTTTTCTGAATAGTTACCAAATACACAAACTAAATCAAGACCAGATAAATAATTTAAAGAGACCTATAACACCTAAGGAAATAGAAGCAGTCATTTAAAGTTTGTCAACCAATAAAAGCCCAGGGCCAGATGGTTTCAGCACAGAACTCTACCAGAATTTCAAAAAGAGCTTATACTGATACACCTCAAATTGTTCCACACACTAGAAAGAGATTGAATATTGCCAAATTGCTTTAGAAGGCTTTACTTACCAAAATCAAACCAGATAAAACAAAGAAACAAAATTAAAGAATAAACAATCCTCATGAACATAGATGGATATATAGTCAAAGAAATACTGGCAAACCAAATTCAAGAACACATCAAAATATCATCCATCGTGATCACTTCATCAAAGAAATGGAGTCATGGTTCAACATACAAAAATTTGTGAGTGTAATCCATCATATGGACAAACTGAAAGAAAAGAAATGCATGATATTCTCATTAGATTCTGAAAAACCCTTTCACAAAATCTAACACCCCTTTGTTACACCCTCAAGGTTTTAGAGAAAGAAGAAATACAAGAAAATACCTAAACATAATAAAGGCAATTTACAGCAAGCCAACAGCCATCATGAAATTAAAGGGAGAGAAACTCAAATATCCAAAATATACATACTGTACACAAGAAATTAAACAAAAGATAAATTCTCATCTGATAAAGATCTCATATTTAAAATATGCATATGGAACATAATTAGATAAATAAAACAAAATTTCTCATCTTATATATTCCTTATATCCAAAATATACATCTTAAAAACAGGATATGAGATACATAAAACAAAAATTCTCAACTTATGAAGGTCTAATATCAAAAATATACATATTGAACACAAGAAATCACATCAATAAAACAAAAACCTCACCTGATAAAGGTCTAACATTGAAAATATACATATGGAAAACCAGAAATCAGAAAAACGAAACAAATTTCTTACATGATAAAGGTCTAATATGAAAAATACACTTATTGAGCAAAAGAAATAAAATAAAACAAAAATTCTGTTCTGATAAAGGTCTACTATAAAAAATATACCAATTGAAAACAAGAAATCAGGTAAATAAAGCAAAAAATTCTCATCTCTTAAAGGTCTAATATCCCAAATATCCATGTTGAACAGAAGAAATCAGATCAATTAACCAAAAATTCTCACCTGATAAAGGTCTAATATCCAAAATATACATATTGAACACAAAAAAATCAACTACATAAAACACAAAATGCATATTCAAAATATACATATTGACATTATGAGATAAATAAAATAAAAATTCTCATCTGATAAATGTCTAATATAGAAAATATACATAGTGAACACAAGAAATAAAAAAAAAACGAAATTATCACCTAACAAAAGGCTAATATCCAAAATATGCATATTGAATACATAAAATCACATTAATAAAGCAAAAATTCTCACCTGATAAAGGTCTAAGAACCAAAATATACATACTGAATATAAGAAATTAAATAAAAGAAAAATTCTGATCTGATAAATGTCTAAAATCAAAAATATGCATATGGAACATAATTAGATAAATAAAACAAAAATTCTCATCTGATAAATGTCTAATATCAAATTATACATATTTATGCAAAGAAATCATGTAAATAAAACAGAAATTCTCACTTGATAAAAGTCTAATATCCAAAATATACATACTGAACACAAGAAAATAAATAAAACAAAATTTCTCACATGATGAAGAATTAATATCCCAAATATATATATTGAAAACAAGAAATCAGATAAATTAAACAAAAATTATCACCTGATAAAGGTCTAATATTCAAAATATACATATAGAACACAAGAAATCAGAAAAACTAAACAAAATTTTCATATGATAAAGATCAAATATGAAAAATATACTTATTTAACACAAGAAATTAAATAAAACAAAAATTCTGAACTGATAAAGGTCTAATATCAAACATATCCATATTGAACATAATTAGATAAATAAATAATTTTCATCTGATAAAAGTCCTATATCCAAAATATACATACTGAATACAAGAAAAAGTTTATAACCTTATAAAGAAAACATATCCAAAATATGCATACTGAACACAAGAATTTAAATATATAGAACAAAATTTCTCATCTGATAAAGGTCATTATCAAAATATACATATTGAATTCATGAAATAAGAAAAAACACAATTCTTACCAGTAGGTCTAATATCCAAAGTATGCATATTGAACACAAGAAATTAAACAAAACAAAAATTCTCATCTGCTTAAGGTCTAATATCCAAAATATACACAATGAACAGAATATATCAGACAAACAAAACAAAATTCTCATCAGATAATGGTCTAATATCAAAAACATACTTATTGAACACAAGAAAGTATATAGAACAAAATTTCACACCATTAAATTTCTAATATCCAAAATATACATATTGAATACAAGAAATCAGGTATATAAAACAAAAATTGTCACATGATAAAGGTCTAATATCCAATATACTTTTATTGAAACCAATAAATTAGAATAAACAAAAATTTCACGTGTGAAGTTCTCACATACAAAATACATCTATTAAACAGCAGAAATCAGATAAATAAAACAAAAATTCCCACATGATAAAAGTCTAGTAACCAAAATATACATATTAAACACAAGAAAACAGAAAAACAAAAAAATTCTCATCTGATAAAGGTAAATATCAAAAATATACATATTAACACAAGAAATAGGATAAAAAAACCAAAAATTCTCATCTGATAAAGGTCTGATATATAAACATATATGTAGATCCCAAGACATCAGATAAATAATACAAAAATTCTCAACTGATAAAGTTCTAACTACAAAAATATCCATACTGAACACAGGAAATTAAATAAAACAAAAATTCTCATCAGATAAAGGTCTAATATCCCAAATTTACATATTGAACATAATTAGATAAATAAAACAAAAATACTCATCTGATAAAGGTCTAATATCAGATGTATAGTTATTGAACACAATAAATTATATAACACCAAAATTCTCCTCTGATAAAGTTCTAATATCCAAAATATATTTATTGAACACAAGAAATCAGATAAATAAAACAAAAAAAATCTCACCTGGTAATGGTCTAATATCCAAAATATACATATAAAACACAAGAAATTAGAAAAACATGTTTGTCTTTCTGAGTCTGGGTTAACTCACTCAGGATGTTTCTTTTCTTTTTTTTCCTCAATAGTCAAATAATTTATTAGCACATACAACCCTGCAGCAGGCAAACAAAGCTGCTTTCTGACCAATCTTGAGAAGGAGCAAAGGCACTGCCTTCAGTGTGCACATGTAATCCCAGCCCAGGTGTGTGCCCGGTCTCACAGCTGCAGAATATGGCACTGGGTCTGATGGGCCCAAGCAATTCAATTGCATGGTTATTCCTTTAATCAAACCTACCAAGCAGGAGCTAAAGCTCTCAGAGCTGTTTAAAAAGTACCCTCTCCCACAGGAACCTGACCAAAGCACCTGTGCCCACTTCCCTGGTTGGCAGGAGGAAGAGCAGACCAGGCAGGCATGAAGCAAATAGTCTTTATTGGGCTCCCACCAGGAGTCCATTGGTCTTGAGGACCTCTATGAACTTGCTGATTTTGTTCTCCACGTTCTTTTCTGCCTGTTTCCATAGCCTCAAGAGCTGCTTCTTCTTCCAATAGTGGATCTTGGCCTTTTCCTTCCGTTTCTCCTCCAGAGTGGCTGTAACTGCCTGGTACTTCCACCTGACCTCATGAGCCAGACGTCCCAGGGAAGCAAACTTTCTGGTAGGCTTCAGCCACACAACCTTGAGGGCGGCAGGGAACACCATCCGTTTTTTCTTGTCATAGGGTAGAGGGATCTCATCCAACACCTTGAGGCATTCCAGGGCAGCCTGGACTCGATTGGTCTTGTGGGGCAGCATGCCTCCCACAGTGCGACAAAAAATGCGGCTCGGGGCTCAGAAGAGGTAAGGGCCTCGAGAGGGGTTGGTGTTCATCTGCTTTCAGAGAAACGCCAGATACTTTAGCTTGTTTCTGTAGAAATTTCCAGAAATGTTGATGCCCTCACAGTGCACAACCACCACCTTCCGGCCCAGCAGTACCTGCTTGGCCACAATGGCTGCCAGGTGGCCCAGAAGATGGCCTCGGCCATCCAGCACTAGAACCTGCCCCTCCGCAATCTTCAGGAGCCACCTGGGAAAAGCCAGGATATTTTTTCATATTCCATCCATTTGCCTGCAAACCCCATGGTATCATTGTTTTTCTCTGCTGAGTAGTACTCCATTGTGTATATGTACCACGTTTTCTTTATCCATTCTTCAGTTGAAGGGCAACCAGGTTGTTTCCATGTTCTGGCTATTACAAATAATCCTGCTATGAACATAGTTGCAGATGTGTCCATGTGGTATGATTGAGCATTCCTTGAGTATATGTATGTACTCACTCATAAGTGGATACTAGATGTAAAGAAAAAGGATAACCAGACTGCAACTCAGAACTTCCGGAAGGCTACCTAGTAAAGAGAACCCTAAGAAAGACACAGGGATCACCCAACAACAGAGAAATGGATGAGATCTATGTGAACAAACTGGACATGAGGGGAGGGAAATGGAGGGCAAGGGTCTGGAAAAAGAGAGCTTAGAGGAGCGGAAGATCCCAGCTGGATCAAGAACAGAGAGGGAGAATAAGGAAAGAGACATCATGATAAATGAAGACCCAATGGGAATAGGAAGAAGCAGAGTGCTAGAGAGGTCCCCAGAAATCCACAAAGATATCTCCACAATAGACTAGTAGAGAGAGTGCCTGAGCAGACCTACTCTGGTGATCAGATGGCTGACTACCCTAACTGTCATGATAGAACTCTCATCCAGTGACTGATGGAAGCAGATGCAGAGATCCATGGCCAAACACCAGGTGGAGCTCCAGGAGTCCAATCAGTGAAAGAGAAGAGAGATTCTATGAGCAAGAGATATGGAGACCATGACAGGAAAAAGCACAGGGACAAATAGCCAAACTAGTGGAAGCATATGAACTATGAACCAATAGCTGAGGAACCCCCTTGGAACTGGACTAGGCCCTCTGGATAAGTGAGACAGTTGATTAGCTTGAAATATTTAGGAGGCACCCAGGCAGTGGGGAACTGGACTAGGCCCTCTGAATAAGTGAGACAGTTGATTAGCTTGAAATATTTAGGAGGCACCCAGGCAGTGGGACCGAGACCTGTCCTTAGTGCATGAGCTTGCTTTTTGGAACCTAGGGTCTATGCTGGGAATTTGTTCAGCCTGGGTGAAGGGAGGAGGTGACTGGACCTGCCTCAACTGTGAATCTACCAGGCTGAGTTGAATCCCCAGGGGAGACCTGGTCTTGGATTAGGTGGGAATGGGGCATGGATTGGGGGGGGAAGAGGTGGGAGGAGGGAGGACAGAGGAATCCTTGGCTGATATGTAAAATTAAATTAATTATTAAAAAATTAAAAAAAATTACCACTCCCACCCCCAAAATCAGATAAACAAAACAGAAATTCTCAACTGATTAAGGTCTAATATCCAAAATATACATATTGAACACAAGAAATCATAAAGCAAAACAAATATTCTCATGTGATGAAAGTCTAATATCAAAAATTTATTTATTGAAGACAAGAAATTAAATAAAACAAAAATTCTCATCAGATAAATGTTGAATATCCAAAATATACATAATGATCCAAAGAAATCACATAAATAAAACAAATTTTCTCTTCTGATAAAGGTGTAATATCCAAAATATACATATGGAACATAATTAGATAAACAAAACAAAAACATTCATCTAATAAAAGTCTATTATGCAAAATACACATATGAAACACAAGAAATTTCAAAAAAATCTCATCTCATTAAGGTCTAATATCCAAAATACATATTAAATCTAAGAAATAAGATAAATAAAACAAAAATTTTCATCTGAAAAAGGTCTAATATCCAAAATATACATACTGAACAAAGTTAGATAAATAAAACAAAAATTCTCATCTCATAAAAGTCTAAAAACTTATAAAGGTCTAATATTCAAACTATACATTTTGAACACAGATAAATAAAACAAAAATTTTCATCTGATAAAGTTCTAATATTGAACAATATACTTATTGAACACAAGAAATCAGATAAATAACCAAAAATCCTCATTTGAAAAGGACTAATATCCAAAATATACATGTTGAACCCAAGAAATAAGATAAATAAATCAAAAATTTTCATCTAATAAAGGTCTAAGATCAAAAATATACATATAGAACATAATTAGGAAAATGAAAAAATTCTATTCTGATAAAAATCTAATAACTATAACATATATTGAACATAAGAGATTAAATAAAACGGAAATATTTATCTGGTAAAAGTCTAATATTCAAAATATATATATTGAACACAAAAATTCAAAAAAACCAAAATTCTCATCTGATAAAAGTCTAATAACTAAAATATAGTTCTTAACACAAGAAATCAAATAAAATAAAAATTCTCATCTGATATAGGTCAAATATAAAACAATACATTGATCACAAGAATTCAGATAAACCAAACAAAAATTCTCATCTTAAAAACGTCTAATATCTAAAATGTACATATTGAACATGGGAAATCATAAACAGGACAAAGTTCTCATGAGATAAAAGTCAAATATCAAAAATATAATTATTGAACACAAAAAATTAAATAAAAGAAAAATTCTCTGCAGTTAAAGTTGTAATATTCAAAATATACATATTGATGACAAGAAAACATAAATAAAACTAAAATTCTCACCTGTTAATGGTTTAATAACCAAAAAACCACATTGAACACCAAAAATCAGTTAATAAAACAAAAATTCTCATCTGATAAAGGTCAAAAATCAAAAATGTATTTATTGTACACAAGAAATTAAACAAAATTTTTCCCTCTGAGAACATTCAAATATCCAGAATATACATATTGAACGCAAGAAGTTCAATAAAACAAAAATTCTCCTCTAATAGAGGTCTAATGTCAAATATACACATATTGAACACAAGAAATTAGATAAATAAAATAAAAATTCTCATCTGATAAAGGTCTAATATCAACAATATCATTATTGAACACAAGAAATTAAATAAAACAAGAATTCCAATCTAATAAAAGTTTAATACCAAGAATACATATATTAAACATAATCAGAAAAATAAAACTAAAATTCTCATCTGATAAAGGAGTAATATCAACAATATACATATTCAACACAAGAAATCATAAAAGATGAAATTCTCATGTGATAAATGTCAAATATCAAACATATAGTTCTTGAACACAAGAAATAAAATAAAACAAAAATTCTCAGCTAATAGAAGTCTAATATCTGTCAGATGTGGGGTTGGTGAAGATTTTTTCCCATTCTGTAGGCTGTCGTTTTGTCTTATTGACCATGTCCTTTGCCCTACAAAAACCTCTCAGTTTCAAGAGGTCCCCTTTACTAATTGTTTCTCTCAGTGTCTGTGCTACTGGTGTTATATTTAGGAAGTGATCTCCTATGCCAATGCGTTCAAGATTACTTCCTACTTTCTCTTCTGGCAGGTTCAGAGTAGCTGAATTTATGTTGAGGTCCTTGATCCACTTGAACTTAAGTTTTGTGCACTGTGATAGATATGGATCTATTTGCAGCCTTCTACATGTTGATATCCAGTTATGCCAACACCATTTGTTGAAGATACTTTCTTTTTTCCATTGTGCACTTTTGGTTTCTTTGTCAAAAATTGTATGTTCATAGGTGTGCGGATTAATGTCAGGGTCATCAATTCAATTCCATTGGTCCACATGTCAGTTTTTATGCCAGTACCAAGCTGTTTTTATTACTGTAGCTCTATAGTAGAGCTTGAAGTCAGGGATCATGATGCCTCCAGAGGTTGTGTTATTGTACAGGATTCCTTTGGCTATCCTGGGTTTTCTGTTTTTCCATATGAAGTTGAGTATTATTCTTTCCAGGTCTGTGAAGAATTGTGTTGGTATTTTGATGGGGATTGCGTTGAATCTGCAGAGATTCAACAAAAGATTGAATCTGTGCAGATTCATCAGGAAAAGATTGCCATTTTTACTATGTTAGTCCTGCCTATCCATGAGCATGGGAGATCTTTCCATTTTCTAACATCTTCAATTTCTTTGTTCAGGGACTTAAAGTTCTTGTCATATAGGTCCTTCACTTGCTTGGTTAGTGTTACCCCAAGGTATTTTATGTCATTTGTGGCTATTATAAAGGGTGATGTATCTCTGATTTCCTTCTCACCTTCTTTGTCCATTGTACATAGGAGGGCTACTGATTTTTTTGAGTTGATCTTGTATCTTGCTATGTTGCTGAAGATGTTTATAAGCTGTACCAGTTCCTTGGTGGAATCTTTGGGGTCGCTCAAGTACACTATCATGTCATCTGCAAATAGGAAAAGCTTGATTTCTCCCTTTCCAATTTGTATCCCCTTAATTTCCTTATGTTGTCTTATTGCTCTGGCTAGAACTTCAAGTACTATATTAAATAAGTATAGGTAGAGCAGACAGCCTTGCCTTGTTCCTGGTTTTAGTGGAATCTTTGAGTTTCTCTCCATTTAATTTGATGTTGGCTGTTGGCTTACTGTAAATTGCCTTTATTATGTTTAGGTATGTTCCCTGTATTACTGATCGCTCCAAGATCTTTATCATGAAGGGGTGTTGGATTTTGTCAAATGCCTTTTCTGCATCTAGTGAGATGATCATGTGCTTTTTTTTTTTTTGAGTTAGTTTATATGATGTATTACATTGACGGACTTTTGTATGTTGAACCACCCTTGCATCCCTGGAATGAATCCTACTTGATCATGGTGGATAATTGTTTTGATGTGTTCTTGGAGTCTGTTTGCCAGTATTTTATTGAGTATTTTTGCATCAATGTTCATGAGGGAGATCGGTCTGTAGTTCTCTTTCTTTGTTGTATCCTTATTTGGTTTAGGAATCAGGGTAATTGTAGCCTTATAGCAGGAGTTTGGTAATGTTCCTTCTGTTTCTATTGTGTGGAACAATTTAGAGAGTATTGGTATTAACTCTTCTTTGAAGATCTGGTAGAATTCTGTGCTGAAACCATGTGGTCCTGGGCTTTTTTAGGTTGGGAGACTTTTAATGACTTTCTATTTCCTTAGGGGTTATTGGACCATTTAAACAGTTTATCTGGTCTTGATTTAACTTAGGTATGTGGTACCTTTCCAGAAAGTTATCCATTTCTTTTAGGTTTTCCAGTTTTGTGGAGTAGAGATTTTTGAAGTATGACCTGATGATTCTCTGGATTTCCTCAATGTCTGTTGTTATGTCCCCCTTTTCATTTCTGATTTTGTTGATTTGGATGCTCTCTCTCTGTCTTTTGGTTAGTTTGGATAAGGGCTTATCTATCTTGTTGATTTTCTCAAAGAACCAACTCTTTGTTTCATTAATTTTTGTATTGTTCTCTTTGTTTCTATTTTATTGATTTCAGCACTCATTTTGATAATTTCCTGGCGTCTATTTTTCCTGGGAGATGTTTCTTCTTCCTGTTCTAGAGCTTTCAGGTGTGCTGTTAAGTCACTAGTGTAAGATTTATCCAACTTTTTTATGTGGGCATTTAGTGCTATGAATTTCCCTCTGAGCACTGCCTTCATAGTGTTCCATAAGTTTGGGTATGTGGTGTCTTCATTTTCATTGATCTCTAGGAAGTCTTTCATTTCTTTCTTTATTTCTTTCTTAACCCATTGGTGATTCATTTGGCATTATTCAGTTTCCATGAGATTGTAGGTTTTCTGTAGTTTTTGTTGTTGTTGAAATCTAACTTTAAACTATGGTGGTATGATAGAACACAGGAGGTGATTCGAATTGTTTTGTATCTGTTTAGATTTGTTTTGTGGCCAAGTATGTGGTCGATTTTAGAGAAGGTTCCATGGGGTGCTGAGAAGAAGGTATATTCTTTTTTGTTAGGATGGAATGTTCTGTAGCTATCGAATAAGTCAATTTGAGATCCAAGGCCAGAACCCAGGTGGAGCTCCAGGAGTCCAGTTGGTGAGAAAGAGGTGGGTTTGTATGAGCGAGAATTGTTGAGACCAAGGTTGGACAAAACACAGGGACAAATAGCCAAATGAATGGAAACACATGAACTATAAACCAATAGCTGAGGAGCCCCTAACTGGATCAGGCCCTCTGGGTGAGTGAGACAGTTGATTAGCTTGATCTGTTTGGGAGACATCCAGGCAGTGGGACTGGGACCTGTCCTCAGTGCATGAGCAGGCTGTTTGGAACCTGGGGCTTATACAGGGACACTTAACTCAGCCTGGGAGGAGGAGACTGGACCTTCCTGGACAAAATCTACCAAGTTGAACTCAATCCTCAGTTGAGTCTTTGAACTGGAGGAGATGGGAATGGGGGTTAGGCTGGGCGATGGAGGGGGCAGGGGGAAGAAAAACAAGGGAATTATTGGCTAATATGTAAAATTAAGCTAAATTATAAAATAAAATTAAAAAAAAATCTCATGTCATAAAGGTCAAATATCAAAAATATACTTATTGAACACCAGAAATTAAATAAAAAAAAAATCTCACTGGTATAGGTCTAATATCCAAAATATATATATTGAACACAAGAAATTGAATAAATCAAAAACTCTCACCTGATAAATTTCTGTATCCAAAGTAAATATTGAACCAAAGAATCTAGATAAATAAAACAGAAATTATCATCTGATAAAGGTCTATTACCCATAATATGCAGAGTAAATACAAGAAATCAGTTAAATAAAACAAAACTTTCTCATCTGATAACAGACCGATATAAAAAATACACTTATTGAACACAAAAAAATTAAAAAGCAAATTTTTTTTGACAAAGGTCTAGTGCCAAAGTTACATATGAACACAAGAAATCAGATAAATAAAACAAAAATCGTCATCAGGTAAATGTCTAATATTCAAAATATACATATCGAATCTAAGAAATTAAATAAAACAAAAATACTCATCTGAAAATGCTCTAATATCCAAAATATACATATTGAACACAAGAAATCAGAAAAATAAAACAAAAATTCTCATCTGATTAAGAGCTAACAAATATCAACAGTATACATATTGAACTTAAGAAATCAGATAAACAAAAATTCTCACCTTAAAAAGTTCTAATATTAAAAATACACATATTGAACATAATTAGCTAAGTAAAACAAAAATTCTCCTGGTATAGGTCTAATATCAACAATATATTTATTAAACACATGAAATTAAAAAAAATTCTCATTTAATAAAAGTTTAATATCAAAAATACTCATATTGAACATAAATAAATAAAACAAAAATTCTCATCTGATAAAGGTCAAATATCAACAATATACATATTTAACATAAGAAATCATAAAAAACCAAAAATCTCATGTGATAAAATTTAAATATCAAAAATATACTTATTGAACACAAGAAACTAAATAAAACAAAAATTCTCTCCTGATAAAGGTCTAATAACCAAAATAGATATTAAACCCAAGGAAATAGATAAAAAACAATAATTCTCATTTGATAAAGGTGTAATATCCAAAATATACATATTGAACTCCAGAAATTAAATAAATAAAACAAAAATTCTCATCAGATAAAGGTCTATTATCAATAATATACAGAGTGAAGACAAGATATCAGATAAATGAAACAAAAATTCCCCTGTGATAAAGGTCTTATTCCAAAACATACATGTTGAACACAAGAATTCAGATGAATAAAACAAAAATTCTCATCTGATAATGCTCTAATATCCAATATATATATATGTTGAACACAATTAGATAAATGGAAAAAATTCTTATCTGACAAATGTCTATTATCCATAAAATATACATATAGAACTTAATTAGGTTAATAAAACAAAAGTTCTCTTCTTATAAATGTTTAATATCAAAATTATACATTTTGAACTTAATTAAATCAATAAAACAAAAATTCTCCTTTAATAAAGGTCTAATATTCAAAATTCCATATTGAACCAAATAAATCAGATAAATAAAACAAAAATTCTCATCTCATAAAGATCTAATATCAGAAATATATTTATTGAACACAAGAAATTAAATAAAACAAAAATTCTCCTCTGATAAAAGTCTAATATCCAAAATTACATATTGAATACAAGAAATGATATAAATAAAACAAAAATTGTCATCAGATCAATATCTAATATACAAAATATACATATTGGACTCAAGAAATCAGATAAATAAAACAAAAATTCTCATCTAATAAAAGTTTAATATCAAAAATATACATATTAAACATAATTAGGTAAGTAAAACAAATATTCTCACCTGATAAAGGTCTAATATACAAAACACGTATTGAACCCAAGAAACTAGATAACCAAAACAAAAATTATCAACTGATAAAGGTCTAATATCCAAAATACATATTGAACTCCAAAAACCAGATAAAAAACAAAATTCTTATCTGACAAAGGTCTAGTATCTGAAACACACGTATTGAACTCAAGAAAAAAAATAAAAATGCTCATCTGACAAAGTCTAATATCAAAAATATACATATAGAACATAATTAGGTAAATGAAACATAAATTCTTTTCTGATAAAAGTCTAATATCCATAACATACATATTGAATATAAGAAATTAAATAAAACAGAAATTTTTATCTGATAAAAGTCTAATATTCAAAATATACATATTGAACACAAGAATTCAAATAAAAAAATTCTCGCCGGGCAGTGGTGGCGCATGCCTTTAATCCCAGCACTTGGAAGGCAGATCCAGGTGGATCTCTGTGAGTTCGAGGCCAGCCTGGGCTACCAAGTGAGTTCCAGGAGAGGCGCAAAGCTACAGAGAAACCCTGTCTCGAAAAACCAAAAAAAAAAACTCATGTGATAAATTCTAATATCTAATATCTGAAATATACTTATTGAACAAAATAAATTAAATAAATTAAAAATTCTCATCTGATAAAAATCTAATATCCAAAATATGCACATCGATCACAAGAAAACAGATAAATGAAACAAAAATTATCATCTGATTAAAGTCTAATATCCAAAATATACATATTGAACACAAGAAATTATATAAAACAAAAATTCTCACCTGTTAAAAGTCTAATAACCAAAAAAACACATTGAACACCAGAAATCAGATGCATAAAATAAAAATTCTCATCTGATAAAGGTGAAATATCAAAAATGTATTTATTGGACACAAGAAATTAAATAAAACAAAAATTTTTCTCTGTGAAAATTCTAATATCCATACATATTTAACACAAGAAGTTCAATAAAGGCCTAATATTGGGGGCGGTAGAGATGGTTCAGTTGTTAAGGGCACTGGCTTCTCTTCCAAAGATCCTGAGTTCAATTCCCAGCAACCACATGGTGGCTCACAACCATCTGTAATGAGATCTGGCACCCTCTTCTGGCCAGCAGGCATATATGCAGACAGAACATTGCATATACAATAAATAAATAAATAAATAAATAAATAAATAAATAAATAAATAAAATAAAGGCCTAATATCAAAAATATACATATTAAACACAAAAATTGGATAATAAAACAAAAATTCAAATGTTATAACAGTCTTATATCAAAATATACATATTGAACACAAAAAATCAGTTAACAAAAACAAAAATTCTTTTCTGAATAAGGTTTAATATCAACAGCATGATTATTGGACTGAAGACAACAGATAAATTAAATAAAAAATACTCATCTGAAAAAGGTCTAATATCAAATAAATATTGAACATAATTAGGTAAATAAAACAAAAATTCTTATCTGATAAAGGTCTATCTAATTTCAAAACTATACATACTGAACACAAGAAATTAATTAAAACAAAAATTATCATCTCATGAAAGTCTAATATCCAAAAATACATACTAAACACAAGAAATCAGATAAATAAAACAAAAATTCTCATCTGCTAAAGGTCTAATATCCAAAATATACATATTGAACCGAAGAAACCAGATAAATTGAACAAAACTCTCATTAGATAAAGGTCTAGTATCCAAAATATACATATTGAACACCAGAAATCAGATAAATAAAACAAAAATTCTCACCTGATAAAGGTCTAATATTCAAAATATACATACTGAACACAAGAAATTAAACAATTGAAAAATTCTAATCTGATAAAGGTCTAATATCAAAAATATGCATATGGGACATAATTAGATAAATAAAACAAAAATTCTCACCTGATAAAAGTCTAATATCAAAACTATACATATTGAACACAAGGCATCAGACAAACAAAACTAAATTTTTCATCTGAAAAAGCTGAAATAGAAAAACTGTACATATTGAAAACAAGAAATCAGATAAATACAACAGAAATTCTGATCTGATAAAGGTCTAACATTCAAAATATACATATAGAACACAAGAAATTAGAAAAACAAAAAAAAATTCTTATGTGATAAATGACTGATATGAAAAATATACTTATTGAACACAAAAAATTAAAATAAAAATTATGATCTGATAAAATTCTAATACATAAAAATATACCTATTGAACACAAGAAATCAGATAAATAAAACAAAAATTCTCATTTCTTAAAGGTCTAAATCAAAAATATACATATTGAACACAAGAAACCAGAAAAATAAATAAAAAATTCTCACCTGATAAAGGTCTAATATCCAAAATATTCATACTGAAATCAAGAAATTAAATTGAAGAAAAATTTGCACCTGATAAAGGTCTAATATCAAAAATATGCATATGAAACATAATTAGAAAAATAAAACAAAAATTCCCAACTGATAAATTCTAATACACAAAATATACATTTTGAACATAAGAAATCAGTTAAATAAAAGGAAAATTCTCACCTGAAAAAGGTATAATATCAAAATATACATGCTGAACACAAGAAATTAAATAAAAGAAAAATCCTCAACTGATAAACATCTAATATCCAAATTATGGAAATCAAATATATAAAACAAAATTTCTCATCTGATGAAAGTCTAATATCCAAAATATACTTATTGAACATAATTAGACAAATAAAACAAAAACTCTTCTGACAAATATCTAGTATCCTTAATATACATACAGAACAAAAGAAATTAAATAAAACAAAAATTCTCACCTGATAAAGAATTAATATCAAAAATATGCATACTGAACACAAGAAATCAAATATATAGAACAAAAATTCTCATCTGATAATGGTCTAATTTCCAAAATATACATATTTAACACAAGAATTCACAAGAATAAAACAAAAATTATCACCTGATAAAGAATTAATATCCAAATATACATATTGAAAACAAGAAATTAGAAAAACAAAACAAACTTCTCAAGAGATAAAGGTGTAATATGAAAAATATAATTATTGAACACAAGAAATTCAAAAAAACAAGAATTATGATCAGATAAAGGTCTAATATAAAAAATACACATTGAACACAAGAAATTAGATAAATAAAACAAAAGTCTCATCTGTTAAACATCTAATATCCAAAAACACATACAGAACACAAACAAATAAGACAAATCAAACATAAATCTCATCTGATAAAAGTCTAATATGAAAAATATGCATATTGAACACAAGAAATCAGATAAATAAAACAAAAATTATCATCAAATAAATGTCTAATATCATATATATATATATATACACACACACACACACACACACACACACACACACACACACACACACACACACACAGGAAACCAGATAAATAAAACAAAAAATTTTATCTGATAAATGTCTAATATCAAAAATAGACATATTGAACATAAGAAATTAAATAAAACAAAAATTCTCACCTGATAATTAATATCCCAAATATATACATTGAAAACATCAAATCAGAAAAACAAAACAAAATTCTCACTGATAAAGGTCTATCAAAAATACACATATCGACCACAAGAAATCAGATCAATAAAACAAAAATTCTCAATTGATAAAACTCTAAGATCCAAAATATTCATACTGAACACAAGAAATTCAAAAAGAAAAATCCGTATCTGATAAAGGTCTGATATCAAAAATATGCAGCCGGGCGGTGGTGGCACACGCCTTTAATCCTAGCACTCGGGAGGCAGAGCCAGGAGAATCTCTGTGAGTTCGAGGCCAGCCTGGGCTACCAAGTAAGTTCCAGGAGAGGCACAAAGCTACACAGAGAAACCCTGTCTCAGAAAAAAAAAATATATGCAATTGGAACATAACTAGATATACAAAACATAAATTCCCTTCTGATAAAAGTCTAATAAACAAAATATATATATATATATTGAACACAAGAAATTAGATAAATAAGGAAAATTCTCATCTGATAAAGGTCTATTGTCCAAAATAAACATACTGAGCACAAGAAATTAAATAAAACAAAAATTCTCACCTGATAAACAACTAATATCCAAAATCTGCATGCTGAACATAGGAAATCAATTATGTAAAACAAAAATTCTCATCTGATAAAGGTCTAAATCCCAAAATACACATATTGTATGTAATTAGACAAATAAAACAAAATCTCTCACCTGATAAAGATCTAAAACCTTAATATACATACCGAACACAAGAAATTAAATAAAACAAAAATTCTCACTTTATGAAGGTCTAATATTCAAAATATGTGTACAGAACACAAGAAATCAGAAAAACAAAACAAAATTTTCACGTGATAATGGTCTTTTATGAAAAATATACTTATCGAACACAAGAAATTAATAAAACAAAAGTTCTGATCTGTTAAGGGTCTAATATAAAAATCACACATATTGAAAACAAGAAATCAGATAAATAAAATAGAAATCTCATCTGTTAAACATCTAATATCTAAAATACACTTATTGAACAAAAAAAATAAGACAAATCAAACATAAATTCTGATCTGATAAAGGTCTAATATAAAAATTACGCATATTTTACAAAAAAACAGATAAATTAAACAAAAATACTCAACTGATAAAGGTGTAATATCAAAAATATGCATATTGAACAGCAGAAATCAGATAAATACAAGGAAAATTCTCATGGGATAAAGGTCTAATATCCAAAATACACATATTGAACACAAGAAATCAGATAAATAAAATGAATACTCTTTTTGGGGGGTGTGTGGTTTCAAGACAGGGTTTTTTTGTGTAGCTTTGCACCTTTCCAGACTCTTACTTGGTAGTCCAGGCTGGACTCGAACTCACAGAGATCCGCCTGGTTCTGCCTCCCAAGTGCTGGGATGAAAGGCGTGTGCCAACACTCCCTGGCTAAATAGCTAATTACTCATTAACTCTTCTTTTTTTTCTATTTTTTTTCCAGAGCTAAGGACCAAACCCAGGGCCTTGCGCTTGTTAGGCAAACACTCTACCACTGAGCTAAATCCTCAACCCCTGAAAATTCTTATCTGATAAAGGTCTAATATGAAAAAATACATACTGAACACAAGTAATTAAATAAATTAAAATTTCTCACCTTATGGTGATATTTTATTTTGTACTAAAATGTTATTTGTATGTTAATGAATAAAGTTGCCCCGGGGGTCAGAGCTATTAGCAAGCCATAGGAAAGCTGGGTGGTGGTGGTATATGCTTGTAATCCCAGCACTTGGTAGGCAGAGCTAGGTAAGTCTCTGTGTGTTCAGGGATATAGCCAGCATTGGATACACATGATTTAATCTCAATACCAACCATAGAAGCCCTGGAGGTCTGTACAGACAGGCAGTGATGAGGCGGTCATATGGTTGGGTTTACAACCAATGAGAAGCAGAACAGAAAGTCAATATAAAGACTTTAACATAGGAAGTAGCTCTGTTTCAGAGAGGTAGGACCACCGCAGGAGGAAGTGTAAGGTTTTAGCTCTTAGCTCTGACCTCTTGGCTTTCTTCTTTGCATTGGTTCTGTGTTTCTTACTTAATAAGACAGTTGGTTACATCTACACTTTATGAAGAACTAATATCAAAAATATTCATACTGAACACATGAAATCAAATATTTAAACAAAAATTCTCATCTGATAAAGGTCTAATATGCAAAATATACACATTGAGCACAAGAAATCATAAAAATAAAACAAAAATTCTCATCTGATAAGGTCTAATATCCCAAAATATACATACTGAACACAAGAAATTAAATAAAAGAAAATTCTCACCTGACAAAGGTCTAATATCCTAAATATGCATATGGCATATAATTAGATAAATAAAACAAAAATTCTGATCTGATGAACGTCTAATATCCAAAATATACATATTGAACATAATTAGAAAAGTAATACAAAAATTCTCATCTGAAAGTATTCTAATATCCAAAATATACATATTGAACACAAGAAACTAAATGAAACAAATATTCTCACCTGGTAATCATCATTATCCAAAATATACAAAATTGAAAAATTGAAATCACATAAATAATACAAAAATTCTGTTGTGATATAGATATAATATCAAAAATATACATATTGAACATAATCAGATAAATAAAACAAAAATTCTCATCTGATATAGGTCTATTATCCAAAATATACATAAGGAACATAATTGGATAAGTAAAACAAAAATTCTATTCTGATAAATTTCTCATATCCAAAACATACATATTGAAAACCAGAAATTAAGTAAAACATTGATAAAGCTCTAATATAAAAAATACATATTGACAAAAAAGAAATCAGATAAATAAGTCAAGAACTCTGGTCTGATAAAGGTCTAATATCTAAAATATACATATTCAACATAATTAGATAAATAATACAAAAAAATCTCATCTGATATAGGTCTAATATCCAAAATATACATGCTAAAAAATTAAATAAAACAAAAATTATCAGCTTATAAAATTCTAATATTCAAAATATACTTACTGAACACAAGAAATTAAATAAAAATTCTCACCTGAAAAAAACTTACATCCAAAATATGCATACTGAACACAGGAAATCAGATAAATAAAACAAAAATTCTCATCTGTAAAAGGTATAATATCCAAATTCAATACACTGAACAGAAGAAATTGCATAAATAAAATAAAAATTCTCATCAGATTAAGGTCTATTATCCAAAATATATACATTGAACAAAAGAAATCATACAAATAATCCAAAACTTCTCATCTGATAGAGGTCTAATTTTTAAAATATACATATTGAACATAAATAAATAAATAAAACAAAAATTCTGATCTGATAAAGGTCTGTTATCCAAAATATATATATTGAAAATAATACTCGAAAAACCAAAAAAAAAAAAAAAAAAAAAAAGAAAATAAGAAATCAGATGAATAAAAAGTCTCATCTGATAAAGACCTAATTTCAAAAAATACATATTGAACATAATTAAATAAATAAAACAAAAATTTATATCGGTTAATAGTCTAATATCAAAAATGTATTTATTGAACACAAGAAATTAAATCAAACAAAACTTCTCACCAAATAAAGGTCTAATAACCACATTATACATATAAACTAGAAATCAGATGAAGGAAACAAAAATTCTAACATGATTAATGTCTAATATCCAAAATATATATATTAAACACAAGAAATTAGAAAAAAAGCAAAAATTATCAGCAGTAAGTCTAATATACTAAATATAAATATTGAACACAAGAATTCAGATAATTTAAAAAATTCTCATCTGATAAAGGACTAACATCAAAAATATAAATATTGAACACAAGAAATAAAAAAATTCTCATGTGATAAAGGACAAATTACAAAAAATTATCTTATTGAACACAAGAAAATAAATAAAACAAAAATTCTCATCTGATTAATGTCTAATATCGAAAATGAACATATTGGGCATAATTAGATAAATACAATGAAAATTCTCATCTTTAAAGGTCTAAGGTCATAAATATACATATTGAACACAAGAAATCAATTATATAAATAAAATATCCTCATCTGATAATGGTCTGATATCCAAAATATACATGCTGAACACAAGAAATTAAATAAAACAGAAACTCTCACATGATAAAGTTTTATATCCAAAATATACATATTGAAAATAAGACATTAGATAAACAAAACAAAAATTCTCATCTTATACATGCCTTATATCCAAAATATACATATTAAAAACAGGATGTGAAATGCACAAAACAAAAATTCTCAACTGATGAAGGTCTAATATTAAAAATATACATATTGAACACAAGAAATCACATCAATGAAACAAAAAATCTCGCATGAAGAAGGTCTAATACTCAAAATGTAAATACAGAACACAAGAAATCAGAAAAACAAAAAAATCCCATGTGATAAAGGACTAATGTGAAAAATATCCATATTGAACAGAAGAAATTAAATGAACCAAAAATACTGATCTGATAAAGGTCTAATATCCTAAATACACATATTGAATACAAGAAATCTGATAAATAAAACAAAAATTCTCTCCCAATAAGGGTCTAATATCCAAAATATACATATTGAACACAAGATATCAGGTAAATAAAACAAAATTCTCATTTCACAAAAGTATAATAATCTAAATATACATTTTGAACACACTAATTTAGAAAAAACAAAAGTTATCAGTGTTAGGTCTAATATTTACAATATACATATTGAACACAAGAAATCAGATAATTAAAAAAATTATGATCTGATAAAGCTCTAATACCAGAATATACATATTGAACACAAGAAATTAAATGATGTAAAAATTCTAACCTGACAAAGGTCATCTTCCAAAATATATATATTGAAAATTAGAGATCAGATAAATTAAACAAATATTCTGATTTGATAAAGGTCCTAAACCCAAAACAGACATACTGAACATTACTAGATAAATTAAACAAAAATTTTCATCTCATGAAGGTCTAATATCCAAAATATACACACTGAACATGAGAAATTAAATAAAAAAGAAATCCACCTGATAATAAACTAATATCCAAAATATACATACTGTACACAAGAAATCAAATATATAAAATAAAAAATACTCATCTTATAAATGTATAATATCAAAAATGGATGTATTTAACATAATTAGATAAATAAAATGAAAATTCTCATCTGATAAAGGTCTAATATCCAAAATATATGTACTGAACACAAGAAATTAAATGAAACAGAAATTCTCATTTGATAAATGTCTAATACCCAAAATATACACATTGAACACAAGAATTTAGATAAATAAAACAAAAATTCTGATCTGATAAAGGTCTAATATCAAAAATATTCACATTGAACACAAGAGGTCAGATAAATAAAACAAAAATTCTCAACTCGTAAACATCTAATATCCAAAATCTACATATTGAACACAGTAAACTAGAAAAAACATTATCAGTGGTAAGTTTAATATTAAAAATACAAAAATTAAACAGAAGAAATCAGATAAATACAACTAAAATTCAGAACTGAGAATGATCTTATATCAAATATGGACATATTGAACATAATTAGATAAATAAAACATAATAATTCATCTGATAAAAGTCTAACATCAAAAATATTCACACTGAACACAAGAAATTAAATAAAACAAAAATTCTCACCTGATAAAGGTCTATTATCCAAAATATACATATTGAATACAAGAATTCAGACAAATAAAAGAAAAATGCACATCTGATAAAGATCTAATATCAAAAATATACATAATGATCACATGAAATCAAATAAGTAAAAAATTCTCATCTGATAAAGGTCTAGTAAAGAAAATATACATATTGAACACAAGATTTAAAAAAAACAAAAAAAATCATGTGTCAAAGGTCAAATTACAAAAATATTACTATGAAACACCAGAAA
Organism: Peromyscus californicus insignis; assembly: GCF_007827085.1. NCBI lineage: Eukaryota > Metazoa > Chordata > Mammalia > Rodentia > Cricetidae > Peromyscus > Peromyscus californicus. The sequence continues at coordinate 91,967 of NW_026294547.1, read as the reverse complement.
TTAAATAAAACAAAAATTCTCATCTGATAATGTTCTAATATAAAAAATACACCTATTGAACACAAGAAATTGGACAAATAAAACAAAAATTCCCATCTGGAAAAGATCTAATATCCAAAATATACATATTGAATACAGGAAATCAGAAAAATAAAATGAAAATTCTCATCCAATAATGGTCTAATATCAAACATATGCATATGGAACACAAGAAACTGGATAAATAAAACAAAAATTCTGATCTGATAAATGTCAAATATCCAAATCAGACATACTGAAGATAATTAGATAAATAAAACAAAAATTATCACCTGATAAATATCTAGTATCCAAAATATATACATTGAGCACAAGAAATCAGATAAATAAAACAAAAAAATCTCATCTGATATAGATCTAATATGGAAAATACATATATTGAATAAAAGAAATCAGATAAAGAAAATGAACATTCACATCAGATAAAGGTGTATTGCCCAAAACATACATATTGAACATAAGTAGTTAAATTAAAGGAAAATTCTCATCTAATAAAAGTCTAATATCCAAAATAAGCATACAGGACACAAGAAATCAGATAAATAAAATGAAATTTCTCATCTGATAAAGGTATATTATCAAAAATTAGCCGGGCGGTGGTGGCGCACGCCTTTAATCCCAGCACTCGGGAGGCAGAGGCAGGTGGATCTCTGTGAGTTTGAGGCCAGCCTGGTCTACAAGATGAGTTCCAGGAAAGGCGCAAAGCTACACAGAGAAACCCTGTCTCAAAAAACCCAAAAAAAAGGTGTATTAACAAAAATATACATAAATATACATATTGAACACAGACATTAAATAAAACAAAAATTCTCACATGAGAAAGAACTGATATCCAAAATACACATATGAACACAGGAAATCAAATATAGAAAACAAAAATTCAAACCTGATCAAGGTTGAATATACAAAATATACATATTGAACACAATAAATCAGATAAATAAAACAAAGTTCTCACCAGAAAAAGGTCTAATTTTAAAAACATACATATGGACCACATGAAATTAGAAAAACAAAACAAAATTCTCATCTGATAATGGTCTAATATCCAAAATGTAAATATTGAATATAATTACTAAAAAAAATTATTAGTGGTAGATCTAATATCCAAAATATAAATATTGAACACAAGAAATCAGATAAATAAAACAAAAATTCTGAGCTGAAAAATGTCGAATATCCAAAACAGACATATTCAATATAATTAAATAAATAAAACAAAAATTCTCACCTGATAAATGTGTAATATCTAAAATATACATATACAACACAAGAAATCAGATAAATAAAACAAAAATTCTCATCTGATAAAGGTTTAATATCGAAAATATACATATTGAACAAAGGAAATCAGATAAGTAAAATGAAAATTCTCCTCTAATAAAGATCTAATATCCAGAATATACATATTGAATTCACAAAGTCATAAAAATGAAACAAAAATTCTCATCTGATAAAGATATAATATCCAAAGTATACATGTTGAACACAAGAAATTAGATAAATAAAAATTTCTTATCTGATAAATGCTAATGTACAAAATATACATATTGAAAACAATAAAAAGAAAAAACAAAAATTATCAGCAGTAGGTCTAATATCCAGAATACACATATTGAACACAAGAAATCAAATAAAGGAAAAATTCTCACCTGATAAAGATCTAATATCCAAAACAGACATAATAAACATAATTATATGAATTAAACAAAAATTCACACCTGATAAAAGTCTAATATCCAAAATATACATATTGAACACAAGAATTAAGACAAATAAAACAACTATTCTTATCTGATAAAGATCTAATATCAAAACTGCACATGTTGAACACAAGAAATCAGATAAATATAACTAAATTTCTTACCTTATAAAGGTCTAATATTCAAAATGTATATATAAAACACAAGAAGTCAGATAAACAAAACAAAATTCTTATCTGATTAAGGTCTAATATCCAAAATATTCATATTGAACACAATAAATTAGAAAATAACAAAAATTATTAGCTGTAGCTCTAATATTCAAAATATGCATATTGACCACAAGAAATCATATAATACGAAAACATTCTGATCTGATAATGGTCTAATATTGCAAAAGGACATATTGAACATAATTAGATAAATAAAATGAAAATTCTCATCTGATAAAGGTCTAATATCCAAAATATACATATTAAAGACAGGATATGAGATAAATAAAACAAAAATTCTCATCTGATGAAGGTCTAATATCAAATATATATATATTGAACACAAGAAATTAAATAAAACAAAAATTCACATCTGATAATGGTATAATATCAAAAATATGCATATTGAAAACACAACCTCACCTGAGCAAGGTCTAACATTCAAAATATAGAGATAGAACACAAGAAATCAAAAAAAGCAAAACAAAATTCTAATGCGTTGAAGGACTAATAAGAAAAATATTCATATTGATTGTAATTAGATAAATAAAACAGAAATTATCAGCTGATAAAAATCAAATGTCCAAAATATACATATTGAACACAAGAAATCAGAAAAATAAAACAAATTATCATCTAATAAAGATCTAATATCCAAAATATAAATATTGAACACAAGAAATCAGATAAATAAAATAAATTCTCATCCGGTGAATGTATAATATCCAAAATATACATGTTGAACACAATGAATAAGAAAGAAACAAAAATTATCCGCAGTAGGTCTAATATCCAAAATATACATATTGAACACATGAAATCAGATAAATAAAACAAAAATTCTGATCTGATAAAGGTCTAATATTCAAAACAGACATATTGAACATAATTATTTAAATAAAAGAAAAATTCTTCTCTAATAAATGTCTAATACCCAAAATATACACATTGAACATAATTAAATACATAAAACAAAAATTTGCTCCAGATAAAGATATAATATACAAAATATATATATATTAACACAAAAAATTAGATAAGTAAAACAAAATTCTCATCTCATAGATGTCTAATATCCAAAATATACATATTAAAAACAGGATACCAGAGAAATAAAATGAAAAATCTCATCTGATGCAGGTCTAATACCAAAAATATGCATGTAGAACACAAGAAATTAGAAAATAAAATAAAAATTCTTATCTGATATAAATCTAATATATATAATATCAAAAATGTACATATTAAAAAGGAGAAATCAGATAAAAACTGTCATTTGATAAAAGTATAATATCCAAAATATTCATACTGAACCCAATAAATAAGAAAAAAACAAAAATTCTCACCTATAGATCTAATATGCACAATATACATATTGAACACAGAAGTCAGATAAATACACTAAAATTGTGATCTGATAAAGGTCTAATATCTAAAACAGACTTATTGAACACAATTTGATAAATAAAATTTCTCATCTGATAAAAATCTAATATCCAAAATATACATACTGAACACAAGAAATCAGATATATAAACAAAGACTCTCATCTGATAAAGGTCTAATATTCAAAATATACATATAGAACACAAGAATTCAGAAAAACAAAATAAAATTTTCATTTGATAAAGGAATAATATAAAAATATACATGTTGAAAACAAGAAATTAAATAAACAAAAATTCTGATTTGAAATAAATAATCTATTTTCCTAAATATAAATTTTAAACAGAAGAAATCAGGTGTATAAAATGAAAATTCTCATCTGATAAACCTCTAAGATCCAAAATATACATATTGAACACAAGGAATACTGCCAAATTGCTTTATGAGGCTTTAGTTACCCAAATCAAACAAAGACACAACAAAGAAACATAATTACAGAATAAACAACCCTCATGAACATAGATGGATATATACTCAATGAAATACTGGCAAACCAAATTCAAGAACACATCAAAATATCATCGACTATGATCAAGTAGGCTTCATGACCGAAATGCAATAATGGTTCAACATACAAAAATCCATGAGTGTAATCCACCATATAAACAAACTGAAAGAAAAGAAATACATGATATTCTCATTAGATTCTGATAAAGCCTTTGAAAAAATCTAACACCCCTTTATGATACCCTCAAGGTCTTGGAGAAAGAAGAAATACAAGGAACATACCTAAACACAATAAAGGTGATTTACAGCAAACCGAGAGCCAATATGAAATTAAAAGGAGAAAAACTCAAATATCCAAAATATACATACTGTACACAAGAAATTAAACAAAGGATAAATTCTCATCTGATAAAGGTATATTAAAAATATGCACATGGAACATAATTAGGTAAATAAAACAAAAATTCTTATCAGATAAAGGTTTAATGTCCCAAATATACATATTGAACATAAGAAATCATATAAACAAATGAAAATTTGCATATTATAATGGTCTAGTATGAAAAATATACATAAGGACACAAGAAATTAGATCAATAAAACAAAAACTCTCACCTGATAAAGGTCTAACATTGAAAATATACATGTAGAAAACAAGAAATCAGAAAAACAAAACAAAATTCTCACGTGATAAAGGTCTAATATGAAAAATATACTTATTGAACAAAAGAAATAAAATAAAACAAAAATTCTGTTCTGATAAAGGTCTAATATAAAAAAATATACCTATTGAAAAGAAGAAATCAGGTAAATAAAACAAAAAATTCTCATCTGTTAAAGGTCTAATGTCCCAAATATCCATGTTGAAGAGAAGAAATCATATCAATAAACAAAAATTCTCACCTGATAAAGGTCTAATATCCAAAACATGCATATTGAACAGAAAAAATCAACTACATAAAACACAAAATGTATATTCAAAATGTACATTTTGACATTATTAGATAAATAAAATAAAATTCTCATCTGATAAATGTCTAATATAGAAAATATTCATAGTGAACACAAGAAATACAAAAAAAGGAATTATCACCTAAAAATTGGCTAATATCCAAAATATGCATATTGAATACATGAAATTACATAAATAAAAAAAATTCTCACCTGATAAAGGTCTAATTGCCAAAATATACATACTGAATATAAGAAAATAATAAAAGAAAAATTCTGATCTGATAAAATGTCTAATGTCAAAAATATGCATATGGAACATAATTAGATAAATAAAACAAAAACTTTAATCTGATAAAATTCTAATATCCAAGGTATACATACTGAACACTAGAAATTAGATAAATAAAACAAAATTCTCATCTGATAAAGGTCCAATATCAAAATATACACACTGATCCCAAGAAATCATGTAAATGAAACAGAAATTCTCACTGATAAAGGTCTAATATCCAAAATAAAAACTTTGAACATTATAATTCAGATAAATAAAACAAAATTTCTCATCTGATAAATGTCTAATATCCAAAATATAAATACTGAACACAAGAAATTAAATAAAACAAAATTTCTCACATGATAAAGAATTTATATCCCAAATATACATATTGAAAACAAGAAATCAGATAAATTAAACAAAAATTCTCACCTGATAAAGGTTTAATATTCAAAATATACATATAGAACACAAGAAATCAGAAAAACAAGAAAATTCTTATGTGATAAATATCAAATATGAAAAATATACTTACTGAACACAAGAAATTAAATAAAACAAAAATTCTGAACTGATAAAAGTCTAATATCAAATATATCGATATTGACCATAATTAGATAAATAAAAAATAATTCTCAGCTGACAAAATTCTTATATCGAAAATATACATACCGAATAAAAGAAATTAATTAAATAAAAGTTCTAACCTTATAAAGAACTCATATCCAAATTATGCATACTGAACACAGAAATCAAATATATAGAACAAAAGTTCTCATCTGATAAAGGTCATTATCAAAATATACATACTGAATTCATGAAATAAGAAAAAACAAAATTCTCACCAGTAAGTTTAATATCCAAAGTATGCATATTGAACACAAGAATTTAAGCAAAACAAAAATTCTCATCTGCTTAAGGTCTAATATCCAAAATATACACACTAAACAGAATATATGAGACAAATAAAACAAAATTCTCATCAGAAAATGGTGTAATGTCAAAAACATACTTGTTGAACACAAGAAATTATATAAAACAAAATTTCACACCGTTAAATTTATAATATCCAAAATATACATATTGAATACAAGAAATCAGATATATAAAACAAAAATTGTCATGTAATAAAGGTCTAATATTCAACATATTTTATTGAACCCAATTAATTAGAATAAATAAATTTCACATGTGAAGTTTTCATATATAAAATACATCTGTAAAACAGTAGAAATCAGATAAATAAAACAAAAATTCTCACATGATAAAAGTCTAATAAGCAAAATATACATATTAAACACAAGAAAACAGAAAAACAAAAAAAATTATCATCTGATAAAGGAAAATATCAAAAATATACATATTTAACACAAAAATAGGAATAAAAAAACAAAAATTCTCATCTGATAAAGGTCTAACTAAACAAATATCCATACTGAACACAGGATGTTAAATAAAACAAAAATTCTCATCAGATCAAGGTCTAATATACCAAATTTGCATATTGAACATAATTAGATAAAAAAAACAAAAATACTCATCGGATAAAGGTCTAATATCAGACGTATAGTTACTGAACACAATAAATTAACACCAAAATTTTCCTCTGGTAAAGTTCTAATATCTAAAATATACTTATTGAACACAAGAAATCAGATAAATAAAACAAAAATTCTCCCCTGATAATGGTCTAATATCCAAAATATACATATAGAACACAAGAAATTAGAAAAACATGTTTGTCTTTCTGAGTCTGGGTTAACTCACTCAGGATGTTTTTTTTTTTCTAATTCCCTCCATTTGCCTGCAAACCTCATGATGTCATTGTTTTTCTCTGCTGAGTAGTACTCCGTTGTGTATATGTACCACATTTTCTTTTTCCATTCTTCAGTTGAAGGGGATTTAGGTTGTTTCCAGGTTCTTGTTATTACAAACAATGCTGCTATGAACATAGCTGAGCTTGTGTCCTTGTGGTATGAGTGAGCATTCCTTGGGTACATGTATGTAGTCACTCATAAGTGGATACTAGATGTAAAGCAAAGGATAACCAGACTGCAACTCACAACTTCAGGGAGGCTACCTAGTAAAGACGACCCCAAGAAAGACACAGGGATTGCCCAGCGACAGACAAATGGATGAGATCTACGTGAGCAAACTGGATGTGACGGGGTGGTGGTGGGGTAATGAAGGGCAAGTGTCAGAGGAAAGAGAGCTTAGGGGAGTGGGATGTCCCACCTGGATCAGGAACAAAGAGGGAAAACAATGAAAGAGATACCATGATAAATGAAGACCCTATGAGAATAGGAAGAAGCAAAGTGCTAGAGAGGTCCCCAGAATTCCACTAAAATACCTTCACAATAGAGTACTGGCAATGGTCAAGAGAAAGCCTGAACTGACCTACTCTGATGATTGGATGGCCGAACACCATAGCTGTCATGATAGAACTCTTATCCAATGACTAATGGAAGAAAATGCAGAGATTCATGGCCAAGTCCCAGGTGGAGCTCTTGGGAGTCCAATCAATGAGAAAGAGGAGGGATTGTATGAGTGAGAGATGTTGAGACCATGATTAGAAAAAGCACAGGGACAAATAGCTGAACTAGTGGAAGCATGGAAGCAATATCAGTTCCCATGACATCTACAGCTCTTCCCTGGACATTCTATTGTATCCTGGAGAGCCATGGCTACTTCTGTGATGTCACCTATGTTGTGGCAATACCAACTGATCTTGGGAAATTTATTCAGTGCCTTCCCCATTTACTGATGAACATGATGGCATACTGAAGAGTAATTCAGAAAGAGATGTAAAGGGTAGAGAGACCAGAGAGTGACAGAAGAAAGCTGACCTTCAGACTCAGTGTAAAACATCAAGAAAGAAATAGTCAAGAGAATGGTGTAATGAGTTCTGTGCAGGAAAAGGGAAGCTTCCTGGAGGAAGTGGGCTTGAGCTGAATCTTCCAGTAATGGGGCACAAAAAGCTAGAGTCTCCAGGAACCAACAGACCTTCCCTGCTTGTCATGGCCCTTGAAATTCAAGGATTCCAGGATATTAATTGTTCTGGCTTTCAGTGGTCATTTGCTGTAGCTGACTGGTCAGTGTCTGCACCTTCTGCTTCACCTGCATCTTGGTGAGGAAGGTTTGGTGGGATGGTGGCTCCCTGGTGCTCCTTGTGGGTAGATGAACACAAATTAACTTGCAGTATGACAAGGCAAAGAGGATGAACAGGCCACCCTGAGTCCTAATGAAATGTTAGAGAAAGCTCGTTTACCAATGACTCAATGATACCCCAAATTGTTTTTGTCCCATGCTTCAGATGCCCCCTCTGGCAAACTCAGCTGTTTCCTCTGTTTGAAGTGAAGTGGTTATCTCAGCTATCTGGTTTTCTCTGCCCTCATAACACATGCTCCAAGTAATCAAGGAGATAGCCTCCTCAGGCTTATTCACAGCTGCAGACTCAGAATTCAACTTGGCTGTAGAGTCCACAATCCTGTGGGTTTATGAGTCAGGAGAAAATTGCCATAGTTCACAATCACCCCAGTCATTTAGGGGTTCCCCAAATATCTTTAGAGGTCACTCTAACCATATAACTATTGATGGAGAAGACATACAAGGGCAGAACATGGTCACCAGACACAAGTAGTTACCTCACTGACAACTCAGGAACACAGAGCAGCTGGGAAGTACACAAAGTTAGCCAGTGAGAATGGATGATCTTTATCACAGAAGAGAGCATGATGAATAGGTATTCATTCTTTCAAACACTTTTGTTTCAATCTTAGGTCCACTCTGTCTTCATTAATTCATTTTATACAAGGTTTGTGTTTCTGGTAGGCTGCATCTTCAGGATATGTCTTTGCCCAACATCATGTCTCTGAATTCTTCCCAAAGGCAGAACCTCAAATGTAGACAGGAATGACATGAGGACAACGACTATTCTGCTTCCTCTAAAAAGAAACAAAAACAGAGCCTGTGGCATGAGTCATAGTACTCATGGACTGAGGCAGTAGTATGTGAGTTCCCAGCATGCATTTGAAGAGATTCTATCAAGTACTGGCTAGTGTGATAAGTTGGTTGCTGTGAGTTTGAGTTGATTGTTTTGTTACTTGCTTGGAAAGGCCTTGTGTGTTTGATTCTCCAAGCAGCAATTGGAGAGGCCTAGTCATACATCTAAATGTGTGGATATAAGGACTGATACTGATCCCTGCTCCTTTGTTGCTCTCTAAGAGGACATACCTGCATGCATTTGTTCAGCATCCAATTGATAGAGTTCTCCCACTCTCACTCAGTCTCTCTTCCTCTGTCTCTCTAAGTCTCTCTTTCTCTGTCTCTCTGTCTCTCACACACATGAGTATGTGTTGTGTATTTTTTGATGTGTTTGTGCATGTATCTCCCCCTAGTCCCTGCAATCAGGTATCTGTGGTTGAGCATGAGCAGTTCCCTATCTTACAGTTCCCAGGTGATACCTTGGTGAAAATTGGAAGCATCAAATTGAGCATTATAGTTCTGCCAGTGTACTTATTTTAGTGACACATAGATATACACTTGAGGAGTTTATAAATCTGTCATGATGTTGAGTCCCATCCTGAAAACTGTTCATGATGTTATTTTAGTCTCCATTGTGACAGGTACAGAAATGGAGAATTTGTTTTTGAAGACAGGACAAACATCTTCACAGATTCTGGAGGGTACACACCTGTGGAGTAGACACTAGGTAAATTCTTAGACTGCTATTTCAGCAAACCTACTGAGAGAGCTCATGTACCTCCACCTCCCAACATCTAAACAGCCTGCCTCTGCTGGCCTAGGGTCAGAATAGCTGTAAGTAAATTGTGTGCAACTCTGTGGATTTGGTCCCAGGTTTTGGCACCAACAATGTAAGTAAATTTGTTGCAACAACTCTGGGGAAAGGTGTTCTGACTAAATGGGGTGTCAGGCAACACCTTGATCTGCTTAGGACAGCTCTGATGGCTGGAACTGAAAGGAGACTGTTTAGCCCTGGAGCACAAGGTATCCCATATACCTTGAGCTTCTCAGAACAGCAGCTCTGCCCTGAAGGTGTCCTGGACACCTGGAGCTGTTTAGCAACAGCTCTTTTGGCTGGAACTCCAAGGAGACAGTTCAGCCCTGGAGGGTGAGGTATCCTGGAAACCACATGCTGCTTACAACAGCTCTGCCCTGATGATACAAGATAAACAACTGATTGCCGATTATCCTACTTTATTACATTTCTACCAAATACATGAAACTATGGCTTTGAATATACACATAAAGTATTTAATGCTTCTTATATTCTTTTCTATTAAACATTTTAAAATTAACATTGTTGTGTTGTCAAAACAGCACACACTGGGAGTAGATTATCTATGCTTGGACTTGTACTCTGCAGCTAGAAGCATGAGGACGATGAGTTCAAATGCATCCTTTAATCATTACTGAAATCCATGCCATGCTTATTATAAACAACAAAATCTCAAGGGAATTTGTGAAAATATGAAATGAAAACCAAACACCACAACCCACCACCCTTTCACAGACACTCTTACTCAGAAAGTATGATCATACACTGCCTGATATTTAAATAAACAATAGACTAGTAAGATGATGGGCTTCCCATTTTATGTATTACAGCAGAAAAATACATATCACTAAGTACAAACACAATGGAAGATGAGCAAAAGCCACAGAAGGAATATAAAGACCACAAACGTAAATTTAACTAAATGAATTCACCACACATATAGCACACTTTGGTATCTACCTCAAATGTTTCAAAATAGAAATGAAAATGCATTGATCTCCCCATCAGTCTTGACTAAACATACCTACTAATTTACTTCCTTCAAGACTATGATGAAAGAAAATGAAGTAAGATGTTTTTCTTTAAGCTGAAGACAACTGTGATGTCTAAAATCTGTACCAAATTGTTAACATGAATAAAATTTTTCTCTTGTATGTGTTTGTCCCTATTTTCTGATTTTAACATGATATAAAAAGGCTTTAAAATATTTTCATGGCTAGAGACATGGTTGGGCAGTTAAGGAAAGTTCATTCCCAGGAATAAGACTTGATTTTGACAACTTCCTTTAGTTCTTGCTACAAGAAGATCCTAGTATAACATTTTCAGAAACTACCATGCAAATTCACATACCTCACCAAAAAAAAGTGTACTGATATCACATAATTAAAATTAAAACAACTCTTTAAAAAAACAATTTTTCACAGATGAAAGTTTTTCATTTGTAAGCATGAATTGCTATAATACAGGTATTGAGACATTTAAAGGTTTACAGAGATTTTCTTCATTGTGAATTGGTTCATGTAACAGAAATCAATCATGTACACATGAAGTCAGAGAAATCCTTTTCAGTTGGCAGTATAATTTATGAAGGTTTAGGAAATGCTGTTCTGCTGAGGAAATATGTCACTGGGGGTAGGCTTTGATAAATTACATCCACACATCATCATTTTCAGTTCCCACTCTTTGCTTCATTTTGCAGGCTAAGGATGTGAGCTCCCGATTTAGCTGCCATGTCTGATATTTGTTACCATGCCACTAATATGGTGATACTGTATCCCTCTGGGGCCAAATAAAACTCATTAATACTGAACATAGACATTATATAACAAGAACAGAAAAGGAACTAATAAAAATCCATCACGTTTCACACCTGAATTAGTTATTCCGTATAATTAAAGAGTATAAAATCTAAAAATACTACATTGTTATATAAATTCATAGTGGAAGTGTTTAGCTCTGAAAGGGAAAGTTCCCTGAGTATCAAAAGTTAGGCTACACCTATAGTTGGGAGTGGAAGGTATCCTGGTTATATACAATTGAGAGGAGAAAGATATCCTGGCTGTTGGGGTGTCAGGCTCTACCTGGAGCTGTGGAGGAAAGGTTTCCAGGATACCTACAGCTCTCAAAAAAAGCTGTGAAAGGAAGCTGGATACCTAAAGCTGTGAGGAGATAGGAATACTGACTTAGAAAGTTAGGCTAGTCCTGAAAGCTTGTCCCAGTGTGGGATGGTTTACTTGAAGGATGTGGCAAACCTGCTCCTCTCCAAAAATGAACAATTACAGCTTAGATGTGCTACACTCAGCTAAGACAGATTTCCAGCAGATCTGTCCTTTGCTGCTCTACTCCACTCCCTGAAGAGAATTTTCCAGCAGAGTTGTCCATTATTTCTCTGTTCCACTCCAGTAGCGAGTTTCCCAGCAGAGATGTCAATTGATTCTCTGCCGGACTCCACTAGGGAGATTCCCAGCAGAGATTCTGCTCTGCTCTGGCAAAAGATCTTCATCCAAATCGAATTCAAGAGATTTATATAGGGGAGAGGAATCCAGAAGAGTGGTTGCCTGTGTCAGTGTGAAAAAGGGCAGTTGACAGCTGAACAGACACAGGGCTCATATGGGGCTTGATAGTGGTAGAGATTTCCAGGGAAAAGATTTTGAGGATAGGCATTGGTTGGATTTCAGGCTCAAGCTCAGAGATTGGGAAGCTTTCATGTGCAGTGATTTGTTGGTTTTGTGCTTAGGGATTGGTTGGTTTTTCTGTCATGGATTCGTTGGCTTTGTGCTCAGATGGTCAGAGGTAGAATGTATTTCTTTAGCTCTGGTTTCAGTGTAAAACTGAATTTTTTCACTAGCTCTGGTTTTTATTTCCAGGTGTGTTTCTTTGACTGACCTTTTATCCTACACACAGGGCTTTATAAACTACTAAATTCAATTAGTCCATGATTTTACAAGGGCAAACATTGTAAAAATGGACATCATAATGCATGAACAGATTGCTGACTTTGTCAAATTGTTTTTTACAGAAAGAACACCCTTGTGTAACTGAATGCAATTATTTTGGATAAGGATCTTACCAAATATTTTATAATAATAAGCTTTCAGTACTTTTTTGCAGGTACTCAAAGAGTATTGTAATATGCAATGGCTTTAAGAGATTGACTGCACAGAAATAAAAATTTATTTGTGTATAAAGGGCAAAACTGTACAACACTGATTATATTTTTAGGGTTTCTCTGCAGTATGACTTTTTCTAATGATTTTAAAGACTACTGATACATACAAAGGCTTCATCACACTGATTACATTCATACAGTGGATGTTGTTTCATGCATTTGAAGAGTACTATGTGTGAAAAGACCTCACCACATTGATTAAATTCATGGATTTTCTCTCTAGTATGTGATCTTTCATGCATTTGAAGATATCTGTGATGACAAAAAGCTTTACCGCATTAATTATGGTCATAGGTTTTTCCTCCAGCATGTCTTCTTTTATTTATTTGAAGAGTACTCTGATGAGCATAGACTTTACCACACTGATTACATTCATAGAGTTTATCTCCAGTATGTGTTCTTTTTATGTATTTGAAGTGTTTGGTGATATGCAAAGGCTTTAGCACATTGATTACATTGATAGGGTTTCTCTCCTGGATGTATTATTTTATAAGTTTGAAGATGACCATGTTGTGCAAAGGCTTTACCACATTGAATACATTCATAGGGTTTCTTACCAGTATGTGTTCTTTTATGTACTTGAAGATGACTGTGTTTTGCAAAGACTTTACCACACTGATTGCATTCATAGGGTTTCTCTCCTGTATGTGATTTTTATGTATTTGAAGATTACCATATTGTACAAAGGCTTTAACACAGTGATTACATTCATAGGGCTTCTCTCCAGTATGTGTTCTTTTATGCCTTTGAAGATGACTGTATTGTGCAAAAGCTTTACCACACTGATTACATTCATAGGGTTTCTCTCCTGTATGTGTTTTTTTAAGGCTTTGGAGATGACCATATTGTGCAAAGGCTTTACCACACTGATTACTTTCACAGTGTTTCTCTCCTGTATGTGTTCTTTTATGGCTTTGAAGATGACCATGTTGTGCAAAGGCTTTACCGCACTGTTTACATTCATAGGGTTTCTTTCCAGTATGCCTTCTTGAAGAGTACTATGATGAGCATAGGCTTTTCCACATTGATTACATTTATAGGGTTTTTCACCAATATGTGTTGCTAAATGCCTTTGAAGATTACCATATTGTACAATGGCTTTACCACATTGAATACATTCATAGGGTTTCTCTTCAGTATGGGATTTTTTATGTATTTGAAGAGTACTGTGTTGTTCAAAGGCCTTACCACATTGATTACATTTATAGGATTTCTCTCCATTATGTGTTGTTTTATGCACTTGAATATGACTGTGACAGCCAAAGGCTTTATCACATTGATTACATTCATAGGGTTTCTCTCCAGTATGTATTCTTTTATCCCTTTGAAGATGAATGTTACATGCAAAGGATTTAACATATTGAGCATATACAGAAGGATTCTCTCCAGAATGACTTCTTTCATGCCTGCAGGGGTAATTAGAAGATGTAAAAGCTTTAACACATTCAACACACAATTGAATCTTTATATCTATATAAATTAATTTTACCATTTGGTCCAATAGCAAAGAGGAATCAGAGCTTAAAGTTTTATTATTATGTTTACATTCACTTTGTTCCTGTTCATTAATAGTTGTTTTGCATTTATGAAGATCCCTGTGATGGTAACATTCTTCGTTACATGGTTCATATTTACAGAAATTTTCTCTATATGAGATTTTTCACATATTTGAAGAGAACTGGAAAAACTTAGAACTTTACCACCCTTATTTCATTCATAAATCTTCCTATACGTTGATTCATATTACATTTGCTAAGTGAACTAAGACCAACAGATTATTGATATAGTACTAGTATTCATAAGATTTTCTGCTTTGTAAGTTTGTTGATGTATTAATAATGAAACTATAAAATCAATTACTTGTATTCTTGAATCAAATTCAACAATACACTCAATATGGGATTGCCACATATCTTCACATTGTTCTGAGAGAGAGGTATGTTATGTTTTTCCATATCCCTATTTTCATATGCCTTGTATTTATAGTGACATATGATACACTTAGGAATGGAAAAATAACAAATAAAAGGGTTCCACATTGAATTCACAGAGTCTGAATTTTTGTTTCTCATGAACATGTGGTAAGGGATTAAGATTTCTCCACAAAAACTGTCCCTTGACTCTTCACTCTAACTGCTACACTTACTAAATTTAGCCCAGTCATAAAAAGTATATGAGTATCACTAGCTTCACTATGGACTCTTTGTTTATTAAAAGGTTTTGAAGATATACTTAAAACCTCCTCAATATGTATACATTTTGTAATATGAGTTGTATGAAATAAATAGATTGACAATTGCACAGCATATCTCTTATGGTGCTATGGTTTAAATTGTGATATCTGTTGAGGATTTTTTTCCTTGCCTTCTTTCTTGAAATAATGCCTTGCAAATGCCATTCATCTACTTGACATTGAGGTCTATGTTCTGTGAGAATTTAATATTCATCAATGCACATTAATCTGTGCTTATTTACATTTACTTTTATATAAATCTTACAGGACACATGACTTTTTTCAGAGGCATGTTTGCATCAGCTTGCACTTGAATATTACCTTTCATGTCTTCTAGAGGTTTGATGATGTTCTTCAGTATTATGATCTTTCCAACTGTATCCTAAAATACAGTACCAGAAAATATATGGCCTATTATTGAAAACTGTGTGAAATTTAAGTTAGTATATTCAATGAACCTTAGAAGCATCCCTGATTTATTCACCTCACTCTTCTTTCTCAATCAAATTACAGAATAGTCATCCCAAACTAAGGAACAATTGTTTCCTTATTTTAAAAAGTGAAGTAAAATTCGGTCATACCTATGGTAGTCAGGTTTCTGTAGGTCTCCATCATCACATCTTTGTAGAGATTCTTCTGGGAAGGATCCAGCAAAGTCCACTCTTTCCAAGTGAAGTTGACATGCACATCATCATAGGTCACATCATTCTAAAATATACCATACATGTGTACAACAGAAAGTATGATACTGACAACATTGTAAATGCATAATGTTTTGACAATGTAGTTATATAATTCTGGTGATTCCCACATTTATTCCATGACATAGCTGTTATAATGTAATCACCAAGGCACTTTAGAAGGAAACTGAATAAGACATTTTCCTCTGTCATTTCGTACCCTGTGAATGGGATATCACCTTGCAAGAGACATGCCTATTAAAAAGTATGGAGACACAAGTAAACAGATCAACAGTACAGAGTACATATGAAAGAAAATGTATGACAATTACTAAGTATAAGAAAGAAAAACAAGATGGGCATGCTGGGTATATTGGTTCACACCATAACCCCTGCACTCAGAAATGAGAGCAAGGTATATCTGCCTCAGAGTTGAATGCCAGTCTTATATATGCAATCAGTTTCAGGATAGCCAGAAGTACATGTTAAGATGCTATTTCTCATGCAAAAATTATTCAAACAAACAAAATATGTAGAAAGAACTCAGAGGTTTTTATTGACATTTCTACAAAGAGTTAACTCATTCCAGTTCTGTATTCATCTTCCAGAAACCTGAAATGCCCCAATTTAAACTATAACATCATTGTGATTTTACTAAAATCATGTTCAAATCATGTTTAAACAGTTACAAATGGACAGATGAAAACATTAGCAATATAAATGTTGATCATAAATAATCAACACAGGGCCAAAGAGATGGTTCAAAAGTAAAGAGCTCTTGCTGGCCTTGTGTATGGTTCTGCTTAGTGGTATGTGTCATTAATTTGGATTATTTAGTTTGATGTTGTCTAAATTCTTGATTTATTTATTATTCTGATAGAGGTAACCCAGAATCACAGACAAACACATAGTTTATTCATTTATAAGTGGATATTAGCACAGTCAATCACAGTACAATCCATAGATACAGAGTGGTAAGAACAGCTCTAGGGGAGACTCGTGGATCTCCCTGGGAAGAGGAAATAGTTCACTGGAGGCAGGTGAGGATGGGAAAGGGAAGGATTTGGTGAGTAAGGAAAGGACAGAGGAGATTACTGAGTAGATGACTGGAGTAGGGAATCTTTTAGTGAGGGGTATGAAAATGTAGTGTAGTGTAAACATCCTGGAACCTGTAAGGGTGACCCTTGTCAGGACTCCTAGTAATTAAGAATATGGAGGCTAAATCAGGCATTTTCTGTAACCACATAAGGCTCCCAGCAGTGGGACAGGGACACCAAGCCAGCCACAAACCATTAGGCCACACTTGTTTTCCTACAAGATATGCTATGGCAATCATGGCTCCAAGCTTCTTTACTGGCCAATGAATGACTTTTCTACCTTAAAGCCCATGCCTAACACTACCCAAATGGCCAGGAACTGGAACTTGGATGGCTCAGAGAACTAGGGTAAAACCAAATAAAACTGACCAAGAAAAAAAAATCAATGAAATGATTCTTAACTGTATTCTCCTATATTTATATAGTGGTCCCTCATCCAATTGTCATCATAGGGGCTTCTTCTGAAAGCTGATGGGAACACATGGAGTGATTCCCTACCCAAACATTAGCTTGAGCTCTAGGAATTCCATGGAAAGAGAGGGTAAGGACTGTAGGAGCCAGAGGGTTTGAGGAAAACAGAAAAGCATTGCCCAAAGAATCAGCTACACAGGGCTCATGGAGGCTCAGAGAAACAAGTGGCAGTCATGGAGCCTGCATGGCTCTGCCAGGTCCTCTGCATACATGCTATTGTTGTATAGTTTGGGGTGTTTATGGGACTATGAATTAGAGAAATCGAGGTGTCTCTGACTCCTTTGCCTGCTCTTGGGACTTTTTTCCTCCTACTGGGTTACATTGTCCATCCAGTCTTGATGAGTTTGTGCCTAGTCTTATTGCAACTTATTATGATGTGTTTGGTTGATGTCCCTAGGACGTCTGCTCTATTTTGAAGGGAAACAGAGTAGCAGTGGATCTGGAGAAATGGGGGCTGGAAGGAGTGGAGGAAGGGGAGGCTATAGTCAGGATGTATTGTATGAGAGAATATAATGAAAACATTAAAAATGCATTTAGTCTAATTTCAATGATTCTCATAATCTATAAAAGCTCCCAAAGCACAAATGTTTAAAGTGTCTTCTGACACTCAAAATAACCTCTTGACTGCCATATCTTGTGAAATCTAGAAATAAATTAAGGATTTCCAACATACAATGGCACAGGATATATCCCCATTCACAAAAGGAGGAATATGGCTGTGTTCCAGCCCCCAACTCAGGCAGACATCCCCTGTTCATGTGTATGTCACACCAGCCAGAACAGGTAGGCAGGCTACATGCCCATGAAGCTTCTATTCTCCCTACATTCCCACAGACACAAGCCCATACCAACACTACAGCTGTCACACACAAAGCCATGTTCCCACTGACAAATTAGATCGATATCCTCTGCTAAAGTTCAGGCTACACTAGCCAGAAGAACAAGTAGGCAAGCTGATACAAAGGCTCCCTTCTGGACCAGAGGCCACATAGCCATCATAAATCCATGTATGTTATTGACCTGTGAACCTCCTCCACTCTTTCTTTTGTCTTTTTTTTTGGTTTTCTTGAGACAGGGTTTCTCTGTGTAGCTTTGGTGCCTTTCCTTGAACTCACTCTGTAGCCCAGGCTGGACTTGAACTCACAGAGATCCTCGTGCCTCTGCCTCCCGAGTGCTAGAATTAATGGTGTGTGCCACCACTGACAGGCCCCCCTCCATTCTTTCAATAACCCCCTGCAGTACTATATTCCCAAGCCTACTTCCCTCTTCATCTCTATGTTGTAGCCTCCATCTTTGGTGGAGACGCCTTGCTCATACAAATAACACATTCTGCCAGAATTCTACTCCCTCCCCATAAATCTCCCACACTCTCTGAGTGCCCCCTCACCATTATCCTCAAGCTCCCTTCCCTCTTCCCCTTTTCAGTCCCAAACATGAACAGATACTCCCCACTGGAACAACAGTTACACATACTGTCAGATTTCCAGACCTCAGCTAAGGGTAAGAACCTATATTTAACCATAGGCCACACAGAGCAGAAGAATAGAGAGCAAACTGAAACCAAGGAACAAAATAGCCATCCAACAAAGATAAACTGAGAAACTGGTACCTAGACCCACAATAACCTCAAACCCAGATATCCGAACACAATCCACAACAGCCAGAGCAATGTCACTACCAGACTCCAGCTATCCTACTACAGCAAGCTCTGAATACTCCAACACAGTTAAAGCTCAATTAAGGGACCTTAAGACCAACTTTATGAAGATGATAGAAGTCCTAAAGGAGGAAGAAAATTAATTCCTTTATAAAAGCTGGGAAAAGAATCAATGAAATATTGGAAAAATGTATACATCCCTCAAGGAAAGCCAAAAATACATGTGAGGGAAATGAAAGAATCTGTTCAAGACCTAAAAATGTTAATTAAAAGAAATTTAAAAAGTGAAATGAAAATCTAGGTTATTCAATAGGAACTATAGATGCAAGCTTTGCCAAAATAATACAAGACATACAATAGAAATTTTCAGACTTTGAAGGTATGATAGAAGTAATGGAAAAATAAATCAAAGAAAATGTTAAATCTAAAAATTTCCTGAAATGTAATATCCAGGAAATCTGGAACAGTATGAAAAGACCAAAACTAAGAATAATAAGAAGAGAAGGAGAAGAATTTTAGCTCAAAGGCCCAGAAAATATTTTTTAATTGATGGTTGAAAATTTTCCTAATTTAAAGAAGAACGCAAGAGAACATAGCACACAGAATCAAAAAAAGAGGGTTCACAGGGGTTCACAGAGAATGAAACAGCAATCATGGAGACTGCAGGTGTCTGCACCAGGGTCTCTGCATACATGTTATGTTTGGGTAGCTTGATGTTCTTGTGAGTCTCCTAACATTGAGGTGGAGTGTGTCTCTGACTCTTTTATCTGATCTTGGAAATTTTTCCTCCTACTAAGTTGCCTCGTTCAGTCTTGATTTGAGGGTTTGTACCTAGTTTTACTGTAAGTTATTATGGAGGGTTTTGCTGATATCCCTGGTACATCTGCTCCAAAGGCAAATGGAGGTTGACAAGGAGGAGGAGAGGATCTGGAGGAGATTGATGCAGTGGGGAGGACTGGAAGGAGTGAAGGGAGGGGAAACTGCAGTCAGGATGTATAGAATGAGAGAAGAAAACATTTTAAAAAAATAAAGAAATGTGAATTTAGTGAGAGAAGATAGGTACAAGGCAAGACTAAAAGCCAGTAAAGCAAAAACACAAATTCTGGAGCTTTGACTCAGATGAGTGGAGCTTCATTCTCAAAGGGCTTAGATAACTCTATCCCTGAAAATTATCATACATGTTTTTCCATTGCAAATTCCACTCCCTGTATGCAGCTGTCCATGGCAGATTTCTCATAGCTTGGTATCTCAACATCCTATCATCTCAAATACAACACTGGCTTCATCTTTACAGCTTCATGCAATGAACTCTCACAGTCTCCTCACTGAGTTTCTGACTCTACAAAACATAGATGGGTGCAACAGTGCTGAACTTAAACCACAGAGAAACAATCCACTGTCTGTAAGTTTTGCATCTTTCTTTGTTCTACCACCAGTACAACATGGGTTTCACCACAAATTTGGCTTGTAAGTTGTGATGAATTCTGCCAAACTTGGACCAGAGTTGCAGCAGGTTCTGTATGAGCTTGCTTCTTAGGATTAGGAATCAAGTTGCTTATTTCTTCCATAAATCAAAGGCTTAGATGGATGGAGTCTTACCCTCAGTATAACTTCCTAGGATTCACATGCTGAGAAGGGCCTTCTCTTTAATGGCTCTAAACTTCTGGAAATTTCCTGCCTCTGCTTCACTAACAGACTGCCATCTGACTACCTAGAGCTCTGTTTCTTACAAAACTTACTTTTCCTTTGTTTCTGTACCGCTTTTTCACTGTAGACATGAATGAGTCATCAGTAATAAACACCCAACAGATTCAATAATTTATCCAAGAAATGCTCCAGTTACTTTTGAATTCTGCCTTATTCAATTTCTTAGGGAATGGAGAAAAAAAGGAATGATTTGGGGACAAAATATTATACAAATTCCCTCTAGCTAGATTTCTCATGGAGTCTATTTCCCACTGAAATCCGATGACTGCAAGCTCCACTGTCAGCATTACTTTCAACGCTCAACAAGAGAGGTGGCACATTTGGATCTTGGGTCTTCAGGGTCCTCTCTTGGCCCCACCTTGTAGGTGTGACAGTTACTGAAGCCTCAATGGGGGTTGGAACTTCCAGATCAAAGCTGGAATGACTACCTACTACATCTCCCCCTTTTGTCTAAAGAAGAGGGTTCTAACCTAATACAAGACTACATACAAAGGAATGGTTATCAAATATTGTCCAGGAATAATGAGGGATAATGACCTAGATAAGATGGAACTACAACCATTGCGAACAATATCAAGCAAGAAATACATACTAAAATCCAGAGAAGTCTAGAGCTTATGCAAATGTCATGTTACAAAGATCATTCCAAAAGGTGTCCTATCCTAAAGAACCTGAATCTAATACTTAATATGTTCTATCTAAGATATTTCAGTCCCATCAAAGTCCTGAGAAGGAATATAATGGTACCTGAGAAATTGTAGATGGATGTAAGCAACTTTTGGGAATCTTGCAAGAGTAGACAGAAACAGCTGGCAGCCTGGACAGTTGCCTAATGTTTCTCAGCATTGTTGGTGCATTCAAATTGGCTATAGGACTAGAGTATCTGACAGACCATTTTCAGAAGCAGGAATTCTGAAAGAACATCTTACCCTGTCTTGGCAGAGTTCAGAAGTCACTTTCCTTGTGTCTCGCTTGTCCAGAAGGACAGCACTTGTATTGTCAGGAGTTGAGGCAAGGTCAGTTCTTTGCCCAATAGGCCATTTTGTGCCAAGAAGACAAACTTCCAAATGGAAATGTCTCAGAAGCTCAACGTTCTCTCAGGATCAAATTGGTGCTGCCAGGAGCAATTGTGTCTCATGTCAACAGAATAATAAGTTATTTAAATGCCATATTCTCTAGATCTATGAAGTGTTTGAAGACTACTTGTCCATCCAACCTATGTATCTGTAAATCTGGATAACCTAACTAACGTAACTATAGAGATGACAAGCATAGGTGACTATAAATCTTTAAGTCTTATCTACCAAAATAACCGAAGGACTAATGCTTCATGTAAATAAGGTAAACAGTCTATAAGCAAATGAATGGTAAAGGATGATGACTTCAAAATTGTGACAATACACAAGATATTTATAACAGAGGTAGGGATGTATAATGTGATATGCAATATGACAATAATCTTAAATATTTATCAATATACAGAATATCCTAAACAGAAGTAGAACATACATACAGTGTGACAGATATAAATTTACATTTGTATTGCTGGACCCCAAAGTTTAGGGTCTCAAGTGAGCGCCCTAAGAACCCAGACTCTAGTCCAGTTGATACAACAGCATGAGGAATTTATTGGCTTCTGTACAGAAGGGCAAACTCTGCTTGTAAGAGCAAGAGCCACATCTTGCTCCAGCCCCATAAGGGCTTTGAAAGGAAAAACACACACAACCCACAAGATTACAATTCCCATACAATCACAGAGTGGGTACAGTCACGTCTGCATGCATATTCTTCCTAAAACCTCAAGGGGGGTATCAGGGTGGGAGTGGAGCTTACACAAAGGTCACAGTGGTCCTTCCTGGAACACCTGCAACTATCCCAGTCACAGTTGAGCACATCTCTTAACAGAAATCTTTTTACATTGTTATATTGTTACAGGGGTGATTGAGTAGTGGCTGAGTCAGGTGGCCCTGGGAACTAGATTTTTAGTTTCTCATTTCCTGGTGCTTGAAGTTTCTCTATTCCTGAGGCTTGGGAGTGTAAGTCTGAAGGGCTAGGGTCTTTCATTCCCCCATTTTCTTTTTGGCAAATTTTAATCTTAAAATTATGATATTACATTAACTCATGGCCTGTAATGGCCATGCATAGTCCATGTATAATTAGCCATCTTGTCTCTATGCCAGGGAGTTTTCTTTTGACCCAGCATTTCAGCCTCTTCTGAGCAAGGAGTATGGGATGACGTATTCTCTTCTGGAACTCCTTTGAGCTTGCATTGGGGTACCATTATCAGGTCCCCTCCTCCCAAAAGGCTGAAAAGCTGGTCAAAGACTGGGCAGGGGGTATTTGTCAGTAGCATGTAGCTGCCTGACCCCATAGGGACAGAGAAGAATCATGTTAGCTGGGCTGGTTCACATTAGCCTTCAGCAAGTCCGGAGCCCACTGTTGTCTGGAGCAGTGGAGTCAGCAACTGATACTTGGAGGTGTCTGCCAGCCAAGTAGAAATCTGTTGAGACAAATTTAAACTAGGAACAGAAGTTAAAATTTATGAACTTATTTGGAACCCTTAGGTCCATACCCTTAGTAACGGGAAAGGCAGTAGTCCCAAGACCTGGAGAGAGAAAAAATATCATCTTTAGGAATACGTATCTGGGGTCCTTTTGACCTCTGTGAAGTGAGTCTAGGTTTTTATGACTCTTTTGATCCTTTGAGGCCTATTTACAAAATACATAAAAGTTTTAGATACATTAGTATTACCAATCTGTACTGAAATCCATATTGTAGACAAAGAAGGTAATGGGTATCTGTAAAACAGCAGAAGTGGACTTATACCTTTGAGTCCCAACAAGAACTACAGATTTCGGCAGTTTTCTTCTGTTCAGAAAGCCAGATATAAATTGGACAGAGATTTTTGTCCTGGTTAGAAGCACTTTTAGGTTTACATTTAGACATATTTAGATGACATCTAAAATGTTGAGCTTGTGACTGAACAGTAAGTAGTCATTGCTCTACCAGCTCATCAGGACTCCTAAATGCTAAGCTCTGAACCATAGAACAGGAAAGTAATCTGAAACATATCTTATTTTAGATTCATATCTGAAGCTTTATGACTTATTTAAATTTTTATATTTTAGAACATTTTTTAAAAGTGCACTAACAAGCTAGCTATGGCCTTGTAGAAGGATCTGGTTGTCTGATGCTGCCATCCTGACAAAGTTAGAGCTAGCCTAGCCATCAGTACTGTCAGAGATCCGAGAAGGATAAACTATATCTGAGTGCAGACCAAGAAGCTTTCAATCCTATAGATTACAGGGATCAATCCCTACCCAGCTCTCCGTAGCATTGGAGGCACCAGTCAGCTTTGGGGATCTTGGGTCACTGCTAGGATCTGGAAGCCTGTCTGATATAATAAACTTTTAGATCAACATTTAAATGCCATATTCTGCAGATCTCTGAAGTATGAGGGCTGTCCAGGTGTCTGAATAGACAAACTTTGTTTCTAATTACTTGTTTCAAGCTCAACCCTGAAAGCATATGCAAGGGACTGAATAAATGAGTAAACTGATTTCTGTAATATTACATCAGTACTTATTTACCCTGACTACAATTCAAAAGAAACTTGATTACTCATGACTAATTATTAAAAACAATGTTTTTAAGTTGAAGCTTCTTTTAGCATCAAATATAGGTTCAGTAAAGAAACAAACACAAAGTATCAATATAAGACATACATATGTATCAGCTTATCCAAATAACTCAAGTTTAAAAAACTTAGCAAATACAAGGAGGCTAGACAACATTTTTAAGCCTGAATGTACCTTGGATAAGGAGAAACATCTTTAAGTCATTGGTTTTTAACTATAAAAACTGTTTTTAAAAGGATTAAGATTTCTCAAATGTCTTCTGTAATAACAATAAAGTACCTTTTTTTTTACTTTAAGGGGGAGAAAACATGGCATCCTCATAATCTGAAACCAAGCTCCAGAGTACAAACAATCCCAAAGCTTAATATCTGGGACTCATTTATAATCTTTCTGGTTCTTTTATTTAGAGATGATTTCTTGAATGATTTCTTTGACCCTACCTTTGGCAGTTCATGCATAGCCTGTTTGTTTTATTTTATTATGGCTGGTGCTTTCCAGTGATCATCACCTGATACTGGCAATTTTTAAAACTGCTAAGGTCTACCATTGCAACCAGACTCTTTTTGGAATTTTAGTCCTGTCATATATTTGCAAACCTCATCTGTTTCCTATGATCTTTTTATGTTTTTAAAATCATTTTCATTTTACATGGGTAAATGTAGATGTAACCATCCGTCTTATTAAATAAGAAACACAGAGCCGATTCAGAGAAGAAAACCAAGAGGTCAGAACTTAGCCTTCTGTTTCAGCCAAGAGAGCTCTCCAAAAGGGGCCTACTTCCTGTGTGTATGTCTTTAAATAGTCTTTCTGTTATGCCTTCTCATTGGTTGTAAACCCAAACACATGACTGCCCTCATCACTGCCTGTCTGTAGAGACTTCCAGGTCTTCTATGGTTGGTATTGAGATTAAAGGCATGTGTCTCCAATGCTGGCTGTATCCTTGAACACACAGAGATCTACCTAGCTCTGTCTACCAAGTGCTGGGATTAAAGGCGTACGCCACCACCGCCATGCTCTTGCTATGGCTCTCTCTAATAGCTCTGACCGCCAGGCAACTTTATTTATTAACATACAATTAAAATCACATTTCAATACAAGTAAAATACCACCATAGGTAAATCTTAAATTACAAAGTTTAGCTGCCAGAGCAAGGTATATTCCTGTGTATAAAAGCATTGATGTGCAGCTTTAATATTTATCAAATATCTTAAACATATGTTATCTATTTAAATTTTCTAGAAACTTGTTGAACACTTGGTAAAGACATAAGTACTTAGGTGTTACATATATATATATATATATATATATATATATATATATATATATATATATATATATATATATTGAAACAATAATTACTTGCACGCATACACACAGTTGGATCCAAGTTACATACATGCATACATACATATAGTTAAAGCTTGCTTACATTTCCAAGTCAAATACCTGTCCATGTACACACATAAGCAGTTTGCAGAATCATTAGCCATTTTTAAGATGAAAACCAACCAGAATTAATTTTCAAATTCAGTATTTGCAGGTATAAATAGTTTACTGACCTTTTTTATCATAGCCTCATATAGGGAGTGACATTCCATTCCTGGAGACAGATCTTGATCTGGTTTCAGCTCCAGGGCAGGTCTTGGGAGTCCCATCCAACAGCCTGGGAGATTCCATGCCCCCCTGCCTGGGCCCACAGACCTGTCAGCTGTGACCCTGGAAGGGCAGCTAGTTCTCCATCATCTCCCACATTCTGAGCTCCTGGAGGCTCCAGCTGACTCCAGGCCGGCTCTGCCCTGATGCTTACAGGCTATCTAACCAGTGTCTCTTCCCTCCCCCACCCTTGAGGGAAGGGAGGGATCCCAGCAGGGAGAGTGGTCTCGGCCGGGAGAGTTCGCCTCCAGAGCCCTTTTTGGAGGATTTTTTTTTCTGCGCCGGCGGGCGGATCTGAGTCTCTTCGGTCTTCTGGAAGGACCAGGGGTTTTTCAGCACAGCGAGCCAGCAGGAGCGTGTGAATCCCGCCCGCCAGGCCAGCGGGAGCCTGAGTCCCTCCTGCCAGCAGGAGTCCCGCCGGCTCCGGGCGGCAGCGGTGCCCGCGGCGGCAGCTCGGAGAACAAGGGCAAATCCCGCCCGCCAGTGTATGTCCCGCTGTAGCCCGCACCGGGCGGCAGCGGCGACTGCCGCAACAGCGGGGGCCCGGGCGAAGATGAACCGGAGCTCGGGCCAGCGCTCAGTGTGCCCCGGGCCTCAGGAGCGCGGTGCTCAGGTGGCGCGCAGCAGTCGGGGGGACTTGGCCAGTGGTGGGGGCCGCCTGAAGGTGGGGAGTGGGGAGGGTGCAGATAAAGGGGAAGTGGGGTAGAGGGAATTAGACAGATAACACATAACACAAAACATGAAATGGACAGACACAGTCCGCGCGGTAGTTGACTTGGCTCCACAGGCCCAAACCGAAAACACAAATTCAAATGGGAGTGGCCTCGAACAGCCTCACTCCCCCAAGGAAGGAGAGACTCATCTCCTTCTTCACATCACTCCAGGTGAGACCTCCAGAGTGGGGACTGGGGGACCCTTGAGCACGTCTGCTCTCCCACACAAGTCCCAGACACAAGTCCTGCACACTTCTGCAGGCACTGAATACAAATGCCAAATCAACCAGACAAAGGACAAGACACAATAACAGAAAACATAGATTGAGCTCTTTTTTTTACCTCCAACTGACAGAGTGGATGTCCGGGGCACCCCAAAAATCTCGGTGGGCCCTCCAATGCTGTACCCCAAAGTTTAGGGTCTCAAGTGGGCACCCCAAGAACCCAGACCTCAGTCCAGTTGATGCAACAGCACGAGGAATTTATTGGTTTGTGTACAGAAGGGCAAACTCTGCTTGTAAGAGCAAGAGCCACATCTTACTGCAGCCCCATAAGGGCTTTTAAAGGAAAAACCCACAAGATTACAATTCCCATACAATCACAGAGTGGGTACAGTCACGTCTGCATGCATATTCTTCCTGAAACCTCAAGGGGGGTATCAGGGCGGGGAGTGGAGCTTACACAAAGGTCACAGTGGTCCTTCCTGGAACACCTGCAACTATCCCAGTCACAGTTGAGCACATCTCTTAACAGAAATCTTTTTACAGATAACACATAACACAAAACATGAAATGGACAGACACAGTCCGCGCGGTAGTTGACTTGGCTCCACAGGCCCAAACCGATTGAGTAGTGGCTGAGTCAGGTGGCCCTGGGAACTAGATTTTTAGTTTCTCATTTCCTGGTGCTTGAAGTTTCTCTCTTCCTGAGACTTGGGGGTGTAAGTCTGAAGGGCTAGGGTCTTTC
Source organism: Peromyscus californicus insignis (assembly GCF_007827085.1). Lineage (NCBI taxonomy): Eukaryota > Metazoa > Chordata > Mammalia > Rodentia > Cricetidae > Peromyscus > Peromyscus californicus. Next base: position 64,110 of record NW_026294547.1, on the reverse strand, counting down.
AGTATCAATATACAAATATTTCAAATAAGAGTAGAAACATATGTACATTTTAACAAATATAGTTCTGTATTTGTATCAATATACAAACTGTCTTAAACAGGAATATAAAAATAGTTTACATTTGTATCAACATATAAGAATCCATAACAGTGCAAATTACAGTGCAAATTATCTAAGGCTGCTATTTTACTAAATTTGTTTACTAGTATATACAATAATCTACCATAATATCTTATACCTATCCATTCCATTTCTTCTTTTCTCTCTTTTTTTGAGACACTTTTTATTTTTTAAGGAGAATACTGAGTTTAATATTTTATTCCACCCCTAATGCTATAAGCATCATCCATAACCCTGAGAAATATGAAACCTTTGGGAGAAGGGGTGTTATTTTTTAGAATTGGTTCCTGCTGTTTAGGGGTGATGGTGTCTCTGTTGAGTACTGTGAGAAAGCTCAGATATTTAAATCTTAGACTAACTGTAGATTCCACAGCAAGTCTTAGAGTAATGGGTAAGATTGTCTGAAATTCTGGCAAGAAGTGTAGTATGATGATGATTACCATGGTAACATTATGTATTGGGTAGAGTTGTTGTTGTTGGAGTCCCATTTTTAAAGTCCCTTGTTGAAATTGGTTGTAATGTATATGTCATATATGGCTCGGGGTGTGTGTCATCTGTTGGCTTCTCATGAGTGATAACAGGACAAGTCATTGTATGAGAACCATTTGGCGATGTTACAACCTGTATGGTCTTGTCCTTCTGTTTATTAGGTCCCTTGTCATGTTTATTGAGAGTTTCCTCTAGTGCTTGTAAATGGGCACCTCGGGTCTATTTTAGGGAGTAAACCTCTTTCTTGTAAGGGATTTTAGATTTTTCATGGAATCATGGAAGTTTTTATGTTCTTCTGAAACACAGGATCCCATGGACCTTATCTTATCAATTAATGATAATCTTTCTTTTTTATATAGTGTCTGAGTATCCACAATTTTGCTCTGGAGATTTAGTTTTCTATCCATTAAATATTCATATTTATTATAAATAAAATCAATTCTGGGTACAAGTCTGTTTTGTAAATCCTGATTATCGGATTTCAGAGAAAGAATCTTTTTCTGTAAGTCTTCATTGTTATTTTTTAAAGCCTGTAAATCCTGGTTAGCAGATTCCAGAGAGAGAATCTCTTTTTGTAAGCATTCATTGCTATTTTTTAAAGCCTGTATCAGTCCCAATAATGACTCATCTTTGTTCTTATTACTAAACCAGTGTTTGAACACTGTGTGATTTATTATGATGAATGCCAAAATGGTACAGGCCAGATATGCCTTAGGAAGGACGTATATTTCCAGGAAAGTATCATTTATCCCACAGCCAAAAAGGTTTTTAAATTCTTGTGATGTAATGTTGTTGGCCATATTACAAGAATTACTCAAAATTTGTCAGTCAATTTTAAGGTGTAAAATTATCAAGTACTTTTACTTGAAATAAGATGCTGCTTTGCCTATCTTACCATTCCGTGGTTCTGGGGGGTGTAGTAGCACTCTTCAGCCAGAAGGAGGCATTGGTATAGCACCAAAGCAGGTCCTGTTGAATGCATTGGATGGCAGCAGAGTGAGCACAGGCAGTAGGCAGTTTTTCTGGTGACCCCCTGGAGCTTCAGGGAGTGGAGAGTTCCAGGCCACTCTAAGCCCCTCTCTGCCTCTACAAACAATAGGTCTGCCACCAGGCCCAGCTCCAAACCCCCACCAGGGACAGTGCCCTGTCTATTTTAACTAGGTGAAACTGTGGAAGCCTCGGGCTAGGGCGGGGTGCCAGCAATCAGCGAGGAGGGGGAACGCCCCACTCACAGTGGTTTCACTGCTCTGGGTTCTAAACTTGCCGCGGAACTGAGACCAGATTAGCTCTTTTTTAGGAATGAAACTGTGAATGTTTTTCCTGGTTTTATGGAACTCTGCAGGAAGTAACCTGCAGCTTAAAGTGCTGCAGCCTGAGAGGAAGATGAGGGTGGGAGCCACTCAGGCTTTTGGAATTTGTCCCAAGTGAGTGCCAGATATTAGTGAAATTATTAAGGCCACTTCACATAGTTAAAAAGGAGGTTTATTTTGTGGGGTAACTTACAAGTGAATGGATAGTTTACAGAGTCTGGGAAAGGCATGGCACAGTCCAGCAGTGTTCTCTGAAGAACTCTGCTCAGTCTACCTCCAGCGTCCAGGGTCCAGGAACCAAGAGAGCCAGCACATCTGGATCTCGGGTCTTCAGGGTCCTCTCTTGGTCCTGCCTTGTAGACGGAATAGTTAACAAAGTCTCAATGGGGGTAGGAACTTCCAGATCAAAGCTGGAATGGCTACCCACTACACAGGACATAGAGAATAAAAATTTATGTTTTTATAGATACCCTAATCCTCTTAGCAATTAGTAACCTTCTGCTTACCTCATCCCTAGCTCCTGAGATATGTAAAATCCTGCATGTGAACCTTTCCTATATAAATCCCTTAAAGTGAGTGCTCAAAACTGTTATGCCCAGATTGGGACCCCAAAGAGACTACCGAAGACCATAGGTGTCCAGAATGCAACAGCAAGGTTTATTGTAGATACAAGTCTAGACAGGGAACTCATTCCTACACCCAATACAGTGAGGCAGGGAGGAGTTGCTCTTTCTTTGTGTGGCTAGCTTTTTAAAGGCAAAAACCACAAGCCTTTCAGGGGGATTGGGGGAGTTTTGCATGGGTGCAACTCGGATTGGTTTATTTTTATCTCTGTTCTCTTTTAATTGGGTGAGGGTATGTAACCTTTGAATTTACTGGTTGGTGGTTTCAATTATCACTTTGGAGGCAGTCTAGCACAAGTCCTAGGGTTTGTCCTTGAGCCACCATGGGGGCTGGCTGGCCAAGCACGTACTGACTGTGGGAGCTGGCTCAGTGGTCCAGGCTCTGTCCTTCAGCTGCCATGGGGGCTGGCTGGCCTAGCACGTCATGCACATAACTCTAAGTTGGTGAGGGGCCCCAGACTGTAAACATCTGGCTGAACTTTGAGCAGTCAGAGTACAAGCAGAAAGGGAGCTACTGCAAGGACTATGTCTTTTGTTCATGGCCCTCCCAGAAACTGCTTGCTCAAGTCTCAAGAAATTGAAATTGAGGCATGATCTCTGAGAGAACACTGAGCAGCCTGTTATGACATCTGCTTGGTCCCTTCAGAAACCTTCCCTCTTTTCACCTAACTATAAATGTGTTTTACACTTAAGGTTTAAGTGCTGAATGTCTAAAACATACTGGAGAAACAAGGCATCTCCAGATTTGGCAACCTGCCTTCCATGAATGCACCAAAAGCATTTGGAACTTGAGTATAAAGGTGTTTCTACATGCAGCTTCCTGCTCCCAATGCTCTGCACAGATGCATCCCCAACATTATTCAGGGGCAGGCACCTGCACCCAGGGAGGTACAGTGACCATGTGAGACCTCAGAAGACACTGAATCCGGCCATAGGGTTCCACTAAGCTCCAGAGAAGACCATGCACTTACCCCTGAGTGTAGATGTAAACAACCTTCTTATTAAATAAGAAACACAGAACCAATGCAAAGAAGAAAGCCAAGAGGTCAGAGCTAAGAGCTAAAACCTTACCCTTCCTCCTGTGGTGGTCCTACCTCTCTGAACCAAAGCTACCCCTGTGTTAAAGTCTTTATATAGAGTTCCTGTCCTGCCTTCTCATTGGTTGTAAACCCAACCACATGACCGCCTCCTCACGGCCTGTCTGTATAGGCCTCCAGGTTTTCCAATATTGGTATTGAGATTAAAGGCATGTGTATCCAATAATGGCTGTATCCCTGAACACACAGAGACTTACCCAGCTCTGCCTACCAAGTGCTGGGATTACAAGCATACACCACCACTGCCCTGCTTTCCTATGGCTTGCTAATAACTCTGACCCCCAGGCAACTTTATTTATTTACATACAAATAACATTTTAATACAAATAAAATATCACCATACCTGAGCTGACCAGTTGACCTTCCCTATCTGGGGACAGAAACTCCTCACTCTTCTTCTAGTGGCTTCCCAGTTCACCAGGCTCCCTTCACAGCTCCCTGCAGCAGTGCTCACAGAACAGCACACAATACCACTGGTGCCTCTTCTGCTACAAAGTCACTCCTGCAGCATGGCACCCAGAAGAGCCCTGCACCACCTCTCACTGGCAGGTCAGACTGCCTTTCCTGATTTGCTTCTGAGGCCTGAGTGACAAGAGCACCTCCCTAGGGTTACAGAGTACTTACAGGACACAGCAGGGTTGTTTCTGGCCCATTCTTCCACCCCAGACTCAGACCTTTTCCAAATCTGCAGAGATTTACATTTCAATAGAACTGTTATCTTCCTGCACTCCATAGGCACTCCCCCTTCATCCCCCTGGAGACAAAGTGGATAGCTTGCACAGTCCATTGCACAGTGTGGTTGGGAATGAGTCCCCTCTCCTCCAGGTGGAAGAGTGTCCAGAATATTAAAAATTAAAGATTTTTTAGGGCACAAAAGATGGTGTTTGTTCTGAGACTTCACATTAAGGAGAGGTGAACTGAAGGTACTTTTAACCTAGTTGTCACAGGGACTTCAGACAACCAGGAGAGAAAAGCAGAAACCAGATCATAAACAAGATGATCAGTCCTTCTCCCACCACGAGGCTGGATGATGGCTTCATTGCTTTAGGAGTTTCCTTATGAAATTCAATCTCTTGACAATTTAATAATAAGAAGAAGTGAAGTCTTCACAATAAGTGGAATACTTAGGGAGCAATGGAGCACGGAAGAATGCATCTATGAACACTATTGTTATCTAGAACAACTTCCTCAATGGGCATGTGAAAAACAACAAAGCACAACAGTATTAGTCAAGGGATATTTTCACCTCGAAGTCATGCAGGAACAAATATAAATTCTAAAAATGAAGGAAAGAAATGTCTCTGGCATGTTCATCTTGTACCACAAGCTCTTAGGTGAAAATTGAGGAAACGACATTGTGAAAGTATTACTTTGGAGCCTACAATACCTGTTAATCTTGATGTTTGATCTAAAAGATAATTGTACCAATGTGACTGTTGTACCCAGGTCTCGAGTCCCCCAAGCAAGACCAGCACAGAGCTGATGCAAGCACACAGAGATTTTTATAACAAAATAATCAAGCTCGTTCTGCCATCTAACATCCAACACAGCAGGTGGAGGAGAACGTCCCCAAGCACTCACTTTAAGGGGTTTATATAGGAAAAGTTTACATGCAGCTTGGGATTGGATGAGGGGGTTAGGGTGAGGCAGTTCTTTGAAGTTACTGGCTGAACTATAAGAATGAGGTTACTGATGGCTAACAGGATTCAGGCTATCTACAGAGACATAAAGTTTTTACTCCCTATGTCCTGCTTTTGTTAAACCCAGGATATATATATTCAGATTTATTGTTCCAGTCCTACTCTCCTCTAAGTTCAACTTCTGGTCAATTGCATTCATTACTCCCCATATCTTGTTTTGCCAAGGCCAGGATACATAGATTTATTGTCCCAGCCTTAAGTTCAACTTCTGATCACTTCTAAAACTGCTGGTCAGCAAATACCTTGGGATGAGGGGAGGGGAAAGCATCTCTCAAGATGTCTACTGATTTTTCCCATTCAGTGACAATTCTCACAGATACAAAAGATAGAGAACACAAATACAGAAAACTTCAAGGAAAAGTCACCTATCAGCACTGTGGTCACTGCTCTTCATTGGATGGCTCTGCTGAGCTATTTTCAGCTCAGAACAAGGCTGCTTTTGCCTCTGTGGAGGCTGACTCTGAAGAAGGACACACAGCTCTTTCCATGCACAACAAAAAGGAGTTCATTTTAACTACCTCTGGCTGCTGTCTGTCTCAGGCCTGAGGAAAATTCTATTGTTGTTTATGATTTTATCTTTAGTTATATGGAAATTTTGCCGACATGTGTCTGTGCATAGTACCTACAGAGTCCAGAAGAATGCAGGAGATGCAAGGGTCTGGAGTTTCAGCAAATGGTTAGCTACCATGTGCATTCTTGGAATAGAACCTAGGTCCTCTGTAACAAACCCCAATTATACTAATTGCTGAGCCATCTCTCTAGCCCCTCTTTTTATTTAAAATTTATTGCTATAACTTTTATTTAAAAGATATTACACCATTTCCCCCTTTTTTCTCTCACTCCATTCCTCCTCAAATACTTGTTTCCCACCTCTTCCTTGAAAAGTGTGTATGAATAAGTATGATGATGTGTGAAGACAATCTGCTAAGTCTGTATTTTTGTAAATTTTATGTACAAGGTTGCAGGGATGAGAGCAATAAGGATTTATACATTAGTGACACAGAAGAGGACTCAAACTTGTATGTCACAGATCACGATTAAAAGTGTTTTTCAAGTAGGAGGTCTCGTAGATGTCCATGAATTGATCCTTTGACTCTTTTCACTGTGAGCAGCAAACAGGGCAGTGGAGTAGTCTCATTCCTATAAAGTGGATAAAGAACCTGAGTCAAAGTAACTTTGGGGCAAAATATTCATTCAACTCATAATTTTCCAGTGCATCCCTATCAAACAAGATGTTTCCATCCATGGTCCTCAGAGTCTCATGTTAATCATAACATTAAAAACTTTCAATTTCTTTTTCTTTTTTCTTTTTTTTCTTTTTTTTTTTTTTTTTTGGTTTTTTGAGACAGGGTTTTTCTGTGTAGCTTTGCGCCTTTCCCTGGATCTCGCTCTGTAGACTAGGCTGGCCTCGAACTCACAAAGATCCACCTGCCTCTGCCTCCCGAGTGCTGGGATTAAAGGCGTGCACCACCACTGCCCGGCAAAACTTTCAATTTCTTAAATCCCATAGTCTTTTAAAATTCCAACATTTAAAAAGTCTAAAGTCTCCTAAATTCATATTCTGCAAAAAATAATTAAAAGCCCAGTCCACTCTTTTCAAAAAGGGAAGAGGAGTATAACGAATCATCAATCACACACAATGAAAACAAAACTGGAAGCTATGCTCCTGTTCTTCTCTTTTTAAAGAGTTTCCTGTATCACACTGTGCAAATTCAGAGACTCTTAATATTTGGGCTCTCATGGACTCAGGAAGCTCCATGTTTCAGGTTTTGCCATCCCTAGCACACACAGCTTTCCTACAATGCCAATACTATTGCACACCTGCAACTCTCCAGGTTCTCCTGTGGTTGTAGAATCTACCACACCTCCAGGTGTCTGCTGTAGGCAGTGTCCTTTCAGGTCCTCTCTGCAGATGTGAATATGATAGAAAGACATATCTCAAGAATACACACACATACACAAATATAGTTGAATACAATTTTCCATTGTCATTTGAGACAAGATCTCATTAGAAAGCTCCAGCTAGCCTAATCCTCATACTGTATAGTTTAATGAATAATGCATATTAGATATATGGAATATATAAAGTAATATATATTGAATATATAAAACAAATTTCAATAGTCATTTTGTTCTCCACCATTGGCTCATTATTCAAAGCATGACAGTTTTCTATACAAGATGGAGCTTCCAAACAATTGTATTTATATTTACTTACATTTCAAGAGAACTGGAAGTGGGAGAAATTTTGTACTGTTTACATTCCTAAGTTGTTGTTCCTCCATCCAATCATTCTATGAAATCAATATCCATCTTTTATTCAACTTTTTCTATTTTAGAAACATCTTTACTAGTTTATTTGTAAACTGAGGTATTTGCACAGTTTGTTTTAATGCTAAGACACCAACTATGGAAAGTGAAGCAATACCTATCAAAGTAAACATTCCAGCTACCAGTAACCCAATGAATTTTCAAGAATGTTTTTCTATAGTGAGAAAATTTCCCAGTATGGTATTGAAAGTTTTGGAATACCACTTTATTTTTAATTTTATGTCATCAAAAAGTAAAAGAAGGTTGATACACAATTATGCTATTATTTATTGTGCTATCAACACAATGAATTAAATAGCTGTTATTATATGTTGCATGAAATAAAGAGGGACTATATTGGATTACTAGAATTTCTGTTAATAATACATGAGGAGCAACTACACTACTCTGTTTGTAATGTGATTCTATCAAAAGTAAAATTAGCAGTGTTTCTCATAACATTTCCTCTCTAAAGGGTAATGAATTACATATTGTCTTAGGGTTTCTATTGCTTCAAAGACACACCATGACAATGGCAATTCTTATAAAGGAAAAACATTTAATTGGGGTGACTCACATTTTCAGAAATTTAGTACATTGTCATTGTGGTGCAACAGTGGTGTGTAGGCAGACATGGTGCCGGAGAAGGAGTTAGGATTGTATATCTTGACACACAGGCAACAGAAAATTATCTGGCATGCTGGACATGCCCTGAGCATATAATGAGACCTTAAAGCTGACCCCCACAGTGACACACTTACTCCAACAAGGCCATACTTACTGCAATAAAGCTACACCTAATAGTGCTATTCCCTATGAGCTTATGGGGGTAGGGGTTGATTACATTCAGCCTACCACAGGCACTAAGTATTACTGTTCACAAGGAAATATGACATATTCTTCTTTGTGAGAAAACAGTGACCCCATACTATTGAGAAAAACTAAAAGTATAAGTTTGTTTCCATACTAATTGATTAGAGGATGACATTTTTGGTGGGGCCCACCTAAGCTCCTTGAGAGATTACATGAAATATTTAGCTTCTATTTAACCTAATGTGGGCATAAGGACACAGTTGCTCCTTGTCCTTGAATTGGAAAGGGGGGCTAGTGATGCAGTTTTTTAATGCCAGGTATGGTTTTTGAGATGCCTGTTTTAACAATTTTGTTTCCAATAACTTGTAAAGGTTGAATTTTTATTCTTCCCATTTTTTCCAGTGCATAATGAAAAGCCAAACCATTATTAATTAAAGGCATCCTGATGTAATATTTGTTATTCATTGTCTAATGCATATGTGAATCTGAAGTGTAATTCGAATGAGCATAGTAAAAAAAGGTATCTTAGACATGTAAAAATAGCTTAGTCAGTAACAACACTCTAAACAAGCCTGTACCTGATCAGCAGAACCCAGCGACATCACTCACTCATGACAAGCAGACAGAATTCTAGAACCCCATGATACCCACTACATAATATATAAGCAGAAATCAAGAGTAATATTCTGCTCTGTACATCTGGAGAGACACCATTTTGATCAACCCTGCATCTGGAAAGGCTCCCCAAGGATCCTGACCCTCAAAACAGATGTCAGTTAGAGACTGGACCTGACCTTCAGCTAGCATACTTAGCATGGGTATACAGCCTTGGAGAAGGAGACTTAATTCCTCAGTTAGGAATATAGAGTGTGAGCCTTGCGTGATAACCATCAGCCTCATAAAATACAACTTTTGTTACACTAACTACACAAAGCTACCTTTTTGCTGATGACATTACCTTTTACTCCCACTTCCTCTCCAAATATGTTGCTGGTTGCTTGGTAGGTCTTTGCCATTCTCACTGCAATTACCACAATTCTTACCAAAACAACAAAACATAATCTATAGAAACAGAAACAATTTACAATATCAGAAAACCCCAAAATTCCGATAACAACAGATATAACTAGAGTTTTAAATACAAAATAGCAAATGCTTCAAAACAACAGTTATGAGTTCGTTTACATTATAACATTTTCAGATTTACCAAGGAGCTCACCTAGGAGGATCACCCATGCTGTCCCAAGAACATTCCCTAACTTCAGCGATTTCTGAATCCCCATTTCAGAGACAATGGGGGACCCTGGAAAGCTCTGTAAAGCATCTGGTCCCAGGAAGTATTTGGAAGGTGTTTGGGCTCAAAGAAGGGTCTGGAGATTGTCTGAGAGACTCTAAGATAAGAAGGCAACCTGGTGGCAGGAACATCCTTAAACAGGGTAGGTGGAAGCCTGCCTCACTTTTCCTGCATCAGGTTCTCACCTATATGACCCTGGCAAGCTGTTCCTGAGTTATTCCCTGGTCACTCCTAAAATCTACAGCAGCACTACCACCTCCACCTCTCTGGGTTTCATCACCAGCCTTTGCTAACTCTTTTATATGTTGACCTAGAAATTATATCACAATAACAGAAAATGAACTAAAAAAAATCCATAAAGTTTTACACCTGAATTAGATATGTATTGCAATTTAAGACAAGTACGAAACCTAAAATGGTTTCATTATCATTTAAATTTATAGGGCAAGTTTTACAACTCTAGCGGGAATGGTAACCATACCATCAGAAGTCAGGCTATACTTATAGCTGTGAAAGGGAGGTATCCTAGATACTTATAGCTTTGAAGAGAAAGAAACACTGACTGTTGGATGTCAGGCTCTACCTTCGGCTGTGAAGGGAGATATCCTGGATACCTTTTACAACTGGGCTCTGCACCACTCTGCTAAGAGAGTTTACCAGGAGAGATGTCAACTGCTGTTCTGCTCCACTCCTTTGAGGGAGATTCTCAGCAGAGCTATCACATGTTTCTCTTCTTTGCTCTACTAGGGTGTTTCCAGCAGAGATGTCCATTTTCTCTCAGCTCTAGCCCAAAATTTTACTTCTATGATTGACTCAAGTAAGGGGCAAATTGCTGCAGAAGTATAACAGAGTCTGATGAAAAGCTGTTATACTCTACTTCTTTAACAGAGTTTGCCAGCAGAGGTGTCCATTACTTCTATGATCCAATCCAATAGTGAGTTTCTTATTTCCTTCAATTAAAGGTCTCTACTTAAAACACATTCAAAAGATTTATGTAGGAGAAAGGAATCCAGGAAACTCGCTGCCTTTTCAAGGGTGGAATAAGGCAGCTGTCACTTTAACAGGAACAGCACTTGACAAACTCAAAAACTGGCTAGATTTTATGCTCAGGAATTGGTTGGTTTTAAACACAGGGATTGGTTGGTTTTGTGCATAGTTGGTCAAGGACAGAGTGTTTCTTTGGTTCTGGTATCAGGTCAAACGTGTGTTTCTTTCACTGGCCCCTTTTAACATATTTATTTATTTATTTATTTATTTATATTTTATGTATGAGTGTTCTACATGTATGCCTGCATGACTGAACAGGGCATCAAATCCTCTTAGAGATGGTTGTGAGCCACCAGGTGGTTGCTGCGTATTGAACTTGGGTCCTCAAGTCCTTTGGAAAAGCCACCAGTGCTCTTAACCATTGAGCCATCTCTCCATGCCCCCCCTTTAACAATTTTGGTCTGGATTCAGGGTCAAGGTGTTTCTATAACTGGTTCTGGATTCAGAAACAACCCGTGTTTATTTGACTTTGGTTTCAGGGTCAGGGCATGGGTTTTCCTCTGGTTTCAGGGCCAAAAAATGTGTCTTTCATGGGTCAGAGTGTGTTTCCATGACTGGCCCTTTTACCCTACACATAATCTTTCAAAATTCATAAATTTGGTTTTCTTCATTAAGTTTGCTGGTGCAAACAATATAAAAATGGACAACATAATGTTTGAACAGTTTGTTGACACGGTCAAAAATTTCCTACAGAATACATACTTTTCTGTAACTGATTATAATTGTGTTTGCTGTAGATCTTACAAAGTAATTTATAATAGGATGCCTTCAGTATCTTTTTCAGATAGTTAAAGACTCATAGTATAGAAAGGCTTCAACAGACTAATTGTACACCAAATGTTTTACTCTTGTATAACCTTATCACACTGACTATATTTATAGAGTTTTTCTGCAGAAGGAGTTGTTTCTAACGATTTTGAAGATTACTGATACATGCAAAGGCTTTACACACTGATTACATTCATAGGTTTTTCTCTCCAGTATGTGTTCATTTATGCCTTTGAAGGTTACTGTGATGTGAAAAGTTTTTACCACACTGATTACATTCATAGGGGTTCACTCCAGTATGTGTTCTTTTATGCACTTGAAGATTACTATTACATGCAAAGGCTTTACCACATTGATTACATTCATAGGGTTTTTCTCCAGTGTGAGTTCTTTTATGCACTTGAAGATTACTGATATATGCAAAGGCTTTATCACACTGATCACATTCATAGGGTTTCTCTCCAGTATGAGTTCTTTTTTGCATTTGAAGATGACCATGTCGAGCAAAGGCTTTACCACATTGATTACATTCATAGGGTTTCTCTCCAGTATGTGTTCTTTTATGCCTTTGAAGATGACTGTTATAGGCAAAGGCTTTAACACAATGATTACATTGAAAGGGTTTCTCTCCCATAGGTGCACTTTCATGCCTTTGAAGATGACTCTCATATACAACAGTTTTACCACATTTAGTATATATGAAAGGTTTCTTCTCTCCATTTTGACTTCTTTCATGCCTGCAATCACATGTAAAATCTTTACCATAATCATTACACTGTTGACTCTTCATATCTGGATGAATTAAATTTAAATTTGGTCTAATTGTAAAGAGGAATCAGATCTTAAGATTTCATCATTGTTTTTACAACCATGCTTTATTTATGCAGTCCTAGTACTCATTGGGCTTCTCTGTAGTATGAGTTTGTTAATGTATTAACAATTAGGCTTAAAAATCAATTATGTGTTTACTAAAATCAAATTCAACAAGTATACTCAATGTGGGGACTGCTACATATCTTCTCATTGTTATGAGAATGAGGTATGTTATGTCTTCCATATCCCTATGCTCACATGGCTTGTATCCAGAGTGACATATGATATACCTAGTATAGGAAGAAAAACAAGTAAAAGACTTCCACATTGAATTTCTTTAGAATTTCTGTCCTCATAGACTTGTGAACTAGGGATTAAGGTTTCTTCTCGACAACATCCCATGACTTTTGACTCTAACTGCCCCATGCACTAAACAGCACTGTCACACAAGTATATGAGTTACACTAGCTTTACTATGGACTATTTGCTCAATAGAAAGCTTTGACAATATACTTATCAGCTCTTCACTGTGTATAACTTTTGTAATATGAATGTTATGAAATAAAAAGACAGACAGCATAGCTCTCATGATGCTATGCTTTTAATGGTGATAAATTTTGAGAAACTGTTTCATTGACATTGTTCTTAAAAGAATGCCCTGCAAATGCAATTCACCAACCTGAAATTGAGGTTTATGGTGTTGTGAGAATTTAATAATCACCAATGCACTTTAAGTGGTACTTATTTACACTGCTGCTTTTGTTTAAAATTTCCAGGACACAATATAATTTCTTCAAAGACATTTTTTTTACCAGCTTGCACAAGAAAATTACCTTGCATGTCTTCTAGAATTTTGAAAATATTCTTCAATATTATGATTTTCCCAACTGTATCCTAAAATAGAGTACCAGAAAATTTATATTATTGAAATCACTGTAAAATTTATGTTACTATCTTCAGTGAATCTTAGAAACATGCCTGATTTATTCACCTCACTCTTCTTTCTCAATCAAATTACACAGGAACATCCAAAACCAAGAAACAGTTGTCCCCTTATTTTAAAATGTAAAAGAAAATACACTGTCTTACCTATAGTAGTGAGGTTCTTGTAGGTCTCAATCATCACATCTTTGTAGAGATTCTTCTGGGAAGGATCCAGCAAAGTCCACTCTTCCCAAGTGAAGTTGACATGCACATCATCATAGGTCACTGCATTCTAAAAGATCCCAAACAGATGTACAGCAGAAAGCATGATACTGAGAACATTATAAATGTATACTTCTTTAACAGCATATTCATACAATTCTGGTGCTCCTCATACTTATTTCCTGACATACATATTATAATGTAATCACCAAGTCACTTTAGAAAAAAACTGAATAGGAGGGTAACCTCTGTCATTTCTGTTCCCTTTGAATAGGATACCACCTTACAAGAGAAATGCCTATTAACAAACATAGAGACAAGGAAACTGATGAACAGTACAGAGTACACATGAGAGAAAATATATGAACAATAACTAACTACAGAGAAGAAAATAAGATGGAAGAACCGGGTATATTGTCTTATGACTTTAACAGCAACACTCCAAAGTCAGGTGCAGGTATATCTGCCTCTGACTTGAATGCCAGAATATTCTATGCAATCAGGTCTAAGACAGCCAGAACCTAGTTGAGCAATTGTTCTTGTGATAAGATGGAGGAGTATCATTGGGTATATGCACAAGAGAAGTATAGCTGGGTCTTGAGGTAGATTGACTCCCAATTTTCTATGAATTGCATATTGATTTCCACAGTGCCTGTACAAATTTCAACTTGTGATAGCAATGAAAGCCCTTGTTCCATGTCCTTGCTAGCGCTAGCTATCACTTGTGTTATTGATCTTAACCATTCTTGTAAGTGTAAGATGAAAGCTCAAAGTAGTTTCCATATGCATTTCCCTGATGGCTAAGGATGTTGAACATTTTTTAAGTCTTTTTCAGCCACTTTAGATACCTCTACTGAGAATGCTATTTAGAGGTGCACCTCATTACAATTGCATTGCTTGTTTTGTTGTTGTCTAGTTTCTTGTGTTCTTTATTATCTTGTGTGAGAAGACCCAGAAGCACATAGCAAACATGTTGTACTCACTTATATGTGGAAATTAGCTGTTAAGTACAATCACAGTAAAAATAGTTAATCACATTACAACCCATAGGTGCATAGAAGCTAAGTAACAAGAGTAGCTCTAGGGTATATTCATTAATCTTGTTGGGAAAAGGAGAAAGAATAGATTTTGTGGGTGCACTGGAGGCAGTTGGGGAATGGGAACAGGAAGGGTCAGGTGAGTAAGGAAGGGACAGATGGGGAAAAGACAAGGAGAAATAACTGAAATAGGGAAGATTTTAGCAGGGGACATGGAAACAGTGCAATGCAAACTTTATGGAATCTATAAGGGTGGCCCTAGTGAGTACCCCTAGTAATCAAAAATACAGAGGGTGGCTGGCAGTGGTGGCATATACCTTTAATACCAGCATTCAGGAGGCAGAGGCAGGCAGATCTCTGTGAATCTGAGGCCAGCTTTCTCTACAAAATGAGTTCTAGGACAGGCTCCAAAACTTACACTGAGAAACCCTGTATTGAAAAACCAAAAAAAAAAAAAGAACGAAAGAAAGAAAGAGAATACAGAGGCTGAGCCAATGATCTTCTGTAACCACACAAGGATCCCAGTGGTGGGATTGGGACACCAATCCAGACACACAACATTCAGCTGACACTTGACACATGTCCTGCCTGAAAGATATGCTGGGGCAATGGTGGCTCGGAGCTTCTGTGTTGTCTAACCAATGACTAGTCAAAATTGATGCCCAAGCTATGAGTGAATTCCATGCCTGACACAGCCTAGGAAGTGGAATTGGATGGCTCAGAGAACTAGAAAAGGACCAAATACAACTGACCAAAGAAAAAACAATGAGATAGTTTATAACTATATGCTGTTATAATAAAAGATTGGTACCTAGCATAATTGTCATCAGAGAGGTTTCTTTCAGAAGATAATGAGAACACATGCAGAGATCCTTACTCAAACATGATGTGGAAATTTAGAAATCCTGTGGAAGGAGGGAATGAATGCTGTAAGATACAGGGAGATTGATGAAACAAGGAGAACCTGACCCACAGAATCAACAAAGCAGGGTGCATAGGGGTTCAGAGAAATTGAAGTGGCAGTCATGAAGCCTGCATGGCTCTGTGTCAGGTCCTCTGCACACATGTGATGGTTGTTTTCCTTGGGGTGTTTTTTGGACTACTAACTGTAGGGTTCTTGGTATCTGGTTCATTTGCTTTCTCTTGGGACCCCTTTCCTCCTATTGGGTTACATTGTCCAGCCTTAATATGAGGGTTTGTTCCTAGCCTTATTGCACCTTGTTATGATGTGTTTGGTTGATATCCCTGGGAGGTCTACTATTTTTTGAAGGAAAACAGAGTAGCAGTGGATTTGGAGGAATGAGATTTTCAGGGGGGTTGACTAGGAGTGGAGGAAGTGGAAGCTGCAGTTAGGATATATTGTATGAGAGAAGAATAAATACCAAGAGAAAAGTAAAAATGAAAATATATTTACTCTAAGTTCAATGATTCTCATAATCTGTAACAGCCTCAAACAGTTCAAATGTCCAAAGTCTCTTCTGACACTGAAGACAATCTCTTGACTGTAACATCTTGTAAAATTAAAGAACCAAAAATGGATTTCCAACATACAGTGGCACAGGATTTACTACCATTTAGAAGAAGAATGATGAGGCTGTGTTCCAGCCACCAACGCAAACAGGCAAACGTTGCTCATGTGCATGTCACACCGCCAGAAGATCAGATAACCTGGAAACTTCCACGATACCCACATCTCCAAAGACACAGTCCCCCATCAACCCGACAGCTCCCACTCTCAAAACCATGTCCTCAATCCCAAATCGAATGGATATCTTCTGCTCAAATGCAGAAACATGTAGACAACTTGAGATAAAGACCCCCTGCTGGACCAGAGACCATGCCAGCCACCAGAAATCCATGTAACCTGCTCACTTCTGCCTTCTTTCAATAACCCCCAACACTATCCTCAATCCCACTTCTCTCTTAATCTCTGTGTTGTAGCCTCCAACTTCTGTTGAATTCTTTCTCTAACTGAAGGACATACAATGTGCCAGATGTCATGTAGGCCACCTGCCCAATGACATCCCTACTTTCTCAGTGTCCTCTCAACGCTATCCCCAACCTTTCTCCTCCCTTCCCTTTTGTCATCGACAAACTTTAGCAGATACCCATTGCTGGAACAAAGTCCACACCTACTGGAAGAGTCCAAGCCCACAACTTGGCATGCAAACCACTGTTCAAACATAGGTCACACAGAATGGAAGACCAGAGAGCAAATATAAACCAAGGAATAAAACACTCATCCAAAAAAAAGAGAAATCAGCACCTAGATCCACAATCACCTCAAATTCAGATACATGGATACCAGCATAAGAACATAATCAACAACAGCTGGAGTAATATGTCACTACCAGATTCCAGATATCCTACTACAGCAAGTCCTGGACATTTCATCATGTTTGAAAGACAATTAAGACAAACTTTATAAAGATGATAGCTCCTAAAGAGGAAATGAATGAATCCCTTTAAAGAAAGCAGAGAAAGGATAAATGTAATGTTGAAAAAAAATTAACAAATCCTTTTAAGAAAGCCAAAGGCAAACAAACACCTAATGGAAATGAATGAAACATTTCAAGACCTGATAATGAAAATAGAAGCATTTAAAAAATGCATTTTAACTAATTTATTTGTAAATTTAGCTATTTACAGATTTTATTTTAATGTTAAGACTCTAACTGTGGAAACTCAAACAATACCAATAAAAGTAAACATTCCAACTACCAGTAACCCAATGAATTTTAAGAGTATTTTTCTAAAATAGTTGAAAAATTTCCAAGTATTGTATTGAAATTTTTGGATTATCACTCTATTTTTAATTTTACTGGAATCAAAATAAAAGAAGATTGTTGATAAACAATTTTACTGTTATTTATTGTGCTATCAACACTTTTGAGTCAAATACCTGTGGTTCTTTGTTACATGAAATAAAGAATGACTATAGTGGATTACTAGAATTTATATTAATAAAACATGAAGAGAAATTACATGCCTATAGATAATATGATTCTATGAAAACTAAAACTACAGTGTTTCTCATAGTATTTCCTCTCTAAAGAGTAATGAATCATGTACTGCCTAAGTTAGGGTTTTTATTGTGGTGAAGAGACACCATGACCATGGTAACTCTTACAAAGGAGAAATATTTAATTTGGGTGGCTTACATTTTCAGAGGTTTAGTCCATTATCATCATGGTGAACATTGCAGTGTATAGGCAGACATGGTGCTGGAGAAGGATCTGGGCATTGACAGCATTATCTACAGGTAATCTGGGACACTGGACATGGTTTAAACATACATGAGACCAAAAGTCCCACCTCCACAGTGACACACTCCCTCCAACAAAGCCACACCTTCTAATAGTGCCAATCCCTATGAGTTTATGGGGGAAAATTCCATCCAGACTACTGCAGGTATTAAGTATTAATGTTCAAAAAGAAGTAAGAAATGTCCTGTGTGAGAAAACAATGAACCCATTCTATTGAGAAGGACTAAAAGTATAAGTTTGTTTCTATACTATAATTTATTAGACCTTGAAATTTTAATAGGGCCCACCTAATGCCCCATAATAGATTCAGTGAAATATTTAGCTTACATTTAATCTAATGTGGAAATAATGACAAGGTTGCTCCTTGTCCTCAAAGTGAACAGGGAATCTAGTTGTGCACTTCTTCAATATCAATTATGTTTTTTGAGATGACTGTTTTAATAACTTTGTTGCCAATAACTTTTACAGGTTAAACATTTATTTTTTCTATTTTTAGGTACATAATGAAAAGCTATACCATTATTAATTCCAAGGAATCCTGGTATATTATTTGTTATTCATGGTCAAATGTATATGTGAAACAGAACCCTAATTGGAATGAGCATTATAAGAAAGATCTTTTAGACAAGTAAAAATAGCTTAGTTAGTAACTTCACTACACCCAAAACTGTACCTGATAAGTAGAACCCAGTGACATCACTCACTAATGACAAGCAGACACAGTCCCAGAACACCATGACACACACTGGACAGTATATAACCAGAAATCAAGAGCAATGCTCTGGTCTATACATCTGGAGAGACATCACATTGATATAGCCTACATATGAAAAGTTTCCCCCAAGGTTCCCAACCTTCATAACAGATGTCTGTTAGAGATTAGACCTGACCTTCAGTAAACATACTTAGAACAGGTGAGCAGCCTTGAGGAAGGAGTCCTAGAACCTTAGTTAGGAATTAGGAGTGTGAACTTTGTGTGATGACCATCAGCATCATAAAATATAATTTTTGTCACACTAACTACACATATCATTCTTGCTCATGAAATTACTCTTTTGCTCCAGTTCTTCTCCAGCACTTGTCAGTTGTTTGGCAGGGCTTTCCCATTCTGAATGTAATTACTGTTAGGCCCAGATTGTAACCTCAAAGAGACCACTGAAGACTGTGGATGTCCAGAATGCAACAGCCAGGTTTATTCTATAGATACAAGTCTAGACAGGGAACTCATTCCTACACCCAATAGAGTGAGGCAGGGAGGAGTTACTCTTTCTCTCTGAAGCTAGCTATTTAAAGGCAAAAACCACAATCCCTTCATGACAGCTGGGGAGTTTGGCACTGGTACAACTCGGATTGGTTTATTTTTATTTTTGAAGGCCATTGTTCTCTTTTAATTGGGTGAGGGTATGTAACCTTTGAATTTACAGGTTGGGAGTTACAATTATCATTTTGGGGGCAGTCTGGCACAAGTCCCAGCTTTGTCCTTGAGTTGCCATGGGGGCTGGCTGGCCTAGCACGTATTGACAGTAGGGGCTGGCTCAGTGGTCTAGGCTCTGTCCTTGACTCATGAACATAACTCTAAGTTGGTGAGGGGTCCCAGACAGTAAACATCTGGCTGAACTTTGAGCTGTCAGAGTACTTGCAGAAAGGGAGCTACTGCAAGGACTATGTCTTTTGTTCACAGCCCTCCAAGAGACAGCTTGCTCAGTCTAAGGAACCTGAAATTGAGGCCTAATCTCTGAGAGAAGACTTAGCAGCCTGTTATGGCATCTGCTTGGTCCTTTCAATTACCATAACTCTTTCCAACAGACCAAAACCACAATCTATAGAAACAGCAATAATTTATAATATCAACAAGCTCCATAATTTTCATAAGAGCCAATATAACAAGAGTTTTAAATACAAAATAGCAAATGCCTCAAAACAACTGAAATGAGATTATTTGCCTTATAACATTTCCAGTTTTACCAAGGAGCTCACTTATGAGGATCATCCATTCTGTCTCAGCAACATCCAAGACTCTAGCAATATCTGAAGTCTCAGAGATAATGTGGTCCCCTGGAAAGCTAAGTATGACAGCTGAGCACTAGGAAGTATTTGGAAGGCATATGAACTCAAACAAGGGTCTGGAGATTGGCTTAGATACTGAAGAATCAGAAGGCAACCTGGTGGCAGGAAAATCCTTAAAAAAGGTGGGTGGATTTTTGTCTCACTTTTCCTCCATCAGGTTTTCACCTCTATGACCATGGTAAGCTGTTCCTGCACTGTTCCCAGCATCCTGCTACTCCTAAATACTACAGCAACAGCGCCTTGAGCTCCACATCTCTGGATTTCATCATCAGCCTTGGTTGACTCCTTGTCCAGCTAGATCCATGTCCAGGGGTTTCCAGGGACTAGTTCCAGGGCTGCAAATGATCAGGCCAAGTGACACTCCATGAACACCTCCTTCAGTTCCACAGATATTTGAGATAGGCAAGAGAAGACCAGTGTTGGTGCACATAGCCTGTGAGCTTTTGCAGCCCTGCATTCCTACTTCCCTGGGCCAAGCCCACAAATCACCTAAACACAACCTCTCCCTGAGGCAAACTCAAAAGAAACTCTTCCAGTTCTCTCTCACAAGCACTGCAATCTCCAGATGCATCCCCCAGGCAAGTCCCTCACAGACACACCCACAGAACATGCTCACAGACATTCCTCCTCCCTGGAAATAACTTTCCAAACACTTACTATTTTTAGCCTGACTCAGAGGATATGGGAATCCTGGAGTGACCTCAGTTTTTGGGAAAGTAGAAAAATTGGGAGTACTTGGCAGCTAAAGTGAAGAGCTTCTCCAAGATCAAGGCCAGAGGAGACAGCAGAGCAGTCCATCCACTACAACCACAGGGCTCTGGAAGAGGAGGCCTACTCCAGACCAGCATTCATACAGGAGCTGGGAAACCAAAGCCACAGCTGACAAAGTACACAGATGTTGAGCCCTGCAAGAAGATCTCATGTGGAAGAGAAAACATGGCCAGTAGACATATTAACATAGGTTTAAAGGGATCTAACGAACCCTCTCCCTAGACTAAGAACTATGGGAAACTAATGACTATTGAGAGGGAGAATTGTGTTTCCCATGGATGAGCCTCCTAGTTGGTTACCCAAAACAAAGTGGTTGTATTGAAATCTTATGAATAGAAAAAAAGAAAAATGGACTCAGCAGCTCATATTTATTTATGTTCATAGACATATAAATACATATGCATTAGTAATATCTAAAGAGAAAACCAGTTAGAGACAGAATGAGTGGGGGATGGAGCAGGCTTCCACTTAGGACACCAACCAGCTCCCAAATCATGACACAAAGACTTCTTATTAGTTATGAATGCTTCCTGGTCACATGGATTATGGCACAAGATGTGGATTCTGCCTTATCCACCCAAACAACAGCATGCACACCTGAGAATTTTCCACAGATCAGAAACTGCTTTTGTCCCCAGAACTAAACTTCACAAAATCATACCAATTGTAGCTGGTTGTAGCAAATTTAGAAGCATTCTAATCATGTATTGCTGAAAGACAATCCATATAACCATCTATCAGTTTCTAAAATATTTGTAATATTTATAAGACAAACCTGAAAGTGGAGTGCAATGATCAGAACTTCTAGACACTAGACTTTCAGTTTTCCAATCTGTCTTCCCACTATACACAAAAACTCGGCCGTGTGTGCACACTGGACAGTGATATTACAAGCATCATATCTTTCCATACCAGAGCCTCAGAGTCTACACATATCCAGGAAATCCATATACATGAAGGCTCAGAGGACAAGGACTAGTGCCCAGGTCACCACATGGACCAACAAAACCACAGTCTGGATCATGGTTCATCCTAGTGCCAGCAGAAAAGACAGCTCAACAGATCTTCTCTGAACATGCTACACTCACCATGACATGGCTTATGGACTTCCTTACAGCTCACTACAGCAGAACAAGCGGAGAATCCTGGAGAGAACCTGGAAGCTACCTCCTGCTGGTGTTCCTGATTGCTAACACTGCCCAGAGTCCCTCATCAGCTAGGACCACCAAGCTGGGCTTCAGGACATTAGCAGTTTCCCTACTGGGTGAGCAGAGTTCAAAGGACTCAGAGAGAAAAAACCCTCCCACGTGGGTCCTTCCACACTATGACTGGATAGGCACTAACCAGGGTATTTGGTAATTTATTAAAATTCTCTAATATCCTAGAGCACTTCCTGTTTTTCTTCCAAGGCACATGGTCCTATGGGTACACAGTTCATTACATACTCATTGTCCATTGCATCCAACCTGCTGCTTCATAGCTGGGAAATCCTGCAACCAAACACAGGTCACATTCAAACAGTAACCATTCTTAAACAAAAAGAAGCCATGAATTAGAACACAATGAAGGGTCTATGGGACAGTATGAAAGCAGGGAAGACACAGTGATAATAATGTAAATATTATCCCAAATAATTTAGTTAAAAAGTTGAAACAGTCTTTATGACTATGTGCTCCAGAGACCAGGGATTTGTATTAGAGGACACCAAGTACTGCTCATACAATTTCTCTTGGGGTATACATCTTAAACCTGAAAAACACAGTCATGTTAGGCAGGGCCACATCATTCTATCTAGTTCTATTCTTAGGTTCAAATGGTGTAACTACTCTAATTTGGTTTCACGAAATGTCAGTTTTTTATTCGGATTTTTGATTGCCTGGTCTGAGGACCCAAGAAATGGCCAGTCAGAACATTTATTGATCTTTTAACATTGATTATCTCACTACTCATTGCTAAGGTCAACTACTATCACAGCAGGAAAGTTTTCACCCTCTTTCTTCCTCATCCCTCACTCTGCTGTGACTATTCCTGCTTTATAGTTGGTCAGTGAACTCAGTTCTTACACAAGTTCCACTTCATTTGTAAATTCACAATAAAATCTAGATAAGTTGGAGGATACTCATTCTCTGGTCTATTTTTCTTTCCCACAAACCAGTCAATGCCCAGCCTGGAAGGAGTTGCAGTACTATCTTTCCAGCACTGGGAGACAGAGGCAGGATTAGGTGTTCAAAGCACTTCTAAATTATATAATGTGAGGTAAGCCTGAGCTACAAGAGATATTGACCTGAACCAATGGTTCACAACCTTCCTAATGCTGTGACTCTTTAATACAGTTTCTCATGATGTGGTGACACCCCAACTATAAAATTATTATCACTGCTACTTCATAAGTATATTTTTGTTCCTGTTAGAATTATAATATAAATATCTGCACTTTTTGACAGTCTTAGGCCTGTCCTGTGATAGGGTTATTTGATCCCCCAAAGGGAGCCATGACCTCTAAGAATGAGAAGCACTGTTATAAACTGACATAAATGAATACATAAACAAACAACAGTTAAAAAATGGAATAAAATTCTTAATCTGGTAAACATAGAAAAAATTATTAGTAATGCATTAAAAGAAAATGAATATTAAAAATGATGCGAATAATAGATGTTTTAAAGTGATAAAAATGATTGAAAGCATATGTAGCTATACTGACTTTGAATCAGAGTAGAAACCTCCATGTTATATTGAATACTATTTATAAGAGACTGTATGTCTTTGTCCCACATGAAATGATAGCAACTGAGTGTTGTAATCTAACACATGGAATTACAGCCAAAGGCCTGTATCTCAAATCTCTCAACTGACTTCACTGTATCAATAAGGATTGCGCATATCTCCATAGGAGAGTTCGCTATTTGGAAACTGAATACTTAGCAGTCCAAGCTATCCTCCATAAACTGTACACCACCCAATAGTGTCAGTCTTCATTCACATGGGAGGAATTAATACATGCAGCAAAATTATAGAGAAAGTCACTCACCATACCCCATCAGCCCTTCTTTGTAATGGAGATCCATTCAGCTCACTGTACTCAACTTCAGTCTGTGATCAAGCTATTGCCTAGTCTAATGCCCACTGCTGTGTACTTAGTGGCCTGTCCCCTGTCTAAAGGCATCACCACCTGTCTGCACATCAATTCCACTCTTCCTCCTCTTCTGGTCTGAAGAAGCCATTTTCTACACACATTTCCTTTCCCTTTTGTGCAATGGACAGTCCACTATGTGACTCAAACTGGGAATTTTAGAACCATGTGGTGATGCAGACATGTAATACAGAATTTAGGGTGATTAGTCAGAGGATAATGAAGGCAGTGTTCTGTGGGTCTACAGATAGGGTTCAAGTCCACCTCAACCAATGTAGGAGACCTTTACTCAAAACTACTTTTCAAAAAGACTGGAGATTTCCTGTTTAAGAATTAATATACCTCCATGGAATACCAGGAATTAATGTTGGTTGTGACCCTGTAGCGGTCTCTTGAACAGCATGTTAGAGGCCAGGTTTTTAGTGGAAGGATGGGCCCTTCTACTGGTTGTAAACCAGGTTGTCTCCCATGTTAAGGAATATAGCTGGTTAATCCTGGGGAACAAAATTTTACATTTTATCATAGTAATTTCTCATCATCATGGTTGCCATACTACTTATCTTTGGGGTATTTGTGATGCAGCCCTATCATACCTAAATTCTACTTTGTGAATTAATGTCTCCTAAGAACTGTGAAGACCATGTACCCTCAAGTCTATTACCATCAATTCTACTCTTCTACATCACAGTTTAGCATTGGAGTGCAACTTTACACACGAAATACTGTTTACAAGCTCCTAAAATTAATTCCAGGTGGATTTTAAAGCTTAATGTTAAATGCTGAAAGTGTAGAACTTCTGGAAGATAAGGGATGGACCAGGTCTCTTTGAGTTTGGAAATCTGTGTTCCATAGAAACAACACACACATGATGCTGACATTTCATAGTGATGTCAACAAAGACATTTCTAAGTGTGGTCCTGCTCCCAATGTTCTACACAGATGTATCCAGCAGAGTGAAGTTATTCAGAGGCTGCCAGATGGCCCCAAAATTGCCAAGACTTTGCAGGACCACAAAGATCCACACTGGAGCAGGCAGGAAGAGTGGAACCATTTTGGACAATGTAGGACAAGGCAAGAACAAGCAGAACTCTGCATCTGACCACTTGCTCCCACCCAGCAAGGGAAGGACCCGACACACTGACTCCCATTTCTCAACTGAGCACTCCTCCCAGTCTGGGGACAGCAGCCCTTCACTCATCATACTGTGGTTTTCCAGCTGGGCCATGCCCTTTGCTCAGCTTGCAACTGCAACACTCACAGCACAGCACACAAAACTACTGGAAACAGATTCTCTTCTAAGTCAATTCTGAAGCAGGAGGCCAGAAAGACCCTGTAGAACTTCTGACTGGCAGGTCGCCTGAAGCACTTGATTGGCTAATGCAGCCTGAGTGACAGGAGCAGCTCCCATAGGCTTAAAGTGGGCTGAAAAACAGAGCACAATGATTTCTGATCCTGCCTTCCATCCTAAACCCAGAACTTGTCTGAACCAGCAAAGATTTGCAGTTCCAAAGCACTTGCCCATGGCTCTAGGAGCAGACAATGTAATCTTCCTGCTCTCCAAAGGCACTCCCCCTTCTTTCTCCTGGACACAATGTGACTAACTAGCTGGTACAACCAACTATACTATGTGGGGTGGAGATTCTCTGTCTTACAGGAGGAAGGATACCCAGAATACTAACAACTAAAGAGAGATTTAAGCACACAAAAGATGTTTCTTAGGTGGCTTCAATCTGAGGTCAGGTGAATTGAATGTACTTTTTATCTGCGTGTCACAGGGGCTTCAGACAACCAGGGAAAAAAGCAGGAACTAGATCACAAACAGGATAAATAGGTCTTTCAACATTAGAAAGCTGGATCATGGCTCTCTTGCTTAAGGAGTTTTAATCCTGAAATTCAGAGCAAAGTGTTGGCAAATTATATAATAATAAAGAGTATTCTTCATGTATAATTGAATTCTTAGAGAATAATGGAAATGGGCAGAAGGTGGTTATAAACACCATTGTTAGCCAGCACATCATCTTCAGTGGGCAAGTAAATAAATCACACACACATACATCTGTATTATTCAAGGTTCTCTACATGAAGAGGACTGGGAGAATGAATCTTTCCATGTATGTAGAAAGTTCCTTTAATAGAATGTCTTACAAGCTGTGGTCCAGGTAGTCCAACAATGGTTGTCTGCCAATGGAAATTTGAAGAAGCCAGTCGTTGTTCATTCCATGAGGCTGCATTTTTCAGCTGGTCTTCAGTATACACCAAAATACCAAGGAAGAAGGATCTAATGCTGGTAAAGGGATGTACTTGGTAGAAAGTGCTAGGACAAAGTGGCAAAGAGAGAGCTTCCTCCTTCAATATACTTTATATATGTAGGCTGCCACCAGAGATGCAATCCAGATTAAAGGTGGATCTTAAACTTCATTTGATTTTTATTTATTTTTTGGTGTTTTTGAGACAAGGTTTATCTGTGTATCCTGGGAACTCATTCTGTAGGCCAGGCCAGGCTCAAATTCAGGCAAATCCAACTGTTTTTGCATCCTGAGTGCTTTGTTTAAAGTATACACAGTCACCAAGCAGCTGAGGTTGGATTTAACCTCAAATTATCCAGATCAAAGATGGATTTTTTTTCAAAACATTCAAAAAAACCCATCACAGGTATACCCAACTCATAGGCTTTTAGTTAATTCCACAAGTAGTAAGTGTGATAACAAGAATATCCATCACAACAGCCAAGAAAAATGAAATGAGAAAAGTTCTTACCTGCAGGAGGCAGGTAAAGCATGATTTTCCTAAACAAAGGAAGTATGTGGATTTTTCTTAGGAAGGCTAGACATATTCAAGTAGAATTCTCCGTATTCCTAAGCAGGCAAGTAAAATAAAATAAAGCTTAAAATGGAATTCTCTTCAATAATGCCACAGCCCTGAGAGAGACAACAGCTAGTTAAAATGATTTTTCCATCCTGCATGCTTGTCAGACATTCTATGTAATCAATTTTCTACATACATGGAGAGATTCATTCTACAAGTCCTGGTAATGTAGAAAAGCTTGAATAATACAGTTGTCTTTTTTTCCCCTGCCCAGGGAGGAAGAGGTACTGGCTAACAACGGTGTGTTGTGCCCAGATCTCAACCCCCATAGAGACCACTAAAGATGAGCATGACGGAATGCAAAAGCAAGGTTTAATTCTGGATTTCCAAAAGCAATACAAGCCTAGGCAGGGACTTCGTCCATTGCATCCAATGCAGTGGAGGCTGGAGGAAGTGCCTGCCTGTCTGCAAGTTCAGTTTTTAAAGGGAAAAATCACAAGGTTACATCATTTAGGGGTGCTAGTATGGGTACAATTCTGATTGGCTCACTTCTAGGGGCTTTCTAGAAATCATGGCTTAATCTTACTTCTAAGGGAGTGGTTACCTGTCACCATTTCTCATTGGCTGCCCTCAGGTAGGGACATTTTTATGGTCAGTTACCCTGGAAACCAGGGTTTGAGCATTCTATAGTCCAGCAGTCATTACCTCATGACTACGTTGTGATTCTCTACTTTTACACTTCCTGGTTTCTGGAATCTGGACTGACTTGTTTCAGTAACTATTGGCCTATTCCTAGAAGGAGAAATCTTAGGCCTTAGTTTTTGGGTGAAAGCATTTTGGTCTTATTTCTAAGATGGCTCAGTTTGGTCTCATTTTTCCCCCTTCTCATGTGCCTGAAGGAACCCAATCATGGGTTTTGTGCTGTTAGCTCATAAGTATCCCTCTCTAATAATGGCCATGTATAGTTAGCCATCTTGTCTCTATGCCAGGGAGTTTTCTTTTGACCTAGCATTTCAGCCTTTTCTGAACAGGGAACATGGGAAGATGTATTCTCTTCTGGAACTGCTTCGAGCTGATATTGGGACACCATTGTCAGGGCCCCCAAAAGGCTGAAAAGCTAGTCAAGGACTAGGCAAAGGGACGATTGTCAGAAGTATGTAGCTGCCTGAACCCATAGGGAAAGGGAAGAATCATGTTAGCTGGACTTGTCCACGTCAGCTTTTAGCAAATCTGGAGCTCACAGTTATCTGGAGCAGTGGAGTCAGCAACTGAAACTTCGAGGTGACTGCCAACCAAGTAGAAATCTGTTGAGACAAATTTAAACTAGGAACAGAAGTTAAAATTTATGAACTTATTTGGAACTCTTTGGTCCATACCCTTAGTAATGGGAAAAGCAGTAGTCCCAAGACCAGGAGAGAGGAAAAATACCATCTTTAGGAATACTTATATGCGGTACTTTTGACTTCTGTGAAGTGGGTCTAGGTTTTTATGACTCTTTTGATTCTTTGAGGCATATGTACAAAATGACATAAATGTTTTAGATACATTAGTATTACCAATCTGTACTGAAATCTATATGGTAGACAAAGCAGGTAATGGATATATTGTAAAACAGCAGGAGTGGACTCCTACCTTTGAGTCCCAACAAGAACTGCAGATTTGGGTTAAAAGATTGTGCATTTTTCTTCTGTCCAGAAAGCCAGGTATAAATTGGACAGAGATTTTTGACCCAATGAGAAGCACTTTTAAGGTTTACGTTTAGATATATTTAGATGACATCTAAAATAAATCTTGTGACTGAACAGTAAGTAGTCATTGCTCTACCAGCTTATCAGGACTCTTAAATGTTAAGCTCTGAATCATTACATCATAGAAAAAGAGAACAATCTGAAACATATCTTATCCTAAATTATTATTATTATTATTATTATTATTATTATTATTATTATTAATTTTGAGATCCTCAAAGCTTAGAAGCTTGTCTAGCCTCAGACCTTTCTTAGACTCATATCTGAAATTTTATGACTTACTAAAAGTTTTATATCTTAGAACATTTTCCTAAAAGTGAGCTAACGAGCTAGCAGAAGGATCTAGTAGATGCTGCCATGCTGACAAAGTTAGAGCTAGCCTAGCCATCAGCACTATCAGAAATCTGAGAAGGATAAACTATATCTGAGTGCAGACCAAGAAGCTTCCAATCCTATAAATTACAGGGACCAATCCTTACCCAGGTCTCCATAGCGTTGGAGGCACCAGTTATAGCAGGAATCTTAAGGAGTCTTATTAATAAAATCAAACCTGAGGCCAGTTATTGAGGTGAAATACTGGTAGATCAGAGAGACAGAACAAGCCACAGCCATCTCACCGTGCCAATTCCTCACCTGGTCCTGTTTCCTCAGACTGGAAGTTTCTGTGTCCTCATCCCAATGGCTCTCAGCTGAAATGCTGCTAGAAGCCTGAATGCTTAACCAGCCAAATGCCTAACCAGCCAAATGCCTAACCAGTCAAATGCCTCTAGTTTCTGGTCTCCATGCCTTATATATCTTTCTATTTTTGCCATCACTCCCTGGGATTAAAGGCTGGCTTTCTGGGATTAAAGGTGTGAGTCACCATGCTTGGCTGTATCCTTAAACAGATGGATTTCTGCCTCTGGAATGCTAGGATTAAAGGCGTGTGCTACCACTGCCTAACTTCTATGTTTAATATTGTGGTTGTTCTGTCTCTGACCCCAGATAAGTTTCTTAGCATGCACAATATTTTGGGGAATACAATGCCACACCAGTCGTAACAGCATCAATCTTCTTTCACCATCTGGCCCATTACATCCTGTTTCCTGACCCAATGTCAGCACCAGTGGCTCAGTCACAAGCTTCCCATTAGCTCCTTCACCAGGCTCTAATGTGACCATCACTTCTCCATCAGGCTTAGGGATGCTTCAGAAGAGACAGTGTTGCTCCCGGATAAACTGTTCAGTCAACTTGGTGTCCACATCTACCTGGCCAACCCTGGTGACACCATCTTTGATGTGGTAGAGAAGACACTCAGACATCAAGGGGTCCTCATTCAGATTTACCAGGTGGGGAGTATTTTATTTTTTTGGAGAGAAGACACCCACAGTACCACCATCCTTTCAGACAGCCATGCCCATCTCAGCCAGCAATGCTTCTCTCTCCTTTCTCAGGGCTTCTGTCTTACAAAGCTTCTCCTTCCAAGTCTCATTCAGCTTGGCAATAATCTTCCCCATCTTCTGCAGCCTCTCAATGGCCTCCTCAGGCCCAATCTGGGGCTCAGAACTTCAGACCTCCTAGAGCAGAGGCTGAGAGTCCCTGAGCCATCAGCAGCTCCCTGAGCCATCAGCAGCTCCCACAAATGCACCACCTCCTCCTGCAGCTCTCAGGTAAGCCAGGCATTGGGGCATCTTGCCCTGTGGTCAGTGTAGCCATAATCCAGGCAAAGATGTTGTGGTGCCTCGTACGTAATCTTCTTTGGAGACCTTGGGTGACTGTTGGGATCTGGAAGCCTGTCTGATATAATAAGCTTTTAGATCAACATTTGAATGCCATATTCTGCAGATCTCTGAAGTATGAGGGCTGTCCAGGTATATCTGAATAGACAAACTTTGTTTCTAATTACTTGTTTCAAGCTCAACCCTGAAAGCATATGCAAGGGACTGAGTAAATGAGTAAAATTATCCCTGTAATATTACATCAGCACTTACCCTGACTGAAATTAAAAAAAAAACTTGATTACTTATGACTGACTATTTATGTTCTCTAACAGTCTACAATACATAGCCTAAAAACAATGCTTTTAAGTTGAAGCTCTTCTAGCATCAATATGGGTTCAGTAAAGAAATGAAAACAAAATATCAATATAAAACATATATATGTATCAGTTTATCCAAATAACTTAAGCTTAACAAACTTAGTAAATACAAGGAGCCTAGAAAACATTCTTAAGCCTGAACATACCTTGGGTAAGGAGAAACATTTTTTAAGTCATTGGTTTTTAACTATAAAAACTGTTCTTAAAAGATTAAGATCACTCAAATGTCTTCTGTAATATCAACAATAAAGTATCTTCTTTTACTTTAAGGGAGAGAAAACATGGCATCATCACAATCTGTATAAAATAAAACCAAGCTCCAGAGTGCAAACAATCTCAAAGTTCAGTACTTGGGATTTATTTATAATCCTTTTGGTTCTTTTACTTAGAAGCTTGGATGATTTCTTTGACTCTACCTTTGGCAGCACATACATAGCCTGCCTGCTCCATTTTATTATGGCTGGTGCTTCCAGTGATCATCACCTGACATTGGCATTTTTCAAAACTGCTAAGATCCACCACTGCAACTAGACTCTTTTTGGAACTCTAGTCCTGCCATACATTTGCAAACCTCAGCTGTTCTCCATAATCCTTTATGTCTTTAAAACTATTATTATTTTACATGGGTAAATCTTAAATTACAAAGTTTAGCTGACAGAATAAGGTATAGTCCTGTGTATAAAAGCATTGATGTACAGCTTTAATATTTATCAAATACCTTATTTATTAAACGTATGTTGTCATCTATTTAAATTCTCTAGAAACTTGCTGTTGAACACTTGGTAAAGACATAAGTACTTAGGTGTTAACCCGAGTAGATCTTTATAACCTTAGGAAAAGATGGCTTCCAGCCACATGGCTATCCATGAGGTCACCAGCCAAGATGGAGGAAGCCACGTGGTTGCTATTTAAAGCACGTTTTTCTTAAACAATAATTACTTGCATGCATACACACAGTTGGATCCAAGTTACACACATACATATGTACAGTGTAAGCTTGCTTACATTTCCAAGTCACATACCTGTCCAGGTACACGCATAAGCAGTTTGCAGAATCAGCCATTTTAAACATGAAAACCAACCGGAATTAACTTTTAAATTTAGTGTTTGCAGGTATAAGAAACCATAAAAAACAGTTTACATCACATCCCCTCTGACCTTTTACAACCTTTCATGTACCATTCTGGGCCAACCTGGCCGCCTCTACTTTACAGCTCTGAGTGAGCTGGGGCCTCCGAACCCATTGCATCTAGGCCCCATGATGCTCATAGGCCTTCTCGCCCTTTCAGCAGTGACCTGGGTCCCCAAAGTAGCAGCTGTTGCAGCCACTGTGCCAGTGAGGCAGGGTTAAGTCTAGGGGTGAAGATGGGGTATTCCCCATAGTAGAGTGAGAAAGTCAATGATGAAAACCAATGAAGAGAGAAAACAGCAAAGCCATAACCACAATAAGATACAAAAAGACACCAACAATTTTCTGGGACAAAGTACAAGTCGGCACTCCCTCATGGCGCAGGGGGAGATACCCAAAAACACTCCTAACAGGTCGCTTAATGCTCAGGAGAGGCTCCTGATCACTTCCTGGAGGAGGCTGCTAAAACCAAATGGTCACCTCTGAGGTGGCCTCAAAAGGCTCAGGACCAGAGGGTCTGTAGCTCAAATCGGGAAAGGAGGCGTCCCTCTTTCCCTCTCAGGGTCACTGTCCAGGCATGTCTGTCTCAGTGAGAGCCTGCAAAAGTACAAATCATTCGACCAATGTCGAATTACAAAACAAAAGTAACAAGACAGAGACACAAACAAGACAGAGACACATACAGGAGAGAGACACAAACAAGACAGAGAGTACTCTTACCAATTGGTGCAGATGGACCGCTGGAGCTATTAAGGATCCCAGTAGGGGGTCTCTGGGGACCCTGGGAAGAGCCCCCAAATGTTATGCCCAGATCGTGACCCCCAGAAAGACCAACGAGGATGAGCATACCAGAATACAAAAGCAGGGTTTATTCTCTTTAAGTTTACAAGCCATAGGCAGGGAAGCTCCTTCCAATACACTCACTCATAGCAGTGAGGCCGGGAGGAGCTTGCCCTTTCTTT
This sequence comes from Peromyscus californicus insignis, assembly GCF_007827085.1. NCBI lineage: Eukaryota > Metazoa > Chordata > Mammalia > Rodentia > Cricetidae > Peromyscus > Peromyscus californicus. The sequence goes on along the minus strand of NW_026294547.1, from coordinate 31,585 downwards.
GTGAGGCTAGTACTTAAAGGCACAGACCACATAATTCATTCCCCACAACCCTCTTCCCTCTCCTTGGTTAATATCAGTTTCCTTTTTTCAGTCATTCATGTTATCTTTATCTTTCATTTGTTCAGCAACTGTGTTAGGAGTTTTATGAGCTGTCTCCGGGAATTGAGAAGTTTGGGATGTTTTATAGCCATTTAGCCCCTACCAGTTGGCCAAATATCTTGACTCTGTGTTTTTAAGTCCCTGTAGCTGATATCACCATCTAGCAACTTGAAAGGGGTCTAAGTTCTTATTTATACTTAGGAATCCTGGTTTAAGATTCTCTTTGTCTGTAGGGGATAGAGTGGGGTTTTTTTAATGAGGTTTTATAAGCTGTGTTATTCAAGCTTTTCTACATGATCAGGACTGGTGGAATGGATCTCTCCATGTATATAGAAAACTGATTTCATAGAATGTCTTACAAGCATGCAGGATGGGAGGAAGATCATTTTAACTAACCCTGCCTGCTGTCTGTCTCAGGGCTGGGACATCATTGCCGAGAATTGCTGTGGGATGGTCTGTATGTCAAATGTGTTGCTGCTTGGTCAATGAATAAATCACTGATTGGTCAGTGGCCAGGCAGGAAGTATAGGTGGGACTAAGAGAGAGGAGAATTGAGAGAACAGGAAGCTGGGTGAGGAGACACTGCCAGCCGCCATCAGGACAAGGAAGATATAAAGTACCGGTAAGCCACAAGCCATGTGGCAAGGTATAGATTAATAGAAATGGATTAATTTAAACTGTAAGAACAGTTAGCAAGAAGCCTGCCACGGCCATACAGTTTGAAACCAATATAAGTCTCTGTGTTTACTTGGTCGGGTCTGAGCGGTTGTGGGACTGGCGGGTGGCAGAGATTTATCCTGACTGTGGGCCAGGCAGGAAAACTCTAGCAACAGAGAATTCAATTTTTAAGCTTTATTTTATTTTATGTATATGGGTGTTTGACTCCAGGAGTCCAGAGTCCTTACAGAGGCCAGAAGAGAGTTTCAGGAGATGGTTAGGTATAATGGAACCTGTGTCCTATGTAACAACACCTGGTCCTGTTTTTAACTGTTAAACTATCTCCCTAGGACACTTATTTATTTAAAATTTATTTTCATACATTTTAATTAATATGTATTAAATCAATTTTCCCTTCCTTGTCCTCTCTCCATCCCTTCCCAAATTTGCCCTTCTAATTTCTTCCTTGTTATGCATGTGAGAACTTATATGCACAAATATATGAATAAAACCTGCTGAGTCCATTTCTGTTGGTTGTGTTTATAGGGATTCAAGGATGAACACATTGTATTGGATTTGCAGTTGGGGATCTCATCCTTGCCTGAGGCTAATTCTCCCACCTGAAGGAGAATTCCACTATTTAATGACCAACAAGAGTCTTATCCCCAAGTAATCTAGGTTCCTTGGACTGGAAACATTATAAAGAGTAGAAAATATTATCAAAATAGTAAACTTGAGGTAGTAAATACCTCAGCTAACAATTGCTGATGCCATGACCCTGAAGTTTTGGAGCTGCAGGGAAGACTATGCACACCCTCCTAAGCCAATTACAGTCTCTTTCAGTTCTGTGGTCCTCCCACCAGATTCCATTGACCATTCTCCTTTTGGATGACTTTGAACACTTGAAATTCCTACCTCCACATTCTAAGTACCATGACTGTAGGCCTGAGCCACCTTGTCTGGCTTAGGTTTCTTCAAATGCATTTAGTGAGGCATTAGAATGATGGGATGAGTTACACAATCATTTATACTTAACTCTATTCAAAACGTACTTATCTCTGTGATCCTGGCTTTCCTCATCTTCAGAATAAGGACAGAACTCTTACCAGGTCATTGTTCTGTTATAAGAGACTCAATAATAAAGAAAAAAATTCTCATAGTTGGAAGACAGTGGACATTAAGGCAGGAAAGCTACATTTGTTGGGAAACTTGTTCTGTTACTGGAGATAGGAGCAGAACCTGTGTCCTGGCTACTCTTGCTAGGCAGGCTTAGCCATTCATCCTCAGTAAGCCAGTTAAATGAACCAAGTTATCCAGTGAGTGACATGCCCACCTATAATGCAAATACACTAGTGACAAGGTGAACAGATTTCTCTGATGTCCTAGGACAGCCTAGTCTATAGTGTGAGTTCCAGGCCAGCCAAAGAGTCATAGCAATACTACTCTCTACAAAAAAAGAGAACAGAAATAGAAAAGAGAATAAATCCAATAATTAATGAATATTTAAAATAGGATATTTATTCAAATTAATTAATTTGCAACAATAAAGAATATACAAGATAACTAACCTATCCTTGGGTTCTTAAGAGGTTTAGATAGAAGCCAAAAAATATGCAAAACTAAGCAATCTAATAAAGCCATATAATGATTTTTCCCATCTATAAAACCCTCCCATATTCTCATCTGGAGGATTCAAGTCTTTTCCCACAATGACATGCTCAGTGAAATTAAAATTTCATGTGGTTCACTGTTTCACTTGCTGTTAGACAAAGGGAGAGATATAAGTGTCTCTTTAGAACATCGTTATCCCAACCAGGAGTGTAGGTTACAGGGAATGAGAGGGTGGGGACTGAGAAGCTTTAAGGCCCGAGTGTGAATCACAAAGTGTGGGCATGCAGGAACTTGTCACTGACAGCTACATGTAGTTGTCAAAAACAGGAAAGAGTGGAAGACCTGGAGTGCACTGATTCACTGAAAACTTAGGGTAGAAAATACCTTACCAGTTAAGAAAACTGAAGATTCTTTCAGAGCATTCAGCTTCCATTCCTAGTACATACAGAAGCTCAATACTATCTGTAACTCCTGGATCAGGAGTCTGTAGCTCCAGATCTAGGGGATCTGACACCTTCACACAGATATATGTCAATCTTGATCTTATCTATTCATATGTAATAGTTGGAATGTTTGGAATGTCAGATACTTTCCCTTAAATGCTGGCCCATCCTTGGGTGAATCCCTGGGTGGTGTCAGCATAAGGATCCAGATGTTGCCTACCAGTAAGCCTATTATGACAGATGTACCTGGATCCCTAAGCCTGTCATGGCAACTGTGTGGTCAAGCTGTTTTGGGCTCTTATACATTTCACCAATATCTTTGAGGCTTGTGCCCAAATGGGATTGAAATGCTGTAGCTGTCTACTCCTGGGTGGTGCCTGCATGATGTACAGGATCATCAACTGACCCTAGTCTTCTCTTACTTCAGCCAGCCATAGGGAATACCCCATGAGACTCTAGGCGTGTGCTTGGCAGCAGAAGGCCTTGTAACAGGAGTAGAATCCTGTAACTGGAGTTTTCTCTGGTCCCACAGCAGCTCAGAACCGAATAAAAACACAGAGGCTTATATTAATTAGAACTGTATGGACTAATGGCTCAGGCTTCTTGCTAGCTAGATCTTACATCTTAAATTAACCCATTTCTTTAAAAATCTATACCTTGACACGTGACTCGTAGCTTATCGGTATCTTTACATCTTGCTTTTCATGGCGACAGCTCATGGCATCTCCTGACTCAGCCTTCCTGTTCCCAGAATTCTTATCTCTTTTTGTCCTATATATACTTCCTGCCTGGCTACTAGACAATCAGTACTTTATTTATTAACCAATCAGAGCAACATAGTCACAACATACAGAACAATATCCACACAGAAACCATAGACATTTTGGCAACTTCTTCATGTAGCTTGCTTGTTCCTTCAGGACCTGCTTGGGCCCAATCACTCATATACCACTTCCATTTGAGAAGAGATTGCTGCAGTGTGTCTTACTTTGTGACTTGCTTTGTCTGATAACACCCAGCTCATCAGGGACAGTTTAGGGAAGAAGGTTATGGTGGTGGCCTACCCACAAGTATTCAGTATCTCTCAGTGGCTGGGATTGATGGCCTGTGATTGTATACATGGTCATAATTATTTTTGAAAATGGTTCTATGGACACCAGTGGCAGACACTTGAATTGATTTTAATAGGTATTGTATTGTTCCAATTTTCAAATTCTCCTGTTCTTGGGTTTTTTTTTTAAGTTTTGTTCTTTTACTGTGTATATGTGTGTGAGTGTGTGTGTCATGTGTGCATTTGTAGACTATGTAGCACAGGCTGTGAACCTCAGAGTCATCTTCCTGCCTCTGTGTCCAGATGGCTGGTACTAAAATAATGCACTACCACACACAGCTTGAAAAATAGTTTAAATGGTCTAAGTCTCCTCTTTTTATGGTGGCCAGCCAGACCATGAGATGGTGTCAGAGCCCCTGATGCTGGAGTTACAGATAGTAGAAAGCTTCTATATGTATTGGGAATGGAAGCTGGGTGCTATGAAGGAAATTTTGGTGTTCTTAAATTATAAGGCAATATCTACCATAAGTTTTATATTCATCTTTATATTTCTGGTACAAGGCAGACTAGTCAGGGTTAAATACATGATGTGGATTACAACGTAGAATTTTCCTATGTTTGTGAGAGTAGATCAGAGATGAGATCCCTAATAATTTGGTGAATACAACATGGTCAGCCAAACATCCATATATGTACAACTAACAAAAATGGATGCAGCAGATTTTATTCATGTATTTCATCATACTTTTTCACTCATACTTAAAAAGGAAGAATTTAGAAGGGATTTTGGAAGGGAGTGAATGAAAAGATAAAAGGGAAAGGGAATGTAATGTCATTTAATTAACAATTTTCTTCTCTTTTATTACTAAGAAGGTTTCTATTCATTTTACATACCAGGTACAAACCCTCCCTCTTCCTGCCCCCTTCCATTCCTCCCCAACATATCCTGCATTCCTACCTCCTCCAAGTCAACATCTCCCATGGGGAGTCAATAGATCTTGGCCCACTCAGCTGAGGCAGGTCCAAGGCCCTCCCCACTGCACCAAGACTGCAAAGGTCTCATACCCTAGGCACTGGGCTTCAAAAAGCCCACCCATGTACCAGGGATGGATTGCAATCCCCCTGCAGGTGGACCCCACAAATGGTTTAAGCTAAACAACTGTCTCACATATCCAGAGGGTCTAGTCCAGTCCTATGGGGGCTCCACAGTTATTGGTATTCAGTTCGTGGGTTTCCAATAGTGACGTTGGTCATCTCTATGTGTTTTCTCATCATGATCTTAATGTCCCCTGCACACAGAATCCTTCCTCTCTCTCATCAATTGGATTCCCAGTGATCAGCCTGGCACCCTGCCATGGATTTTGGTATTTGCTTCCATCAGTGACTTCATGAGGGCTCTATGATTACAGTTTGGGTACTGACTCAGCTGATCACTAGAATAGGCCAGTTCAGGCACTCTCTTCATTATTGCCAGTAGTCTAAGGTGGGATCATCCTTGTGGGTTCCTGAGAACTTTTCTAGCACCCTGAATTTTCCAATTCCCATGATGGCTTTATTTATCATGGTATCTCTTTCCTTGCTCTCCCACTCTGTCCCTTTCCAGCTCAAACCTCCTCTTCCCCTATATGCTCATCTCCCATTCTTTGCCCTCCACCCTCTCATTTACTTACCCTGCTTTGTTGATTCTATGGGCCAGGATCTCCTTGTTTTCACAAACCTTCTGTATCCTACAATATTCATTCCCTCCTTCCACAGGATTCTTAGAGCTCATCCTCATGTTTGGGTAGGGATCTCTTCATGTGCTCCCATCATCTACTGAAAGAAGCCTCTCTGATGACAATTAGGCTAGGCACAAATCTTTGATTATAACAGAATATAGTTATACATCATCTCATTGTATTTTCCTTGGTCAGTTGTACTTGGTCCTTTCCTAGTTTTCTGGACCATCCTATTGCAATTCTTATCCATCTAGGCTTTGTAAGGCATGAGCCTCCTTTCATAGCTTGGGCATCAATTTAGACTAGTCATTCATTGATTAGACACTCTGAGCCACCATTGCTCCAGCATATCATTCAGGCAGGACAAGTGCTAGCTGAGTGTTTTGTGTCTAGCTTGGTGTCCCAATCCTACCACTGTGAGTGTTGTATGGTTAGAGAAGATGGTTGGTTCAGCCTCTGTATTCTTTTTGTTTGTTTGTTTGTTTTTTCTCTGTGTAGCTTTTGGAGCCTGTCCTAGAACTCACTTTATAGAGAAAGCTGGCCTCAAACTCACAGAGATCTGCCTGCCTCTGCCTTCTGAGTACTGGGATTAAAGGTATGTGCTATCACTACCCAGCCAGCCTCTGAATTCTTGATAAATAGGACTCCTCACTAGGGTCACCCTATTAGGTTCCATGAAGTTTGAAATTCACTGTGTCCATGTCTCTTGATAAAAATCTCCCTTAATCCAGTTATCTTTCCCTGTCTTCTCCTCTGTCCCTTCCTTACTCACCTGACCATTCCTGTTCCCATCTCCAACTGCCTCCAGTGCACCCACAAAATCTATTCTATATACTTCTCCCAGTGAGATTCATGCATATACCCTAGAGCTGCTCTTCTTACTTAGCCTCTATGCATCTGTGGATTGTACTGTGATTAACTATGTTTATTGTGAGTGTACTTTACTTAACAGCTAATTTTTATGTATGAGTGAGTACAACATGTTTGTCTATGTGCTTCTGGGTTTTCTCACAAAACATAATAAAGAACTCTAGAAACTAAACAACAAACCAAATAATGCAATTATAATGGGTTATACCTCTAAATAGAATTCTCAGTAGAAGAATCTAAAGTGCCTGAGAAACACTTGAAAAAATGTTCAACATTCTTAGCCATCAGGCAAATGCATATTGAAACTACTTTGAGCTTTCGTCTTACACTTGTAAGAATGGTCAAGATCAATTACACAAGTGACAGCTAATGTTGGAAAGGATATGGAGCAAGGGAATTCATTGCTGTCACAGGTTCAAATTTATACAAGCAATGTGGAAATCAATATGATATCCTCAGATAATTGGGAGTCAATCTACCTCAAGATCCAGTTATACCTCTTTTGTGCATATACCCAACGTTACACTTCCATCTTGTTTTTTTTTTTTTTTTTTTGGTTTTTTCGAGACAGGGTTTCTCTGTGTAGCTTTGCGCCTTTCCTGGGACTCACTTGGTAGCCCAGGCTGGCCTCGAACTCACAGAGATACGCCTGGCTCTGCCTCCCGAGTGCTGGGATTAAAGGCGTGCGCCACCACCGCCCGGCTACACTTCCATCTTACCACAAGGACAATTGCTCATCTAGGTTCTATCTGACTTGGACCTGATTACACACTTGTCTATCTTATTTCTTCTTTGTAGTTAGTTCATACAATTTCTCTCATGTGTACTCTGTACTGTTGTTTTGTTTACTTGTCTGTGTATGTTTGTTAGTTGGCATTTTTCTTGCAAGGTGATTCCCCTTTAAAGGGGTACAGAAGTGAGAGAGGTGAACACCCTCTTCAGTTTTCTTTTAAAGTGACATGGTGATTACATTATAACAACTATGTAATGGAGTAAGATAGTGAGCACCAGAATTGTATGAATATACTGTCAAAGAATTATACATTTACAATGTTGTCAGTATCATGCTTTCTGTTGTTCACATGTATGGATTGTTTTAGAATGCAGTGACCTATGATGATGTGAATGTCAACTTCACTTGGGAAGAGTGGACTTTGCTGGATCCTTCCCAGAAGAATTCTACAAAGAGGTGATGATTGAGACCTACTGGAACATCACTACTATAGGTAAGACAGTGTAATTTCCTTCACATTTTAAAAAAGGCAGACAACACTTACTTGGTTTTGGATGTTCCTGTGTAATTTGATTGAGAAAGAAGAGTGAGGTAAATAAATCTGGCATGTTTCTAAGATTCACTGAAGATAGTAATATAAATTTACAATGTTTTCAATAATATAAATTTTCTGGTACTCTATTTTAGGATACAGTTGGGAAAATCATAATATTGAAGAACATTCTCAAAATTCTAGAAGACATGCAAGGTAATTTTCTTGTGCAAGCTGATAAAAATATGCCTGTGAAGAAATTATATTGTGTCCTGGAAATTTAAAACAAAAGCAACAGTGTAAATAAGTACCACTTAAAGTGCATTGATGATTATTAAATTCTCACAAAAACATAAATCTCAATTTCAGGTTGGTGAATTGCATTTGCAGTGCATTCTTTTAAGAACAATGTCAAACAAACAAATCCCCAAAAGATATCACCATTAAAATCATAACTCCATGAGAGCTATGCTGTAGAACTGTCAGTCTTTTTATTTCATAACATTCATATTACAAAAGTTACACAGAGTGAAGAGATGATGAGTATATTGTCAAAGCTTTCTATTAAGCAAATAGTCCATAGTAAAGCTAGTGTAACTCATATACTTGTTGTGACTGTGCTGTTTAGTGAGTGGAGAAGTTAGAGTCAAAATCAAGGAATGTTGTTGAGGAGAAACCTTAATCCCTAGTCCACAAGTCTATGAGGACAGAAAGTCAAACAGAATTCAATGGGGAAATCTATTATCTGCTATTCTTCCTTTACTAGCTATATCACATGTCCTTATGGAAACAAGCCAAGTGAGCATAGGAATAAGGAAGACATAAGATACCTCATTCTTTTTTTTTTTTTTGGTTTTTCGAGACAGGGTTTCTCTGTGTAGCTTTGTGCCTTTCCTGGAACTCATTCGGTAGCCCAGGCTGGCCTCGAACTCACAGAGATCCGCCTGGCTCTGCCTCCCGAGTGCTGGGATTAAAGGCGTGCGCCACCACCTCCCGGCCAAGATACCTCATTCTTATAAAATCAGAAGATATGTAGCAGTCTCCACATTGAGTATACTTGTTGAATTTGATTAAAGTATACAAGTAATTGATTATCTGTCTTCATTGTTAATATATTAACAAAATCACACTACAGAGAAGCCCTGTGAGTACTAGGACTGCTTAAATAAAACATGGGTGTAAAAATGATGATGAAATCTTAAGAACTGATTCCTCTTTACAATTAGACCAAATTTATATTTAATTCATATAGATATATAGAGTCAACAGTGTAATGATTATGGTAAAGATTTTACATGTGCTTGCAGGCATGAAAGAAGTCAAACTGGAGAAAAGAAACCTTTCATATATACTGAATGTGGTAAAACCGTTGTATATGAGAGTCATCTTCAAAGGCATGAAAGTGCACCTATGGGAAAGAAACGATTTCAATGTAATCAGTGTGTTAAAGCCTTTGCACATCACAATAATCTTCAAAGGCATAAAAGAACACATACTGGAGAGAAACCCTATGAATGTAATCAATGTGATAAAGCCTTTGAATGGCATGATAATCTTCAAACTCATAAAAGAACACATACAGAAGAGAAACCCTATGAATGTAATCAGTGTGGTAAAGCCTTTGCACATCACCAAACTCTTCAAATGCATAAAAGAAGACATCCTGGAGATAAACTATGAATGTAATCAATGTGTTAAGGCCTATGCTCATCACAGTACTCTTCAAATACATAAAAGAAGACATCCTGAAGAGAAACCCTATGAATGTAATCAATGTGGTAAAGTCTATGCTCATCACACTACTCTTCAAATACATACAAGAAGACATGCTGGAGCAAAAGCCTATGACCATAGTTAACGTGGTAAAGATTTTCGTCATCACAGTCATCTTCAAATGCATGAAAGATCACATACTAGAGAGAAACCCCATGAATTTAGTCAATGTGGCGAGGACTTTCTTCACACACAGTACTCTTCAAATGCATGAAACAACACCTACTGGAGAGAAACCCTATGAATGTAATCTGTGTGATAAAGCCTTTGTATGTATCAGTAGTCTTTGAAATCATTAGAAAAAGTCATACTGCAGAGAAACCCTAAAAATATAGTAAGTGTCATACAGTTTTGCTCTTTATACATGAATAAACCTTTTTCTGAGCAGTCAATCTCTTAAAGTCTTTGCATATTACAATAGTCTTTGAGTACCTGCAAAATGTACTGAGGCCTTATTATTATAAAGTATTTGGCAAGATCCTTATCCAAAACACTTGCATTCAGTTACACAATGATGTTCTTTCCATAAGGAACAATTTGACTGTGTCAGCAATCATTTCATGTATCATGCTGTCCATTTTCACAATGTTTGCACCTGTAAAACCATGGAATAAATGAATTTATTAGTTTATAAAGTCCTCTGTATCGGGTAAAAGGTCAGCCAAAGAAACACACCTGGAAATTAAAACCAGAGCCAGTGAAAAACATTCAATTTGGTACTGAAACTAGATCCAAGGAAATACACTCTACCTCTGACCAACTGAGCACAAAGCCATCCAATCCATGAGCAGAAAAACCAACTAATCCCTGAGCACAAAACCAACCAATCACGGCACATGAAAGCCTCCCAATCTCTGAGCTTGAGCCTGAAATACAACCAATACCTATCCTCCAACTCTTTCCCCTAGAAATCCCCACCACTATGAAGCCCCATATAAGTCATGTGTCTGTTCAGCTGGCAGCTTGCCCTGTTTCACACTGACACAGGCAACCACTATTCTGGATTCCTCTCTCCTACATAAATCTCTTGAGTTAGATTTGGATGAAGATCTTTTGCCAGAGCAGAGCAGAATCTCTGCTGGGAAACTCCCTAGTGGGGTCGAGCAGAGAAGCAATTGTCATCTCTGCTGGGAAACTTGCTAGTGGAGTGGAACAGAGAAATAATGGACACTTCTGCTGTAAAATTCTCTTCGGGGAGTGGAGCTGAGTGGCAAAGGACATCTCTGCTGGAAATCTCTCTTAGCTGAGTGTAGCATAGCTAAGCTGTAATGGCTCTTTTTTGGAGAGGAGCAGGTTTGCCACATCCTTCAGGTAAACCATCCCACACTGGGACAAACGTTCAGGACTAGTCTGACTTTCTAACAGCCAGTATTCCTATCTCCTCACAGCTTTAGGTATCTAGCTTCCTTTCACTGCTTTTCTATTTTTTGAGAGCTGTAGGTATCCTGTAAACCTTTCCTGCACAGCTTCAGGTAGAGCCTGACAACCAACAGCCAGGATATCTTTCCCCTCTCAATTGTGTATATCCAGGATACCTTCCACTCCCAATTATAGGCATAGCCTAACTTTTGATACTCAGGGAACTTTTCCTTTCAGAGTTAAACACTTCCACTATGAATTTAAATAATAATGTAGTATTTTTAGATTTTAAACTCTTTAATTACATGAAATAACTAATTCAGGTGTAAAACTTTATGGATTTGTATTAGTTCCTTTTCTGTTCTTGTTATGTAATGTCTATGTTAACTTAATGAATTTTATTTGGCCCCAGGATCAACATGTAAGTGGCATGGCATCAAGTGTCAGACATGGCAGCTAAATTGAGAGCTCACATACTTATCTGGCAGTATGAAGCAGTGAGTGGGAACTGAAAATGATGTGTGGATGTAATTGATCAAGCACACCCCCAGTGACATATTTCCTCAGCAGAACAGTTTTTCCTAAACCTACACAAATTATACTGCCAACTGAAAAGGATTTCTCTGACTTCAAGCACACATGCTTGTTTTCTGTTACATGAACCAATTCACAATGAAGAAAATCTCTGTAAATGTTTAAATGTCTCAATACCTGTGTTATAGGAATGCATGCTTACAAATGAAAAAGATTCATTAGTGAAAAATTGTTTTTTAAAGAGTTTTTTCAGTTTTAATAATGTGATGTCAGTACATGTTTTGAGGGTATGTGAATTTGCATGGTAGTTTCTGAAAATGTTAGGCTCTTGAATCTTCTTGTAGTAAGGACTAAAAGAAGATGTCAAAATCAAGTCTTATTCCTAGGAATAAACTTTCCTTAACTGCTCAACCATGTCTCTAGCCATGAAAATATTTTAAAGCCTATTTATATCATGTTAAAATCAGGAAATAGGGACAAACTCATACACAAGAGAAATTTTACTCATGTAAACAATTTGTACAGATTTTAGACATCACCGTTGTCTTCAGCTTAAAGAAAAACATCTTACTTCATTTTCTTTTCATCATAGCCTTGAAGGAAGTAAATTAGTTGCTATGTTTCATCAAGACTGATGGGGGAGATCAATGCATTTTTGTTTCTATTTTGAAACATTTGAGGAAGATACCAAAGTGTGCAATATGTGTGGCAAATTCATTTTAGTTAAATTTACTTTTGTGGTCTTTATATTCCTTCTGTGGCTTTTGTTCATCTTCCATTGTGTTTTTACTTAGTGATATGTATTTTTCTACTGTAATACATAAAATGGAAAATCCATCATCTTACTAGTCTATTGTTTATTTAAATGTCAGGCAGTGTATGATCATACTTTCCAAGTAAGATGTTCTGTTAAAAGTGTAGTGGGTTGTGGTGTTTGGTTTTGATTTCATGTTTTCACACGTTCCCTTGAGATATTGTTGTTTATATTAAGCCTGGCATAGATTTCAGTAATGACTGAAGGATACATTTGAACTCATGATCCTCATGTGTCTACCTCCAGTGTACAAGTCCAAGAGTAGATAATCTACTCCCAATGTGTACTGTTTTGTCAACACAACAATGTTAATTTTGAAATGCTTAACAGAAAAGATTATAAGAAACATTAAATACTTTGTGTGTGTATTCAAAGAGATATTTTCATGTGTCTGGTAGAAATGTAACTAAGTAGGATAATCACCAGTCAGTTGTTTATCTTATATCATAGCTTCATTATATATATATATATATATATATATACATAAAATGTATATGTATATATAATTTGAAGTTCTATGCATCTTCATTTCCCCATCACTTATTCATTTGGCACGTATTGCCCTGTAAGGGAATTTTCCAGAGATGCCAGATAATTTAATGGCACTAAGATTTTTTTTATTGAGAAAATTTCTATTCATTTTACATACCAACCACAGATTTCCATGTCCTCCCTTCTCCCACCTCCCAGTCTTCAACCCAACCCATCCCCATTCCTACCTCCTCAAAGGCAAGGTCTCCTATGGGGAGTCAGCAGAGCCTGGTACATTCAGTTGAAGCAGGTCCAAGCCCCTCCTCCCTGCACCAAGGCTTCTCAAAGTGTGTCACCATAGGAAATAGGCTCCAAAAAGCTGGCTAATGCACTAGGGACAGGTCCTGATCCCACTGCCTGGGTTCCCCCTAAACAATTCAAACTAAACAACTGTCTCACCTTTCAAGAGGGCCTACTCCAGTACCATGGGGTCTCCTCTGCTATTGGTCCACAGTTCATGCATTTACACTACTTTGGCTAGTTGTCTCTGTCCTTTTTTCCATCATGGTCATAGAATTTCTTGTCTCTCTCATCAATTGGACACCTGGAAATTGGCCTGGCACCTGGCTGTGGATCTGTTCATCTGCTTCCATGAGTCACTGGATGAAGGCTCTTTGATGATTGTTAGAGTATTTAACCATTCAATCACTGAGTAGACCAGCTCAGGCACCCTCTTGACTATTGCCAGTACTCTAAGGTGAGATCATCCTTGTGGGTTCCTGAGAACTTTCCTAGTACCCTGTTTCTCCATATTCCCATGATGTCTTCATTTATCATAGTATCTCTTTCCTTGCTCTCCCACTCTGTCCCTTTCCAGCTTGACCATCCCGTTCCCCTGTGTTCTCATTCCCCATTCCTTGCCCTCCATTATCCCCATTGATACCAGTTTGCTCATGTAAATCTCATCTATTTCTTCTTTGCAGGACTATCTATGTGTCTCTCTTAGGGTCCTTCTTCTTAGCTAGCTTCTCTGGACCTGCGGGTTGTAGTCTCGTTATGCTTTGCTTTACATCATGACTAGAGATATGAGATCCTCCCTCTTTACTAAACTAGGTATAGGAATCCCTTTTGCTGCTGACAAATCTTCTTTATTCATGAGGGCAAGCTGTAAGGTATAAAAAGCTGCTTGTTATATAATTCAAGTCTCTGAGAATCTAATTTCAACATTTTGAGCCAACAGTCTTACCTCTTCTATCAAAAGAATAAATAATTACCCTTAGAAAGGTAGGTATGTCTCTTTTCTCATCACTGGACTATGGCCTGTTATAAATTCAGCTACTCTTGAACCTTGATGTTTTATGTGGCTTTCACCAAAAAACCCAATTTTGTTCGTATTTTAAACTTGGATAATGCTAACAGTAGATATGGTATCCTATACCTACTATATACAAAAATCACTTTGTGGTGCCTTCTGAATCTTTTGAACCTTGGCTTCATCTCTATAGTATATAGAATGTTTTCTTCATTGCCAATTCATGGGCTCTCTGAGTTCAAACCAATCTTAGATTATAAGTAGGCCTTACCCTCTTCATTATTGCACCTGCGATCATACAATATATTAAATGGACAGTATCTCTATGTATGGAAGAGCATGGATGGGAGACTTTTAAATTTTGACCCTGAAAGACCTGTATGTGAGTTTTAGCATGTTGGTGTATAATGCCATCAAAGTTAAAAAGAATCAATCATTTCAAGGGGCATCTTTGCTGGTAAGCCACAAAGGCAATGGAAAGTGGACAAAGGAAGCTATTCTTATTTCACTGGTTTGAAACAACATTCCATTATAGCATAGACGTTTTCTAATAATGTTCACCCAGAGAAAAGACACTGCCTTCTGCTCATTGATACCACAAATCCACTATAAAACCACATGCCTGCAAGCAAAGCAAGCTACAATTTTTCCACCATCTTCTATTAATAATGTGTATTAGGTTTTCTTGTAATTTTTTCTGTCATGAGGTTAGTCTGTGAACTAAATCTTCAGCTTTTGCAAAGAAGGACATTTCATAGAAGAAAAATGAAAGAAAGGAAGAAAAGAGGTAAGGAAGAATGAAAGAATAAAGGAAGGAAGGAGGAAATAAAGAAAAAAGAGAGAAAAATATGTAAATGAAAATAAAATGAATATGAGTATAGTGAGTAATAATAAAAGATAAATGATGAAAAGTAGATGAGGGAAAGTAGGTTGGAAGAATCAAAGAAGGAGAAAGGATAAAAGACGTCCTGAATGTGTAAATAAAGGACTATATGTGGTATTGTTCACACATGGAAAGAGGATTTTAATATAGTATAATGCAATCTAAAAAAAGAACTATATAAGGTAACATATGGTCCTATTCCATTGGGAAGACAATTTCTCCTATGCCCAACATCCCTGAGTTTCTGCTAGATTGCTACGTAGGATTGCAGCCTCCTTGGTTTTTTTATCATGCAAATTGGCACAGCAATTGTTGGATTATTTAGCTCCTGTTTGTGTATTCATATTAATAAAATTTTATCAAATGGATAGAACATAAAACATAAATTGGATGTTTGTGAGTCCACAAATCAAGGGGAAATAACATAATCATATTATAATCCCAATGGCCAAACAAAAACAAACACTAGGAGAAATTCCAGTATTCTTTCAACTTCAAGGGAAGAGAGAAGAACAACCTGGATATGTTGGGTTCTCTGGAAATGTGGAATATTTTAGTTTAAAGAACCAAAGAACAGCTAGGGACACTGACTGTGGCTCTGTAGAATTTGTATCTCCATTTTCTATCAAGTGTGAAGAAAGAAAACTCAGGCAACTTCTCTTCTTACCTTAGCACCATGTGTAGACTCCTGGGTTGATAATTTTTTTCCTGCTAAATACAACAACTATTGTAAGTGTAAGACTGTTTTTCTCTTTCTGTTTGGTCAAGAATTCAAGAGCCCTGCATGCTTTGGGAATGTGCACTGTCCATCAGGTCCACAGATCTTAAATCAACTTGGATAACCTGGAGAATGCTGACTCCATTACTTGCAATCTCTCACATGAAACCAAAGGGAAAAAAACAGTATAATACTAAGACAATTCAGTTTCAGCATAGAATTTCCATAGAATTAACATAGGTTTACTCACTTGATTCCAAGACCAGAGTCACTCTTCTAGTGTCAATGGCACCTCCACAATTTACAGTAATTATAAATATTGAAAAATTAATATAACCCCATTATTAGCAGTAAGAGGGTCCAGAAGCATCAGTATAAATATTATCAACACTTGGCCTAGAGCCAGAGACTGAGACTTCTCAATAAGTAACAATAACATCCTAGCTTGAACAGTGTGGCAGGAACCTCACCTACCTTCAGATCCCATGTTCAAAAGTGACACACAATGCCTTCAATTTTCATAGGTGGTACTGTCCCCATTCATCTAGTGTTTTAGAGTGCATCAGATAGGTTAAGTTGGGCATCTGTCTCAGAGAAAAGCAACTCCCACTTCAACCTCAATCTAGTAAAAGAAATGGCTTAAAACCTTGCAGAAAGAAGGTAGCAATCGAATAACTGTTACCCTGGAAGATAACTCTGAGGCTTTTATTTCTTATTCCATAGTTTACTTCTCAGTTAATAGGATATCCACCAAGAAAAGGTTCTGATCATCAGGCAGTATCCAGTGAGATTAGGTACCCTTTATGAAGTACTAGTGCCAGGTGCAAGGTTAATATCCAAGGCTTTGGCCATGGACTGATTGGAATCAACTTCCACTTTTTGCACAATAAAGTTTTTATGGTCCACTTCTTTTGGATAATAAAATGTCCTAAGGAAACACTGCATCTCAGCTGCTCCCTGCTTGTTGGTCCCATGATATGGGCAGAGAGAATCCCACTTGGGTTGCTAGGCAACAATATTGATCTCACATTCTGTCACAATAGCCCCATGGTAAATCAACCCCACCCAATTATGACCTCAGTTTATATCCTCATTTTTCTACTCCTGAAAACACAAGTCTCACTGTGAGCTGTAACTATTTTTCCTTCTACATCACTAGTCATTCAAATATGATCAATAGTTAAGATAACTTATAATGTAATTATGCCACAAATAAATTATGCAGTACTAACAAAAGTCTTTGCAGAATTTTAAAAGCCCAGATAAGGCAGCTTAAATTTTCTAACACCCTTTGGTTTTGCCTATCATAGCTTACAATGATGTCATTTTTCTCTGTAGGTGAAATTGAGTAGTCCTTTCTTGAAAACTCTATTTTTAAAACAATTGTATTGAATAATAGAAAATAAACCTTATATTCAGAATATATTCATCTTTGGGGCATTTAAGGTAGCTAAAGACAAAGATTCCAATGTATCCTGTAAATGTATCCTATAAAAAAGACAAAAATAACATGTTAGAAGAAAGCATTCCCAATACCAAATTAAGAAGAAGAGAACTGGGAAGGTTGAGTATAAATGTATGTGAGAGAGTCCAAATACATCGTTAGATTAAAAATATTGAAGTAAAAACTGTCTTGAAAAATTAAAATATATAGTAAATGAGATATAATACAAAGATATTAAGTATTTTGCAACTTGAGATAATTCTGACTTTTAAGTGTCTCACATTCCAAATAGAAGAAATAGCCAGACAGAATAGACTACATAAATGAAAGAGAGCTGTTATTGGAGGTTATTGCTCTTTTGATGGCCCTCCATCCAGCTCCCAAGTAAATCATATGTGGAGACTTATTCTTACTTTTGAGTGCCCTGCCCTTAGTTTGGCTTAATTTCCAGCCAGCTTCTCTTAAATTAACTCTTTTATTTTTTGCCTCTGGCTTTTCTTATTCTCTAAATTCTGTAAATCTAACTCTTACTCTGTGGCTTGCTGTGTAGCTAGGTGGCTGGCTCCTGGAGCCTTCCTCCTCCTCTGACTACTGGATTTTAGAGCTTTCCACACAGTTTTCTCCTTCTATATATACTCTAAGCCTGCCAGCCCCACCTATCCTTTCTCCTTTCTTGCTATTGGCCTGTTCTTTATTAAATCATTAGGTGTTCTACACAAGCACAGTAACATAGCTTCACAGAGTTAAACAAATTCAAAATAACAAAAGCAGTGCACCTTAAAGTAATATTCTATTACATAGAGCTATTTGGTACCTGCAACAAATGAACTTCAGTGCCAAAGAAGAAGGCAGAAAGTCACATGTTGAAACAAACAGATATAACCATACTGATAATCCACAATGTGCACTTTAAAGTTAAATTAGTGAATGAGAAAATGAAGGTCACTACATATTGATAAAGTGAGAAATTCAACAAGAGTCCAAAAACACACGTTCTTGTGCCATTAATGTTCCCAATTTTATAAATCACACACTACCAAGTATGAGATAACAGATAGAACTCAATATTATTTGGGTGATTTTATTACTGATTATATCTGTTATCAAAACAAAAGTAAAGCAATGAAAAACTGATATACAAATAAATGGACTGATTTAACATTTACAGAACTTTCCAAGGAGCAGTAGCAGAATACATTTTTATCAGCAGCCTGAGCAATTACATTTCAAAATGTTTTTATGTGAAGCAAATCTTCTCAAAAACAAGGTAATTGAAATAACTTTTACTTTTATAAGATCACAGTATAAAAAATGCAAAATGAACAAAAATAAACTATAGAAAATATACAAACACATGGAGGCTAGAAAATAAAACATTGAAAAATCCGTGAGATGCTAAAGAAATTGGGAGTGGGTTCCAAAGTTCTTAGACAAAAATGGTGGTAGGAATAAAGCATAACATACTTGACATGTACAAAAATAACAAAACATTGGAATCTACCAAAAAAAAAAGGAGTTACAAAAGGGAAGTCGACGTCTATTGGTGTAAAGGTATACATTTAAAAAATTAGGGACTAGTAGATAGTTCAACAAGTAAAGGTACATGCCAATAAGTCTGAATTCAATTCCTGGGAAACATAGTATAATAAAGGCATTGAACTCTAGTAAACTATTCCCATCCACCATTCATATGTGAGTTACAGTGTGTGCACAACTGAGTGAACGCTATGTGTATGAGTTCATTTGCAAGTAACTATGTGTTGAAAACATAAAAATGAAATATCATTAGTCAGAAAGAAATAACAAAGATCAGAACTCATGTCAATGAGTTCTGAATCTTAACTCATAGAGCACAAGAGAATAATAAAGCCAATAATAATAAAATCAAACCTGAACAATCCATACAAAAGAATCAATGAAACACTCAGTTCTATAAAAGCATCACCATGTATGACACACTCCTCTAGTAAGAATGACACCACTTCAAGTTAAGAGAACACACAAATGGAAGGATGAATGGAACCACACAATTAGCTGGGACAGGGTCCAGAAGCTTCAGAAACAAAAATCACTGATGTTGGGTCAGGGGGCAAAGCTCAAGACTTCTCAGCATGGCACAGCTACAAACTGATCTGGAGAGTAGTACAGTCCCTCTGCTATGATATGGGCATCACATTCAAAATTGACAATATATTCAGTCTTTCCCTAGTGTTATTGACGCTATGGTCCCAACATTTTGGAGAGTATCAGATAGGGAATTTGGTCAACTGCTATGGGAGAGGACAAAAGAAAAGTGAACAGAACAAACAGTAAACACTTCTACCCAACTCCCACTGAGGTCCCTATAAGTGTGAACCAACAGCTTGTCAAAGTGAAGAGACCACCTTGGCATGCAGAGAATGAGAGGAAGAAGGCCAAATGCCACCCAACAAGGTGACAAAGAGAAAGACTCTCTTGACATTTGCAGGGGGCTCTCCTACTTGCAAGCTGCTATCCCCACTGTGATCATACATAAACCCAGAAATGCAAATGTGGAAATAGCAAATGGTGCTGGACTTTGAACTTACTCCCTAAAGGCTGTTCATAGCACCTCTCTCCTCATAATGGCATGCAGGTGTGTGATGTGTGACTGATCCATCTCCATCATTAGAATGCAGCTTCAGTCAGAGAAGTAGGGATTGATTGCCAAATGATTCTCACAAAAGACTCAGTTCCCAGAACTACTGGTGCATGGACAAAAAAATAAACAGTTGACTGTCATGAAAGTGGTGATGGGATTGAATGTGTGTGGGTGTGGGGGGTGTATGAGTAAAGTGATGAATTAAACACAAGTGGGTTGAAGGTTAAAGATGCTAATGTTACAGGAGGAAATGGTTCTGGACCTAACCTTGACCCAGCTCCTTGCTCTTACCTGCTCTTTCTGTGTCTGTGGGTCTCTGACATTTTCCTTTTGGCCAATGGTAGAGGCAAAGGAATTCCAGAAAGAATCATACATTTCTGAAAACTCCAACAACAAAAGAAATCCAAGAACCTATAGTAAGAAAACAGATTCCCCATTTGCCCTTCTCTGACCATGGAAATGGGGAAACATCAGCAAGCAGAGGACAAATCCTGTTTGAGTGAGGGTAGGAGACACAAGTGGTGTAGCAGTCCTATGGCAATAGACCCCTGGTCAAGACCATACATTATATCCATCTTGTGTTGCAAACTGGACTTCTAAGTGTTGTGACTCATTTGGTGATGGAATGACTCTTTCAAAGGGGAGGCATCTCAGATAACCTGCATAACAGATATTTATATTATGATTGATCACAGTAGTGATTACACTTATGACATAGCAAGAAAAATTATTTTATGGTGGAATGTCACAACATGAAGGATTGTACTTCAATGGTCATGGCATTAGGAAGGTTAAAAATAGTAGTTCTGGAGGCTATTAAGTATGACAATATGGGGCTGTGAGTAGCTAACAGTCTCTTTCACTATTGGCAATGCTGAGAATGAGAAGCATAAGACAAAGCACTACTTGCTAAGGAAGCTTGCTAAGAGGCAGAAAGGCTGGAGTCAGAGCTTCAGACTCTGCAGTACAGCAACAAGGAAAGCCAGAGATGGCCATTGCACAATGTTGTGGTCCCCTGAACAACAGGCACTTAATAATGGAAGACTGAATCCTTGGCCACACCATTTAATTTCTCTGAGGCCTTTGTGTTCTCATTCTTTAAGCTCTGCATATGTGACATGACCTGCTCATAGCTGACCTTGAGTTTTTCATAGAAAGGATTTTTCTGGTGGTAGTTCTTGGACCTAGAGGCTAAGGAACTCCAAGAACATAGGCCTCAAGTATCACAGGCATTCAGGGTGTGTTCTAGACTACTGGACGTCATGGGATACCACATCCTGTCTCCTAAGTAATGGGAACTTCTGGCATCTATTAAACTTGTTATTGTAGGGACAAGGGGCTGGCTAAAGAAACCCACCCTGACCCTGGAGCCCAGAACTAGAGAAAGAAGACTCAGATCAGGGCAGAAAGAAACACACCATTTGGCTAAGTCAGACCAGAGCCATCTCTGCCCCTGCCCAACTGACTTGAGAAACCAACCAATCATAGAGCAGGACAGTAGAACCCTGGGCCCCAAGTCAACCCCTGGTTAACTCCACCCCCAATACATCCTGTATAAACTGCCTTTCTTGGTCAGTTAAAAAAAAGCTGTTCCATCCACCCTGGTATAGGCAGCTACTCTCCTGGACTCCTCTTTCCCAAATAAATTTGTTCTCAAAAGAGTTTTGGGTGTGATGATCTTCATTCATTGACATAGAGAAGATCCATGTTAAGATGTCCCCAAGTGGACAGAAAAGAGGAAGCTGAAAGAGCAGAGCAAGGAGGAGCAGAACAGAAAATCTTTGCTGAGACATCTCTAAGTGGACAGAGCCATAAAGAGCTAAAAAGTGACACTTTTCTCCAGTGCCAGAGGATATTGCTACATTTCTCCAGGGGTTCCCCCTTTTGCAGAGTGAAATAAAAGAAGTCACATCTTAGGACAGAGGAGCAGAGCTCAGCTAGGAAGCCCCCTTAAGAGGGGCCTGAGAAAAGCTCAGCTGTACCAGCTATCCAGGAGAAGAGCATGATTGTTGTGTCCTGCGAGGAGACCATCCCACATCAGTTCCAGGCCTGAATTTCCCAAGAAGTCAGAAAAATTTTCCTTCCAGGGTTGGGCTGATTCTTTATAGTTCCAGCCATCAGAGCTGTGCAAAACAGCTCCAGGTGTCCAGGACACCTTCAGGGCACAGCTGTTGTGAGCAGCTTGAGGTGTCTGGGATACCTTGCCCTCCATGAGTGATGAACTCTCTCCTTGCAGTCCCAGCCATCAGAGCTGTGCTAAACAGCTCCAGGAGTCCAGGACACTTTCAGAGCAGAGCTGCTGTTCTGAGTAGCTCAAGGTGTATGGAATACCTCGCCCTCCAGGGCTAAACTGTCTCTTGCAGTTCCAGCCATCAGAGACGTCCTAAGCAGCTGAAGGTGTTGCCTCACTCCCCAGGTAGTCAGGACACCTTTCCCCAGAATTGTTGCAACAAATTTACTTACATTGTTGGTGCTGAAACCCGGGACCAACGCCACAGAGTTCCACACAATTTACTTACAGTTATTCAGACCCTAGGCCAGCAGAGGCAGGCTGCTTAGATGATGGGAGGTAGAGATGCATGAACTCTCTCAAGAGGCTTGCTGAAAGAATTTCCCTAGTGTCTACTCCACAGGTGTGTAACCTCCAGAATCTGTGAAGATGCTTCTCCTGTCTTCAAAAAGAAATTCACAATGATGGTACCTGTCACAATGGAGACCAAAATAACATCATGAACAGTTTTGAGGATGGGACTCAACATTGTGACAGATTTATAAACTCCCCAAGGGTATTTCTATGTGTCACTAAAGTAAGTACACTGGCAGAACTATAATGCTCACAGTGATGCTCCCAATTTTCACCAAGGTTTCACCTGGGAATTGTGAGATAGGTAACTGCTCATGCCCAACCACAAATCCCTGATTGCAGGAACTAGGGGGAGATACATTGAGATACATTCACAAACACATAAACAAAATACACAACAAATATACATGTGTGTGAGAGAAAGAGATACTTAGAGAGACAGAGAAAGAGAGACTGAGTGAGAGTGTGAGAACTCTATCAATTGGATGCTGAACAAATGTATGCAGGTATGTCCTTTCATAGAGAAACAAAAGGAACATGGATCAGTCTCAGTCCCTGTATCCACACATATAGATGTGGGACCAGGCCTCTCCAACTGCTGCTTGGAGAATCAAACACACAACGCATTTCCAAGCAAGTAACAAAAAAAAAAATCAATTCAAACTCACAGCAACAAACATCTCACACTAGCCAGAACTTGATAGAGTCTCTTCAAATACATGCTGGGAACTCACATACTACTGCCTCAGTCCATGAGTAATATGACTCATGCCACAGGCTCTGTTTTTGTTTTTTTAGAATATGCAGAATAGTCTATGTACTCATGACAATCCTGTCCACATTTGAGTTTCCGCCTTTGGGAAGAATTCAGAGACATGATTATGGGCAAAGGCATATCCTGAACATGAAGCCTACCAGAAACACAAACCTTATATAAAATGAATTAATGATGACAGAGTGGACCTGAGATTGAAACCACAGGGTTTGAAAGAATGAGTACCTGTTCTTCCTGATCTCTTCTACGATAAAGATAAGGCAATCTTTCTGCTAATTTCTTTCAATTGTCATTTGCTGTAGCTGACTTATCAATCTCTGCACCTTCTGTTTCACCTGCATCTTTGTGAGGAAGGTTTGGTGGGATGGTGGGTCCCTGGTGGTCCTTGTGGGCAGATGAACACAAATTAACTTGCCGTATGACAATGCAAAGAGGATGGACAGACCACCCTAAGTCCTAATCAAATGCTTGAGAAAGTTTGTTTACCAATGACTAGGTGACACCCCAAATTATTTTGTTCCATGCTTCAGATGCCTCCTCTGGGGAACTCAGCTGTCTCCTCTATTTAAAGGGAAGTGGTTATCTCAGCTCTCTGGTTCTCTCTGCCCTCATAGCACATGCTCCAAGTAACCAAGGAGATAGCCCCTTCAGGCTTATTCACAGCTTGCAGACTCAGAATTTAACTTGGCTACAGAGTCCACAAACCTGTGAGTTTACAAGTCAGCAGAAAATTGCCATAGGTCATAATCACCCCAGTAATTTAGAGTTTCCCCAAATATCTTGAGAGGTCACTAACCATATAACTATTGATGGTGAAGACATATAAGGGCAGAACATGGTCACCAGACTCAAAAGTCACCTCACTGACAACTCAGGAACAAAAAGCAGCTGGGAAGTACCTAAAATTAGCCAGGGTGGTTGAAGTACAGTGATGTCCTGCCTTGAAATGGGCACACCTCATTAATCCCTCCCTCTTTAATGTTGGTCTCATTTTCACTCACCAATGCCTATCCTCCAAAAGGATGAAAGCCAGGAGTACTCAGCATGAAGCTTTGATCTTACCAGTTCCTGACCTCTGAGCCAGAAAAATTAATATCCTGGAATCCTTGAATTTCAATAGCCATGACAAGCTGGCTAATTTCTGTTGGCTCACAGAGACTCCAACTTTCTGTGACCCATTACGGGAAGATTCAGATCAAGCCCAGTTCCTCCACGAAGCTTCCCTTTTCCTGCACAGAATCCATTACACCGTTCTCTTGACCGTTTCTTTTTTGATGTTTTACACTGAGGCTGAAGATCATTTTTCTTCTGTCACTCTCTGGTCTCTCTACCCTCTTCATTCTCTTTTTGAATTAGACTCCAGTATGCCATCATGTTCATCAGTAAATGGTGAAGACATTGAATAAGCTTCCCAAAAGCAGTTGGTGTTGTCACAACATAGGTGACATCACAGAGGATGCCATGACTCTCCAGGATACAACAGAATGTCCAGGGAAGAGCTGCAGATGTCATGGGAACTGTATTGCTTCCCTGCTAATGAGCTTTCCTCAAAATACACTAGAAGTCAAGCTGACCTTTGCAGTAGCCTCTGCTGGGATACAAGGGAAGCCCTTCAACACCCCCTCCATCCAATGCCAGAGATCTCTCCTTGATTGATTGGACATCCTTTAGCTCTTTCTAAGTGTGGAACTGAATGTTTATCTCCTACTCAAATTTTATGTACACAAGGTAATAATATCATAGAAACTTATATATGCTATAGTTCATAATAAGTACCTGCATCTTCTTATCTCCTTAGTCACAAGACATTACAGACTTAATGCTGACTGAGAAGGACACTTGTTAAATAATTTCTTGGTAAAGAGTCTTCAGGAAACATCTGGACAGAGTTATGCTAGAGGAGAGGCTGACACAGCCTAGCAACAAGTACCCGTAGGAGCGTGATATGGTCATGGAGCTCAGTGTGAATAAAATGTGTGTCATAAGCATGTGTAGTGGGTGTTGTCCTCTCTGTTGAGTAGCTCAAAGTGGTCTGCTGTTACTGGGTAGTAAATGTGGCCAGACAGCTGGAGTATTCCACACAGAACATGAGTTTCCTATAGAGCAAAGGATATTCAGGAAAATCCTTTGCAAGCCCCATCATATTTAGAAACTTAGACTCTAGTGTTCTACTGGACATGCTAGATCAATGTTTCTTAACTTTTCCATGTCTCTGACCCTTTAAATAGCACTAACAGTAGTTCCTCATGTCGTGGTGAACCTTAAACATAATTGTTTCATTATTTCTTAATTTTAATTTTGCCACTGTTATGACTCATAATTCAAATATTTCATTGCAGGATATCTGATATGCAAACCCCAAAGGGGTGGTGACCCACAAATTGAGAGCCACAGCTATGAATGCAGGCAGAAATTTCCTCAAATCCTGGCAGTGATGCTGAGGCTGTGTTATCCTTAGTTTTTATTATCAGACTGAATCAAACTAGTCACCCGGGAAGAGGGACCTTCAATGAGGAATTGTATAGATCAGATTTACTTTGAGGATGTCTGTGTGGGATTTTGTTTATTGTTAATTGAGCTAAGACTCCCTAAAATGGGCAGAATCATTTCATTGTCTGCAACCTGTACTGTGTAAGTATGAAGAAGCTAGAGCATAAGTATAAGCAAACAGGCAGCATTGGTCATTTGTTTATCTCTGCTCTTGACTGTTGATGTGATATGATTAGCTGAGTTCCTACCTTGATTTCCCAAAAATGGAACTATTACCTGGAATTGTGGGCTATGGTCAATTTTTCCCATTCTAAATTGCTGTGCCTGATAACTCAGTGTAATAAAGATGTTAAGAAACCACTCTATGAAAGAGGGGATTTCACAAGTCAGTGAGAAGTGTATTTCATGAAATGCTCAACAGCACCATATCTATCTCAGAAGAAGAGATCCTACTTCCTCCTGAACCCAACCTGTGTTTCCCTGTCACAGTTTTACAAAGAAACAGAGACAACCATAGACTCACAAACCACTTCCCCCTGTCAATAAATGTCCCCTGATATTGTATTGCCACATCAAGTAACATGCTAAATTCTTCTAAAATGTTATATACAAGAAGCTTCACTTCAATGAATGTATTTTTCTTTGAATTTCCTGACCATTATACTTTTCATATATGGGGAATTGGGTCTGAATTCGCTGCCTTGACTATGAATTTCAATCTTATGCTATGTCCTTCCTTAGAAGTCAGAAGAAGCTCCTTAAAGCTAAGAGCAAAGTATCTCCTTAAATTACAGGTATGCAGGGGTATAAGTAATGACTGGCAATGTGTCCACTAGTTACCTTAGGTTGGAGATTAACTCCAGGGCTGATGTACATAGATCCCTGTGAAAACTTCTCAGTATCCCTCTAACTGCTATGCCTCTTCAAGGTTTCTGTAAACAGATCTTTGACAAATTTCCTCCTTCAAAAGTAAGTAGACCTTATCAGATGTGAAAAGTCACTTTGATTTTTTTCCTTCTCCTCCTAGGACATGTAACAGGGCCTTTTGAGGTACATCAAAGGCTGTCCAAGAGAATAAGGTATGAAATAACCACAGGTAAAACTTTAGAATGCAGGTCTGAGGAACATTGCAAAACAAGGGCAGGACAGCAGGCACACCTAGGAAATTCTCGGTTATGTCTTTGGCAGTTTAGCCTCTCTGCATGTCAGTTTCTTCTCCCTAGAGAAAGATGGGTTGGGATGCGCCATGGAGATGGGTGCTGTCACAAGGCATGATTTATGAAGTCACTTGCTTCATAAGTGGGATTCTGTTTGATTGTTTGCATGTTTTGGTTTTTTGTTTGTTTGTTTTGGTGGGGGTGATGAGCTAGCATTTGTATGAGCTAAGCTGCACATCTCTTTCTTGTGAACATCTCTTTCTGGGAACAGAGGAATCAGATCTTGAACTTATAAAAATGCTGAAAATTATGCTTTAGAGCAGAGAATCACTTCACTTGGTTAAAAAAATTAACACTTCTCTTCATAACTGTTAACAAATATTGTGCATGGCTCCTTTCCTTTGCTGTTTGGAAATACTCAGCAGCTAGCTATTCTTTATTGATTAAGCACTTTCAGATGCTAAAAGCAAAGAAGATGGAGAGGGAATGTAGAAATCAACATGTTTGATCCTAAATATAGAGTTGTATTTACCTGTTCCAATCTCAGATTTCTGATCCTTATCTGGCTAATCTAACAACAAATAAATGGCACCTGTGCCTATTGGCATATCTTAATAGAAACACTTAAATGATTTTGGTGACTTACTATAACTCATGTATTATATATTGAGTCCAGCTATTAATATTTTCTTCTCTGACTTGCTATTCTTATTTGGAAGGTTTGTTTGGTTGAGTGGAAGTGAACCACCACAATTAAAATGGGGGGATTTTTTTAAATAAACTACTGTAACAAAATATTTTTGGTAATTTTAAAAGTTTTTCCATTGAAAAAAAATCAGAATTTAAGAGGATCCTGTTACATGCTGGAGTCAGAAATCAGAGTCAGCAAAGCTTGCAAAAACGCACTTTTTTTTCAGCAATTTAATGGGAGAAACACTTTATTTCTTTTGGTTGTTATTGCTTTTTAATTTTATAATTGATTTAATTTTACATATCAGCCATGTATTCTCCTGTCCTCCCTTTTCCCGCCCCCATTCCACCCCCATTCCCATCTACTCCAGAGCAAGGACTCACCTGGGGATTTAGCACAGCCCTGTAGATTCAGTTGAGGCAGGTACAATCCCCTCCTCTCTTCACCTAGGGTGAGCAAAATGTCCCAGCTTAGGCCCTAGGTTTCAAAAATCCAGCTCATGCTCCAAGGACACTTCCTGGTCCTACTGCTTGGGGGCCTCCTAAATAGTTCAAGCTAATCAACTGTTTCACTTATCCAGAGGACTTGATCCAGTCTATGGGGTCTCCTCAGTTATTGGTTCACAGTTCATGCATTTCTGCTAGTTTGACTATTCATCCATGTGCTTTAGCTAATCATGGTCTCAATATCTCTTGCTCATACAATCCCTCCTCTCTCTTGTTGATTGGACTCCTGGAGCTCCACCTGGGGCTTGGCCATGGATCTCTGCATCTGCTTCCATCAGATGGATGAGAGTTCTATCATGACAGTTAGGGTGTTTGGCCAACTGATCACCAGAGCAGGTCATCTCAGGCACTCTCAACACCATTGCCAGTAGTCTATAGTGGAGGAATCTTTGTGGATTTCTGGGGAACTCTCTAGTACTCTTCTTCTTCCTATTCCCATGGGGTCTTCATTTACCATGGTGTCTCTTTCCTTGTTCTCCCACTCTGTTCCTTATCCAGCTGGGACCTCCTGCTCCCCTAAGCTCTTTCCCCTCACACTTGCTCTCCATTACCCTTCCCCCTAACCCCAAGTTGCTCATGTAGATCTCATTCATTTCTCTGTCATTGGGTGATCCCTGTGGCTTCCCTAGGGTACTCTTTACTAGGTAGCCTCCCTGGAGTGTGAGTTGCAGTCTGGTTATCCTTTGCTTTGTATATAGTATCCACTTATGAGTGAGTACATGCCCTATTTCTCTTTCTGAGCCTGGGTTACCTCACTCAGGATGATTTTTTTCTAGTTCTATCCATTTGCCTGCAAACCTCATGATGTCATTGTTTTTATTTGTTGGGCAGTACTCCATTGTTTATATGTAACACATTTTCTTTATCCATTGTTTATTTGAAGGGCATCTAAGTTGTTTCCAGGTTCTGCCTATCACAAATAATGTTGCTATGAACATAGTTGTGCATGTGCCCTTGTGGTATTATTGAGCATTCCTTGGGTATATGCCCAAGAGGTGTATAGCTGGGTCTTGAGGAAGATCAATTCCCAATTATCTGAGAAACTACCACACTGATTTCTAAAGTTGCTGTATGAGTTTGTAATCCCACTAACAGTGGAGGAGTCTTCTCCTTGCTCTACATCCTCTCCAACATAAGCTGTCTTCAGTATTTTTGATATTAACCATTCTGACAGGTTTAAGTTGGTATCTCAGAGTCATTTTGATTTGCATTTCCCTGATGACTAAGGATGTTGAGCAATTCCTTTAATATCTTTCAGCAATTTCAGAATCTTCTGTTGAGAATTCTCTGTTTATCTCTGTAGCCCATTTTTTAATTGGATTGTTGGGTATTTTGATGTCTAATTTCTTGAGTTCTTTATATATTCTGGATATCAGCCCTCTGTCTGATATGGGGTTGGTGAAGATCTTTTCCCATTCTGTAGGTTGTTGCTTTGTCTTATTGACTGTGTTTTTTTGCCTTTCAGAAGTTTCTCAGTTTCAGAAGGGCCCATTTATTAATTGTCTCTCTCTGTGTCTGTGCTACTGGTGTTATATTTAGGAAGTGATCTCCTGTGCCAATGACTTCAAGACTACTTTCTACTTTCTCTTCTATCAGGTTCAGTGTAACTGGATTTATGTTGAGGTCTTTGAGCCACTTGGACTTGAGTTTTGTGCATGGCAACAGATACGGATTTATTTACAGTCTTCAACATGTTGACATCCAGTTATGTCTGCAACATTTGTTGAAGATGCCTTCTCTTTTCCATTGTACAGTTTTGGCCAAAAACTGTGCAGCACTTCATATCTCAGGATAGTGCACTATCCACAATGGATAGAACACTTTAAAGTACCTTGGGCTGCCAAGGCAGAAGGAGTCCTGCAGTTGGTAGTTTTCTTGTGTCCTGCAGCTGGTCAGTCACAAATAAACACACAGAGGCTCATATTAATTACAGACTGTTTGGTCTATGGCTCAGGCTTATCATTGATGAGCCCTCTGATCTTAAATTAACCCATTTCTCTTAATCTAAGTATCACCATATGTCTCATGGCCTTATGGGTGTTCCAAAACATCTGGCTCCCCCAGCAGACTGCAACATCTTCCTTCAATCTGCCTTTCTTCTCTCTGGATATTTTTTTGGATTTCCAACCTGGATCTAAACTGTCTTGCCATAGGACAAAGCAGCTTCTATATTAATCAATGGTCATGACACATATACACAGCAAACAGAAAGACCATCCCAGAGCACTTCTGCTTTTCTGCCTAATCAAAAAAAAAGATTTTTATTTTAACATAGTAAAATTACATATAACAAAACAGTTATCAATCAAGAATTATAGTTATAATAACTAGTTTATTTGTTTTTGGCAAAATTAAAGAAAATATTCTATCATCTATTCTATCTTTGTGAGTCTAAAGTTTTATATCTAATTTATCTTTTATTCATAACAAAGGAAAATTATAATTATAAGTATCTAATCTTCAATTCCATCAAAGACCTTAGAAGAATATTTTCTGAGTAAACAGGAAGTGAATTTCAAGCAACTTCCAAAATTCTAGAAATGACAGTGATATTGGGCTGCCTGGTAGTCATCCAAAGTTCCTCTGTAAGATTGGGGCATCCATCTTCAGCCTACTGGCTTAGAGTCTCTGTCAGACTTTTCCATGAAGCAGAAAATTTGATAAACTATTCCTTCTATGGACAAAGTTCATCAGTCACTTTCCTATGTGTCCTGCAGAATGTCTGGCAGTTTCTTCTGCAAATCAGGAACCTGAAGGACCATCTCTCCTTGTTTTGGCAAAGTTCAAGAGTCACCTTCCTATGTGTCCTTCATGGCGAGTTTATCATGCAGTCCAGGGACAACAGTTTCTTACTCAAATGGCTAAGCTTTTCTTTGCCTTGCTGGGGATTACAAATTGCTCCTGAAAAGATACAAAGAGGAGATTCTATTAACTATTTAGGATATAAAATAGAACTATAAAAAATTAGACCCCAAAAGGTGCAAATGAGGAGAGATAGACTACAGACTCTTAATGACTTTCAAAGGTTATTTGGAGATATTTCTCATTTATGAACTATTGTTGGGGTAAAAAATGATGAACTGAATAATTTGTTCAAAACCTTAGAAGGTGACAAGGACTTAAATAGTCCAAGAGAATTATCACCTGAAGCTGAGAAAGAATTGGCCTTGGTAGAAAAGAAAGTACATGAAGGGCACGTAGATAGTATTGATCCAAAGCTGGATTGCATTTTGGTTATTTTACCTTCTATGTATTCTCCTACAGGAGTATTAATGTAGGGGGAAGATATTATATTGGAATGGATATTTTTACCAAATAAACCAAATAAAAAATTAAAAACTTATGTGGAAAAAATCTCTGACTTGATTTGGAAAGGAAAATTGAGACTGAATTCATGAAATAAGAAAAAACAAAATTCTCACCAGTAGGTCTAATATCCAAAGTATGCATACTGAACACAAGAATTAAACAAAACCAAAATTCTCATCTGCTTAAGGTCTAATATCCAAAATGTACACACAGAACAGAATGTATCAGACAAAACAAAATTCTCAACGGCTAATGATCTAATATCAAAAATATACTTATTGAATACAAGAAATTATATAAAACAAAATTTCACACCATTAAATTTCTAATATCCAAAATATAGATATTGAATACAAGAAATCAGATATATAGAACAAAATTGTCACATGATAAAGGTCTAATATCCAACATACTTTTATTGAACCCAACAA